>NC_057012.1:1564225-1867133 GCF_000002595.2 Chlamydomonas reinhardtii
TTCGGCAGCGGCCCGATTTGGCAGCGGCAAGGAGACGCATGTTGCTGAACTGGGCGTCCACTTCAGCAGCATGTGGGCGAGTGGCGCACCCGCCGGGCCCGTGACCTGCCAAGGCATGGGGTTGAACTCAGCCTAGAATGCCGGACGTCAGCAGCCCACCTAGAGCAGCAGCCGATATGTTCACCTGATAATAGTGGTTTACCAGGAAGTCCACATTGGTCGAAGCGCGGGAGCGGCCGCTTGGCCAGATGGCGAAGTGGGCAGGCCCGAAAGGGCACCACACGTGCACGATGTTCTCCAGCTTCTTGCCCTGCGTATTTCAGAACAGGAGGAGAGGCTGTTAGGAGCTCGTTCGGGGTTCGTAACATCGGTAACAGGGATGCGAAGCGATGCGATTTTGCGATGCTAAGCGATGCTAGCGAGGTGAGACGATTTGAGAAGAACCAGAGAAGCAGGACATACCTCGAGCTCGGGCGAGTCCCGCGAGTCGTGGTGCCCATGCTCGACAGCGGGTCGTTCACCCGCAGCTGCCCGCCGCACCCGCTACCGGCGGTGGCGCCGCGTAGCAAGCACACACCGAGGCGCATCGCGTAGGCGAGAGCCAGCAGCAGAGCCAAGGGGCGCGGGAGAGCGTTGAGCACCGCGGACGCCTCGGGCAGGTCGACGGGGCTGCCCCCGCGCAGCAGCTGGTGCCGCCGCAGCAGTTCACCCGGCTGAACGCAGATGGTGCGTATCCCTGTTGTGGACGCAGTTGTGGGCGTCCGGCTGCACGTTCGTCGGGAAGCCCTCGGGGAGCGCGAAGCCCTTCACAAACACGCGGGTGTTAGCTATGCCCTTCATGATACAGTCGCAACTATGTATGCGGGTCGCGTGAGTCCATGGCACCGACCCAATCCTTGCTTGCTCGCCTCGCCGATCTGTTCCGTGGTATCACCTGCAGCAGTTCACTGTTTCCACTAGCTTTGATTGCGCCTTGCCTGCTCACCCCTCCTCAACAGAGGTCGCCCTTGACGCTTTCCATTTACTCTACCGTACTGCAACCAGCTCGCACCAAGTGTACAAACGCTTATCAAGGGTGGCGCATACAGTAGGCATGGCCAAGACCGCCGTTTCCATCGTTTTGCCACGCCCGGAAACATTTAGTGTTGCAATTTGCAAACCTGGCGTCTTGCAGTCCTCCACCTCCTCGGCGGACATATGTAGGAGATCCTGTAACGAGGTCGAACCCACATCCCCGCCCCTTAGAGGCCTAGACAGGCCGTAATCGACCCCCGCAGCCCCTCAGTAGCATTGATCAGTGTACGCCCGATTGCATGCACACAGCATCTCCTGCTTGAGTTATCATATCTCAGCAGGCCTCGTCAAAATCTGGTCAGTTCAGACAAGTAGGCCATATTCCAGCCTTCACCTCTCATGCGAACTTCCAAGCCTTGGGCACCGTATGATAGCGTACGGCACCCCTGGGTGAACTGGCATCATAGAAACGCGAGCTGCAGTGCCCCAGTCGCCAGTGAATACAGTCCGCGCAGCATCCCGTGTGTATACCGTATGCAAGCGGTTTCCCATGCATCCGGCCGTACATCACATGCGCATGTGGTCCTTCTCCCAGCCCCAACGCCCTACACTGAAGCTCCCGCAGCCCCCGGGCATGCTTTTAAGACTGTTTGCATTGCATTAAACCGCGGCCGTCAGGCCGACTCATCCGAGTGATGCTTCTCAACGTTGTTCTTCTGCTTGAGCGCCTCTCGCAGCCAGGAGGAAATCTGCGAGTGCGTGCGCATGTTTGGATTGGGGCACACAATGTCAGTGGATGTCTGCAAGCAATGTGCAATATTCTTGTTGGACTCGACTCAGCTGTAGATGCGCACAAGCATACCCACATTCGCTGCCCCGCCCTCAAATCTCACCTGCGTCACGAGCTGCTCCTGCCGTTTCTCGCTCGCGTGCCGGACAAGCCACGCCGGGCTGCCCCGCTTCTCCTCTCCACCCGCACCAGCACCGGCACTCAGGCCTCTTGGACCAGCCCCGCCAACGCCTCCACAACTACCTGCCGAGCGGTAGGGCCCGTGTCCGAATGGCCCCCGCAGGCCTCCTGCCCCAGGCAGCAGGCAGTCCGGGCGCCCGCCACCACAGCTGCTGTAGTTGCTCCAGGCGCTGGGGCCATGCCCAGAAGCGGACGCGCTTGTGGCATTGATGCCGCCGAGGGTGGCGCGGCGCAGCGGCAGCGCGGGTTGAGGCAGCGGTGACAGGTCCGCTGGTGGCGGCGCCAGCAGGGAGTGGAGGTTGGTGTCCGCCTTGTCGCCTGGGATGAACGGCGGTGCCTGGCAGCCGCTGGAGGCAATACCATCTGGGGGCTGAAGGGGCAAGCTGTTGCCGTAGCACCTGAAGCCAAAATCGTGGCTTGCCCTGTCCGGCTGCTGCGACGGCTGCCGCTGCTGCTGTGGCTGCTGCGGAGGTAACTGCACGGGCGCGGGGTAGGTTCCGTGCAGCACCTTGCCTGGCGTGCTCTGCAGGGCGTGAGCGGCGGCATCTTGTAAGGGCGACAGCGACAGCGGCTGCTCTGCGGGCGGCAGGGGCGACACTGGCGGTGCCGACGTCGCCGCCAGCGTTTGCGCCTGGGCCAGCAGTGACGGTTGCAGGCGTGTGTCTGGAGACACCCCAGACAGCATGAACACGCCGCCGCCGGTGCTCTCGGTAGGCCACGAGTCCTCTTCCCCAAACAGGGATGACGCCGCAGCATGCTGGAATGGATGAGCGCGCTGAGCCGCCGTCGGGTTTGGCCCATCAGCTTCAAGGCTGCTGCCTGCTGGCCACATTTGCTTTCTGGTCTGGTATTCGATTATTGCAGTAGCTGCGTCCGGATGGGACCGTGGCGGCCCAGTAGAGGGCTGCGCAAGGGGAGGGGCGGAACGTCGGCCGTCGAGTGAAGGCACGACCACGGCGGCTGCAGCGGCTATTGACTCAGGGAAGTCTGCACCTTGCTGCTGCTCGGCCTCCTCTGTGTCGTCATCAAACTCCATCAGGCAGCTGCGCCTGCTGAAGCCAGCACCCGACACGGTGGCACGCAGGCCCCTGGCGGCTGGGGCTGGCGGGCCGCTGGCGGGCGCGGCAAGAGCGCGAGCAGGAGCCGCAGCGGCGGAAGATCGCGGCTGCTGTGCAACAAGGCTGCGCCTGCTCCCGGCGGTGCCACCAAATAGGGATGCAGTCCCGGCGCTGGGCCCGGTCGGAGACAGTGGAGGCGAGCTTGGCGGCAGTGTTGCTGAAAGTGAGGGGCCCAGCCAGCCTGAGCTAAGACGCTTGCGGTACGGCAGAACAGCGTTTTCGGCGGCTGTGCTGAGCAGCCCGCTGCCAACGCCTCCGCCACCTGCACCACTGCCAGCTCCGCTGCTGCCGCCACCGCCGCCGCCCAGTATGCCAAGGAGGAACTTTCGGCTGGTGCGGGCGGGCGCCGACGTCCGGCTGTCAAGCCACCCGGTGGCGGCGCCGCCTCCGCTCCGCGAGAATGCGCCACCGCCGCCACCACTTGGCGCGCCGTTCATAACGGCACTGGCAGCAATGCCGCTGGGCCTCGGCTCCGATTGAAACAGGCTAGCCATTGATGCACCGTCCGTACTTTGGCGGGTCAGACGCGGCCGCAGCATGAAGGCGGTGGTTGTAGCGGCGGCCATGGCGGCGCCGCTGCCGCCCGCTGCTAACGAGACGTTAGTGCCCAGGAGTCCTGTCGGCGCGGCTGCCACCGATGACGTCCGCGAAGTCCGCGTTGGCAGTGGCGCCTGGGACGGCTGCAGCGGCGTCGTCTGCGCCGACTGCCGGGCTGGTTGGACACAGGGCGCCGCGGCCGTGCTGAAGGGCGTCACAAGCGTGGGCGTGTCCGGCACGCTATGCGGGTAGCTGGAGTAGCAGCCATCGCCGGCAGGCAGCTCCGGCAGCAGGAGTAGCATCGAGGCGGCGGCGCCTGGGCCAGGGGGTGTGCTGTAGCTGACTCCAGGCGAGCCGGTCGGGTGGCGCCGCCCTGCCGGAAGCTCATCTTCCGGCCTGGCGCGGGCAGCAGCTGCAGCTGCCGCCGCTGCAAAAGGAGTCGCACCTTGCAGTTTTGAAGCGCTGCTGGGCTGAAACAGCGCTGCCAGCGGCGGCTGCGGTAGGTGTGGTGACACTGCAGCCGGCCAGCCTGCTATGGCCAGAGCACCCGGCTCGACCGGAATGACCAGCTGAGGCGGCGCCGCAGCGGCGTCCTTGGTTGGCGCAGTTGTGGCCTTGGGTGATGAAAGGCATGCGGGCGCGTCATGCTGAGAGGACTGTACAGCACTGATACGTTCTCCGGCATTGCTGTCGATGCCACCTTGCAATCGGGCGCCGCTGCCCTGAGCAGTGCCGCTGCGCGCGCAGGCCGCAACGTCGGCCGTTAGGCACCCAGTCATATCGCCCGCACAAATACCGCCAACGGCCGCAGCACCGGCCGTACGCTGGGCTTTCAGGGCCGACAGGCGCAGGGCCACATACGATTCAGGGCTGTGTGCAGGTTTGCCCGAGGCGCTACTTGCACCTAGCTTCTGACCTGAAGCCAGAGGCGCCGCCGCTGCCGTAGGCGCGACGCAGATAGCATGAGCCTCGCCCGCCGATTCAGAGCCGAAATGGCTGCTGGCAACAGCCGGAGCTGCAGCTAATACGATGCCAGTCTGTGACTCAGCATTAAGCCCAAGGTAGCAGCCGAAGTTTTGAGCGCGTGTGCTGCTGCTCACAGCACTTGTGCCAATCCCAGACGTAAAGGAGATTCCACCAGAGAACGATCGTGACAGACCGCTTCCGCCTGCGCCGGTCCCGGCAATGCCGCTGCCGGTCTCCGTCTCAGACTCGGTGAGCGTGTTGGCGCTGGGCAGCTGGTTGCGGCGGTGCTCCGGGATGGTGGACAGGCGCTGCAGTGCGCGGAGGTCGGGCACAGAGCGACGTTTCTGCACGGCTCGCGAGTCGGCGTCGCTGGCGCCCGCAGCGCCTGCTGCTGTCGCGTCTGCAGCCGTGCCACAGATATCTGCCGCCGCCGCCGCCGCCAGTCCTGGCTCAAAGCCGTCAGGGCCGAGAAACGCAGCGGTGGCCAGGCAGGTGCTGTCAAGCTCGGGCTGCCGTGGCGCAGCTGTGTTACGGAATGACGAGAAGGGCGTCCAGTCCGCCTCGGCATCGGCCCTGGTTGCCGCCGCAGCGGCTGCGGAAAGCGCGGCGGCAGCTGCAGCGGCCGCCGACGGCGCCACACGCGAGCCAATGGAGGGCAGGGCCTCAAGGGCGCTCGGAGAGGCCACCGGCAGAAACGCACGCTGGAAGGCGGAGGAGAACTGCGGGTGGTCGGTGGGCTGCGCTCGGGCCTGCGGCGTGGCCGGCAGGGATCTCGAAACCGGCGCAGCGGCTGCGTGGCCGGCTGTTGGAGCGTGCAGCACGTGTGTCAGCGCCTCCGTCGGTAGCGTCGCCTGGCGGCACGGCGGCGCCTGGACCTGAGGCAGCGGGACCTGCGCAGCAGAGGCTGACATCTGTGTCGAGGTGCCGCCGGCGGCCTGCCGCTCGGGGTGGCCGGGATGGGAGCGCAGGACGGGTCGCAGTCGTCCGAGGGGCTCTGCTCCTGCGCCGGCTGGTGCACCGGATGATGGGTACGGCTGCAGCCGCTGCTGGGGCCTGTGCGGCCGGCCCTCAGAGGGCCAATTCGGCAAGGAGTGCGCGGATTGAAGCTGCTGCTGCTGCTGCGGTGCGGTCGGTGACGGCATGGATGCTGGAAGGCCGGGCTGGCCTGCCATCCCAAGGGCAGCTGCCGATGCAGTGGCTGAGGAGGGTGATCGCGGCCAGCCGTGCGCCAGACGCGGGGAGGGGGACGGCGAGGGCCGGGAGGAGCGCGGGGCCGGCGGCGGCGGCGACGCGATTGGCGGTGACGCGGTCCCCACAGATGGAAATGGAACAACGCGGGGGTCTCGTAGGTGCGTGCGCAGGGCCTCAATCTGAGAAGACATCAAGTCCAGAGCTGCGCCGTCGCCCCAGATGCTCAGGTCTGTGCCGCATTCTTTCTCGCTAGCTGCGTCGGCCGCTGCATTGCTGCCATACGGGCCCCCTCCACCACCGGCCCCGCCAGGCCCGCTCACGCACGGGCTGCCACCACCGCAGTTGCTGACGCGGAAGGCACCGCTGCTCGCCCTGCTGCTACGCCCACCTCCACTGATGCGGTGCGTGCTTTGTGTAAAAGCAGCGCCCGCGCCGCCAGCACCGCCACCGCTGCTGCGGCGGTTGGCGCCCACACCCCACAGGCCGCTGCTGAAACCGCGCCGCAGGTTCATAATAGCGCCGTGCACCGGTCCAGCGCCATGTATGGCACCAGCTCCATTGTAGCTGAAGCGAGTCACGGGGCGGGCCAACGAAGTGTAGCTGCTATTGGCGTTGCTGCCCGGGTCAGCGTCAAACGGATCTTCGCCGGTGCTGCTGACGGCGCGCCGCTGCCGCACGAGTCGGCTCATGCGGCGCGCAACGCGCTCCGCCTCATCTATGAGCTCGGCAACGGGCGTGCCCTCCTGCGGCGGGTCTGCAGGCGTGGTGACGCTGCTGTGAGACGCGACGACGGATGGGCATATCGCGGCCGATGAAATGCCGGGACCTCCAGCAGCAAGCGTAGCACCGGGGCTGACAGGGCCGTCAGCAACGCCCGGCCTCCCGCCAATGAGGATAGGCCGCCTGCTCGCAAGGCCGCAGCTCGACGCGAGCGCCGCACAGCCCGTGCCACCGCGCTCCGAGCCCAGCGCCGCAGTCTGGGCGACGGCGCTGGTTACGCACGCCTCGGCAGCCGGGTCGCCAGCCGCCGCTGCGTCTGCCACCTCATGAAGGGTAGCCGACTTCTTGAGTTGCCCAAAAGGCAGGCAGGTACATAACGCCTGGGCCAGGGACGATCCCTTGGGTGTCTTCGCCGTTTTCACGGATGCTGCTGGCTTCGCCACGACAGCGACAGTAGCTGGCTGCACCTTGCTGGTCGGAGAAATGGCGGCGGGCATGCCAGCACTGCGCACTGCTACTGGCTCGTTGCGGCAGGAGGTGTCGATGGCTTCGTCCAGTTGCAGGAGCAGCGGTGGTGGCGGTACCACGCGCGGCACTGCCTTCCCCTCCGTACCGGATGGCAGTGATTTAAAAGCAGCCGGTGAGGGCTGCGCGTGCGCCTGCTGCAGCTGCAGCAGCTGCCGCTGTTGCAGCTCCTGGCCCGGGGCAACCGTCACAGGTGCCAACAGGCGCTGCCTGCTCCCGCCCGGCAATCCGGACGGGGCTGCGCCCGCTCCGCTGCCGGTGAGGCTGCCATCCGTGTCAGGCCCAGCAGCGGCAGCAGCAGCTAGAGACGCTGCATGCATCGCGCCCGGACCCTTGGCGCCAGCGGCGCCATGCCAGCCAGCGGCACCAATGGCCGCTGGGTAGCCACCGCTGCCGTTGCTTTCGTTCCGCTGCAGCGCGCGGAATGACCTCGGTGAAGGCACGCCAGTGGAGGTGGCGTAGGTCAGCACCATGCTGGGCGACTGGGACTGCGTGCAGGTGGCTCCAGCTGTGGGTGAGGCGAAGGCACAGGTGGAGGCACTCACGCCGGACTCCTCCATATCAATGTCAATGCCAGCTTCGCGCATGTCCCGCGCGCGCACGATATTGACATGCACGGCACGCGGAGTAGGCATCCCGAGGCTGGCTGCCGCCGCAGCCACCGGTGGGTCACCACTGGGCCCGGGCTGCTGGCTGTGGCCCCCGTTTGAGTGGCCTTGGGTGCGGGTACCGGTCAGAGTGGCGGCCACTGTTGACGTGGTTGCTGGCGGCATTGCCGAGGTCTGGCAGTGCAGCGCTAAGGGCAGCCGGAGTGGTGGCGGCGTCGGCAGGGCTGTCACCGCCGCCTCCGGCAACTGTACCGGCAGATGCCCTGCCGGGCCGCTGCCATCAGCTGCGCGATTATCTTGCTCACACGGCTGCTGCGGCTGGTAACGCTCGCTGGCGGTGGCCTTGTCAGAGCGCCCGGTGTTGGCGGGTGTGTGGAAAGGCCCGCTGTATGTGTGGCGTGTCGGGCCATGCTCCGCCTCGTCGTCATCCTCGCCCTCCGCTTGGGCTAGGAGCCGTTGCGGGCGCGGTGTTGGGGCAGAGTAGCGGCCATCCACTGCATCGCCAACGGTGCCAACGCCAACACCAGCGCCGACACCCAGCTCCCGGCCTCGAGCCGCAGCTGATGTGTTCATGGCCGCCGCAACCTGCTGCGTGACCGCGCGCGCGCGCGCCGCTGCGGCGTGTGCAGCAGCGGCCACCGCAGAGCTATTCATGGCAGTACGCGCCCGCGCGCCAGCAGCCGGCGGCACCAGCGCAGCTGCTGGCACGGCAGCAGCAGCCGAGGCGCCGCGCCGCGTCCGCGCCGCTGGCCGCACCAAGCAGCTGCCACGTGGCGCGTCACCGCTTGCGGCGACCGTGCTGGTGCTGTCATTGATGCTGCTGCCGGCGCGGTCATAACTCTCGCCGCGCGCAGCATGCGGCGTTGTGGGCGAGGTTGGCGAGGTGAGACTGGGCGGGTTGCCCACCACCACCGGCTTTGGGGTGGCCATGGTAGCGGTACGAGACATGGGCACAGCCTTGCCGCCAGCCCCAGGTGACGTGGGCGCTTTGATGGGCGACAGAGGTGGGCTGCTGGCCGCACCGCCACCAAGCCCGCCTGCGCCGCCTGTGATGAAGCTAAGCCAGGATATGCGGCTACTGATGCGCGCGTAGAAATTGCTGGCGCTGCTAGTGGTGCTGCCCACAGAGGTGCGCTCCCCGCTGCCGCTGAGCACCTGACTGCCGCAGGCGCTCGCGCTAGCGCTGGCGGCGGAGCTGCGCTCCCCGTTGCCGCCCAGCACCGCGCTGCGTGCGCTCCACATGCCGGCATCGACGCTGCTGTCGCTGCGCCGCTGGCGCGAGTGGCGCCCGCCGCGGCAGGACTGGCCGGCAACAGTGCTCACGACGCGCCGGCCACCGCGGCCGACGGCGGCGTGTAGGATGACGGATGGTGGCGACGCCACACCGAACGTGTTCTCCAGCTCTTCATCAAACTCCTCACCATCCTCCTCCTCCTGGGGCGGCACCTCCGGAGCCGGCAGCGGCTGCACGAGTGCGGTCTCAGCGGCCATGATGCCGCTGACCGCCACTCCAGCCGCCGCCATGGCCACAGCTTGCCGCTCCGCTGGCACGGCGAGCCTGCAGGTGGCTGCCCCTGACACCGATGACTGGTGTCCAGCGGTAAGAGAGCCTGCAGCAGAAGGCGCCGATGCTGCAGCGAGGCTGACACTCCGCAGGTCCTGCCTCAGCTGCTCCAGGTAGCACTGCTCGTGCCTCCGCGCCAGCGAGCCGCCCACCGACATGAGCGGGTGCGCCAGCGCGCCGGACCGCCACGCACGCTGAGCCGCCACGTCGGCGCGCATGGCGGCGGCCGGCGGCAGTGCCAGCCGACCGGCAAGGTGCGCCGCCAGCCACTGCGCCTGCAGCTCCAGCGACTCACCACTTGTGCCCTGTGACAGTTGCGGAAGGCGCAGGACAAGAGCGCACACAGCGTGGGTAACGAGCATGACCGAGCCTCAATTGTTCATGGCTCAATGTTTGCATCACTTACACAAGTCCACGATAGCCAGGCCCGACAGCTCTGAGTATCGCACCTGCCGGAAGCCAATGAATGCCAGCTCAGGCACGTCCGGGTGCACCACGCCACGGTACACCCCGAGCTCGCCCTCGCCCTCGCCCTCGCCCTTGCTGCTGTCCCCCAGCTCCCCCATGAGCGCCTCCCTCAGGCTGCGATCCAAGTACGGCATGAACCGTGGGTCACGCAGGCTGGGGGCCCACAGGACCAGCGGTTTGCCGGATGCGGCTGGCGGCGCCGCCACGGCCGCTGACGGTGACAAGGTGTTGTTGCGGCGGAGCCGCCAGAAAGCGCCGCTGGCTGGGGCTGCCTGGGTGGGTGGAGGCGGCAAGGTGGAGGCGGCGGCTGTGGCTGTGGCTGCGGCCGTCAGATCATGTCCGCGGTCCGGAGTAGCGCGCTGGGATGCTCCGCGCTTCAGCTGGTCGCTTACGAGCGCCCAGAAGCGGCGCTTGGCGGGCGCCCGCAGCGCCTTGCCCAGCGGCCCGGGCTGCGGCGCGGTGTAGTGCGGCCGCAGCGAGGCGGCCAGCGCGCGACGACGGGCGGAGGACAGCAGCTGGGTTCCATCCATCACAAGTGGCGCCACCTACGGAAAGAGGACATGCGGCGTACGGCTTTAGGGGCGCTCTGTGCCTGGAGAGCTCAACGGTGGGAGCAGGCAGGTTTCTGGGGGCGCGGCCGTGTGGGTATTCGGCTCTGCGGTGGGGGCATGCAGTGCTGGCGGTTGGCACACACGCACCCGGTGCTGAGGCACGACCAGGCGCACCGCTGCACCTCCCAACAGCAGTGCTGCAGAGCTGGCGGCATCCACAGCGTCCGGACCTGTGTGCGTGGTGGGGGCGGTACCACGAGGGTGAAGGTTACGTGTCCCGTGAAACATGTGTAACCAACCCACACTTTGTCTTCCCGAGAACGGCCACCCACCGTCGCCCACAACAGTTACAAAGTCGCCGCTGTGAAGGAGGTCAGTTGCTGTGGCGCTCTTGGCATGGAGCAGCTTGCAGGGCATGTCGGCCGGCAGAAAAGCCAACGCCTGTTACGAGCCACAGAAAGTCACACACAAGTCAGCACAGTACTTTTGATTGCCATTGCGCTAGCGTTGACGACCTCGAATGCACTCTAGATGGACTTCCTCTCCGTTCCGGAAGGCGAAGTTCGATGTCGGCACCGTAACCCACACCACCACCGCCTAGCCATCCATGGGCGTGCCCCGCAAGCATCATGTAATGGAACAGTGTTGTGATAGGAGGGAGGGCCGACGGCAGGAGAGGATACAGGGCATGCTATGTAACGGCACCCAGCGTGCAGATAAGGTCAGGGGTGCACGTGGTGAAGACCTAGAAGGCTACCATGCTGGGCGGCACCGCCGCTGTGCTTTCATGTATGCGTGCACGTACCGCAAATCTTCGACATCACACACACCGCTAACCCAGCCACGACGCGTAACTGGGTCCCGCCCAATCGCTTCAAGAGGAGGCAGCCCTAATGGTATGCGTCCCTACTATTGCCATCATCTCCCCCGGAACGCACCTCTGCTGCCATGTCAAGCGCGTCTGAGGAGAAGCCCGTCGCCACCACGATGTAGTCAGCGTACAGCTCCCGACGCGTCGCCCTGTCGCCTGCCGCCGAAAGGTCATCGCATATGACAAGCCACCGGCTGCTATGCAGGTATTCTGATGGCGCGAAATCGTTGCTCTGCGCCGTTGCTGCGGGGCCGCCCGTTTCGACGTGGTGATGGTCGCCCGATGCTGATGTCGACGGGCCGCGGGCCAAGCGGACAAGGTGACGGACTCGGCAGCGGTGCAGTATTGATGTCTGGCCATCCATGTCTGGTTGCGGCAGGTGGTCGCCCTGCGCAAGCGGACCACTGATGTCAATGACAGTTGTGCGGCGCCGGAACGCTGCGGCCAGATCGTGCATACGACAGAGGTAGCACTCTCAAACCAGCCCATACCCACCGATCCAGCATTGTTCTCCTGAATCTGCAAGTGACTGGGCGTCTTAAGTGAGTTCGCAGCCTCGCCGTCGTGTTCTGCAGAGAGAAGAGAGAACGTTATGTCTTTCGGGCTCGGCGGCTCGGCGGCTCGTCAGCCCCCAGTGTAGTATATCAACGCGATACACAAGTGGCCCAACCACGCCATATATTACAAATTACGAACGGCGTTAGAGTTGTACTGCTAACGTGGGAAGTTCGCGTTGCAGCCAACCAACAAATCGTCAGACGACCGTTCGTCGGACTTGCGGGCAGCATAAATAGCTGCGTTTACTTGCCGGCAGCATGTTGCTCAAGCACAGTGACTTTGAGCCAGGGGTAGGCCCGCATCGCAGTGGAGGCCGCGCGGCCGGCGTGGCCAGCCCCAACGATGCATACTTCCACAGGCGCCGTTATGTTGAGCCGCGATTGTGCTGTCTGCATATCTCGCTCCATCATCCAACAGGTCAAGGGGGCAAGCTCGACCGCAGCCAGACGGAAACGTCTGGGTGATTGCGGACCAACCGCGGACGCTAGGGTCCCGCGAACTTTGGCATTGCTTTCCTAGCCTGACATAACAGCTACAAAGATAAGTGGGTAATTGACACGTTGCAGAAATCCTTGTGAGCTGGCGGTGTTATTTGCTCGCGGCCGCTTCGTCTAACGGGGCCCTTCTACAAGCTATGTTTCTATATGAAATCACACGCGCAGTAAGCATAAAATACATTATGTGCGAAGTGGCGAAATATCGCCCAAAGCATGCATGCTAACGGCAAAAACAAGCCACGTTGCAAGACTCGGTTTTACTCAGCCTCCCTCACATCGCATCATTCCCCACGTGTGCAAGTACATAGTTCATGAGCTATGTGTTCTGCTGTAAATCGATTGCTGGGTTTGGGCTGGCCGCACGGCGGAGCCTTGCTCGTCGGGCCCAGTGAGCGCTTCCGACCTCCATGTTTAGGATAACTCGTGGCAAGTAAACGCGATAGATCTACGCGACTTCGAAAAACATGGTGACTGACACGGTTTTTGCCGAAGTGCAGGGACATGTACGTGCAGGACCCCGTCGTTTGCAGACTGTGGTGCCGCGACAGCGTAAAATGCACATTACTGCATGTTTTGACTGCTGTGTTGGATGTTGTCATTCAGGTCGATGGGGGCGATGAGACGCTTACGCCGGAAGAGCTTGCCACTAGGGTTTCTCATCCCATGACTGGAAACCATATAGCGTGGCCTTCCCCAAGCTGGGCATCGAGCGTGTTACTTCCTCGAAGCTGTACATGTGAAACCGTGAGTGCGGGGACAAAGTGCAGGGGGTACGTCCCAACCCCAGCGAACAGGGGAGTTCTGCTATTTGCAGTTGTCACCAGCAATTATCGCCTACGGGTACCCTCTATCGACGTGCTTGACGGGTGCCCTCTACCCTGCCTAGTCCATTCTACCCTGCGCAGTCCCCACTGGGTGCGCGTGCTGCAACCATTAGGGCGCAGCGGGCAGTGGCAAATCTGGCCGCCAAACTTACCCTACCCTGCTCCATCACCGGTCCAAAACGCCTGAAATGGCCCCTGGCACTGCCACGCATTGACTGCCGCACGGGGCCCCTGAGCGCTGCCGCATATGCGCTGTGTACGACTTACATCGCATACTTTAGCGGAGATGTGCTTACGCAGATTGCCGCTGTCCCTTGTCGACGGACTTGACTACAGCTGTGTTAAAAACACCACCCATACACCTCATCGCCATGCATGTTAACACACAGGGCGCTACAAGGCATCACCCCTTGCCAGCACATGCCTCGGCCTATGGATTTCCCATCGGCTACCCTTGAACTCCACCTCAGAAGTCAAACAAGATATGTGGTCCCCCTTGCATGGGAAAAGTGGCCTGCGCCCACGCCACGTCTCTAGTCTGAGGCCGCAAACGTCAACGTCATCTCTCGGACTTAGTCGGGGTCGGTTCGTACAGGCACGGCCCGCCATGCGTCCAGCCACGTCCCGCTGTCAAGCAAAGGCACCAGCAATTAACCAAACAGCAGGAAATCCTCTAGCCAAAACACTCCTCTGCTGCGCCCTACCACATACCGTGCTGTGCTATGCTCGCCAGCAAAGACCCTAACCAGGCACCGACCGGCCTCAACCTGCGCGCCGGCGCCGCGTCTCGGGCGGCGCCGCGCTCGCCTCCTCCACTACACATATGCACGCCGCAACTGCTGGGCCCAGGGCCGCTGCCGCCAGGCCCTCTGCCGCTGCTGCTGCTGCTGCTGCCGCTGCTGCTGCTGCTGCTGCTGGTGGGGCCAGGCCCTCCACCACCACCACCACCACCACCACCACCACCACCATCGCCGCCGCCGCCACCGCGGCGCAGGGCCGCTGGCCACGCGCTACCAAGCAGCATCTCCAACCGTTCCGCTACCACGGTACGGTATGCGACACCCTCGCTCTTTGCAAGCATGCGCATCACTGGCTCGTCCTGGTCTGCTCTACTAGCCGCTCCGGGTCTCTCCTCTCCTCGGGGACTCTCACGCACGGTACACTCTTCGCCCCACTTGTTGGCACTCTTGTCTCTCCCCGATGTATCTGCTCTCCATCTAGCGCACGACCACCGACGTATCGCCACTGAAATGGCAATCGCTGCCTCATCCGCATCCTTGCCCTTCACAATCCGTACGCAGGCGCATCCTTATCGCCCATAATGTATAATGAAAGCCCCGCTGCACAACGCCCTGATCATCGCAAAAACACTCCAATCTCCCGGCGCCTCCCCGGCGCGTATCCCGGCAACACACAAACCGTCTTCGGCCCACCTCTCCCCGGTTTTGATTACCACAATAGACACACACGCACTTTCATTACCCAACATCAAAAGCACACACTCACACGTAGACTCTTCCTCCGTGCGCTTCACTAATGCACACACGCACACACACATACACACATACACAAAAATACACACACGCGGGATTTCAGTGCGTGTAGCGCACCCACCCCCGCCCCGCCCCCCTTCATCATTGTAAAACAATTCTTCCAAAATCGAGATCACTTAGTAAGGCCTATTGATCGCAAATAGGCGGCGGGTCAAAATGAGCCGGAGCGAGAAGCGACTTCGCGAGTCCATGGACAATTGACTGTCGCGAGCAAAGCGCCCGAGGTGCGTGACAGCGGGACGCGGCTGGACAACGGGCGGGCGGTGCCTGTATACGCCGACGCCGGCTTTGTCCGGGACATGAGGTAGCTTCAAAACCTTCGGCCTCAGGAGTTGCACGAACGTGGCGTGGCGGCACAGCCCACTTTTCCCCTCAAGAGGGAGCGCCACCTTTTTCGTCCAAAATCGAGATCACAGCAGTAACATGGTATACGCACTAACCTGCAAAGGGGGATGAATGAGTTGTGCGTCGTGTGGCCTGCACCGCCGCTTTAAACTCATTCGTGCCTTGTACGCCAACGTTCAGTCCCGAAATCCAGAAATGCCAACGCTAGGGCTGGCCGGATCTGGTAAGTACCACTAGATGTTCGGATGAGATGTTTGTGTTGTGCGGTTTTGTGTAGTCTGACCAGTCGTTTCCCATGCCGACATGACGCGCGTAGATGTCAAGCACCTGCCGGTGCCTAAACGCATGCCCATGCGTCGTCGACGTGTCGGGCCCTTAAAAATACGTTTCATCAGCCCCCTGGAGTGCTGTCACAGTACTCATGCTGCCCTCGCGCAGTGACAGGTGGTGAAGCGGGCTCAGCTGCTGCATCCCAACGCCGCCCACTGTGCTGCTGCCACTGCCGCCTCCAGCTGCCAGGCGCGCTCTCAATGCCTCACGAAGCCGCGCCGAGACCTGTGACGGTGTGACCATAAGTTATGAAAGCGGTTGACTGAATCTATGATTAGGCCATCGCGGCACGAATGTCAGGGCGTGGCAAGGGTGACAGGGAAACGCTGGGTTATGGTAGCTTCGAACGGTAGACTGTTGGACTGTGAACGCCCCGCGCTTGCGTTATGCTCTTGACGTAAAAGCCCCATGAGGAACCTGGACCCCATCGCTCACCTCGCTCACGAGCTGCTCCTGCCGCGCCTGGCTGGCTTTCCGCACAGCCCACGCCGGGCCGCGGCGCTCATCGACGCCGCCCAAGCCCACGCCCGCCACCATGCCGGTCCCTGCGCCCGACAGCACGCCACTCCCTCTTCCGCCGCTTTCCCCGGCGCCCCCTCCAGTCAAGACCCCGCCGGACGTGTAGTTCAAGGCAGGGCTGGTGAGGCCCGGCGAGGTTACGCCACTGGCGCCGCCGCGGCCGCCGCCGCCGCCACTGCCTGCCGCCATGCCTCCAACGAGCCCGTGGACCGTGCCCGCCTGGCCACCCTGGCCGCTGGCCGGGTGCACAACCGGGCTGCCTGCGCCGCCGGCACTGACTCCGGCGGTGGCGGCGGCGATGACGGTGCGCCGGGTGGTGGACCAGCGTGCAGCTGCCAGCAACTCCTCATCCACGTTGAGCATGGGGCTCTGCAGCGACGCCGCCATCTGGATCTGGAACTGACTCAGCCCGTGCGAGTGCCCGTGCCCGTGCCCGTGCGGGCCGTGGGCGGTGGAGCCAGACTCCAGGCCGCCCGGCGCACCGGAGCCGGGGCCAGCCGCGCCAGAGCCGCCGCCTATGCCGCCAAGCAGCCGCCCGCTGATGCCCTTGCTGCTGGCGGAGGCGATGCTGCCTGAAGCGTGGAGCATGCCGGAGGCCGTGTAGGGCCGGGCAATGCCGCCGGGGCTGTAGCCGCCAGGGCTGTAGCCACCTGGGCCCAACGCGTGTTGCGAATTCATGCCGTACATGGTGTTGGGTCCAGAGCCGCCGCCGCCGCCCATGCCGCCGCCACCACCATTGCCGGTGCTTGCGCCCAGCACGCCTCCCAAGGCAAGTCGCTGCTGCAGCTGCGGCGACAACTGCAGGGCGAGGTTGGGCGAGCTGAGGCGCGAGGGCAGCCTGCCGCCGCCCTGTGCCCCCGCTGACGCCGACCCCGGCACTGACGCCGCCATGGGGTCCAGCGTGATTGACCTGCAGCAGACAAGGGCAGGTTGCAAGGTGCCGATCAGGGTCAGGGAGGAGACGGTGCGTGGGCGGGCAGCATAGGGCAGCAGGGCAGTTGCATGGCAAGGGACTGCTGTTGCCAGCAATTGAAACCACAAGAACCACATCTCACCTGCGCGGGGGGTTGCGCTGCTGATTGCCGCCCCTATAGTCCTTGGTGGCACGTGCATCGGCAGCCGGCGTCAGCCCGAAGCCGAAGGTGCTGGCCGGCGCGCCGCGTGCTGCAGCGTGAGCGGCGCCGTCGCGTCCGGCGACGTCAGCGCTACCGCTGCCGCGCAGTGCTCCGCCGGCAGCCACGGTATGCGCCTGTCGCGTCAAGCCAGCTGCACCGCTGCCGCCACCGGCCAGCCTGTGCTCACCATCCGTGCTGCTGGCTGTGCTGGAGCCGTCACAGTTGCGGCTGTTGTTGTCGTGGCCGGGTGCTGTGTCGCCTATCAAGACGCCCGAGCCATGGCCGATCGCCATGGCAGGCTGCTGCTGTTGGCCCGGGCCTTGGGGCAATCCTAGGGCCGCAGGCAGGGGCGCCGAAGCGCTCAACGGCACATCAATGTTATGGCCCACAGCAGCTGGGGTGGCCGGCGTGGCCGGCGTGGCGCTACAGGGCGCGCCGGCGTTCGTTGGAGCAGCTATGGAAATGCGCTGCGCGGGGCCCTGCGGCTCGCCGTGTCGCTGGTGGTTGGGGTCGAGGGGCTGGTTGGTGCGGGAACCGCGGGCCATCAGCAGCCACGGCGTGTGCCGCGCGGCCCACTGCTGCGCAATGGGCGACGTGTCCGGCGCCACCAGTGACTGGGACTGCGGCAAGCCGCCGCCATGCCGGCCAGCGGATCCCGGCGCAGGCGAGGCTGAGCCCGCAAACGACCATCGCTGCGGTGGGCCTGCCTGTGTCGGTTCCGCCGCCTTTATCGATCCCAGCGTCTGCCGGTGGCTCGATGCTGCTGTGCCCGCGGTGGGGACCGCGCCGTCAGCGGCCACGAATGCTCCGTCGGTGTGGCGCACATTGCCTGGCCTAGGCAGGGGCACGGAGAGAGGCGAGCCCAGGAGCTTTGCCGACTGCTGCAGGTCTACGAAGTTTGCGGCGGCGGCCTCGTCGACGGGCAGCAGCAATGAGGCATCAAAGTCATCATCGTCGAGCGTGGGACCGGCGCCCTCAGCAAAAGGACTGGGAGACTCCTGCTCCTCTGGGCGCGCGCTGGAAAGGGCTACATCCGGTGACGGCATGTCAGTGGCGGTGGTGCCGGCGGTGGTGTTCGTGGCGCCAGTGAGGGTGCCGGGAGCAGCTGCTGGAACAAGCGGCGGCCGCAGGATTGAGCCCAAGGCAGAGGCGAAGATGGTGGCGGCCGCACTTTGTGCTACGGAGGTGGGATAAGAGCTGGCACCAGAGGCTGGGGGCGAGGCCACCGCGGAGAGGGGGATGGGAAGCGGCGGGGTGCCCTCCGCACCAGTGCCGTCTGCGCCGCTGGGCTCCGGCGCGCCTGCTCCCGATGCAGACGCGACTGCCAGCTGCGGCACGCGTGGCGCCGTCGCAGTGCGCGGCTGTCCCGCCGTGAGCCGCTCGAGCGACAGCAGCAGCGCCGCGTCCTGATCGTCGTCGTTCACCAGGTCTGGGCCAAGATCATTCACCGCCAATTGAGCGGAAGTGGGCCGGTCGTGAGCACCGCTAGTGGCACCGCCTAAGATGGGCGCGGGAGCACACGCTCCTGCGTAGGCCCTAGCCCCGCCGGCAGCACCCTCACGGCCCGTGGCTGCGCCGCCACGCTGCTGAGACTCAGGGCGTTGCGGCAGAACCTGAGCGCCGCTGCTGCCGCCCGTGCTGCTCCTGTTGAACGCCCCGCTGGAGGAGGTGCGCGACTTGCCAGCCGCCCGCAAGCCACCCGACGTCCCGTTTGGCGGCGGCGCCATCCCGGACCTGGGGCTGCTGTGGTAGGCGGCATCGGCGCGCAGCGACGACTCCTGCGAGGCCCCGCTGACTGCATTACCGCTGGGGCCGCCTCCACCTCCACCTCCGCCTCCGCCGCCACTGCTGCCTGCCGCCATGCGTTTCGTGTATGGCAATATGGCGGCCTCAGCGGCCTCGCCCAGCAGCCCGCCCAGAGCCCGGCCGCTGTCACTCTTGCCACCGCCGCCGCCGCCACCGGCATCTCGGCCGGCGGACCCTCCGCCTGAGAGCAGGTTTGCCAGGGAGGCGCCAAGCTTCACCAAGCTCTTGCGGCTGGTGCCGCCAGCCACACTGCCACCGACGGCTCCTGCTCCGGCGGTGCTGCCGAAGCCGTGGATGCCCATGCCCATGCGGGAGGGCCCCGCGCTGCCCACGCCCGGCATGACTGGGGAGCCGCCGCCATGCACCACGCTGCCACTCGCGCTGAAGCGCATGCCTGGCAATATGGCTGCGGCAGCAGAAGCAGTGACACCTCCCCCGCCCCCTCCGCCGCTCACCAAAAGATCAAAGGTGCCACCTGCAGCCCCAACCCCAGCAGCACCGTTACGCGGCGAGGTAAGGTGCAGCGCCGCTCCGGCGCCCGGCGCGTCGCTCCCGCTGACCAGCCCATTGTTGGCGTTGCTCCTGCTGACACTGGTGCTGCCACACGCCAATGCAGCTGATTGGCTCATCAGAGATGCAAAGTTATTGCCGCTGACGCTGGTTGGTGAGGGCGCCGGCACCGCCTGCCACTGGCCTGCACGGTGCTCTGCACTCCCCAGCGTGGCCCGCGGTGACAGCACAAAGTCTGCGCAGGGGGTTAACAGCGCGGTAGCCGCAGCTCGCTCGCTCGCAGCATCAGCCCCGCCTGTGGCCGTCACTCGAGGTGACGGCGCTGCGGAAACCGGGGGTAGCAGCGGTACTCCACCAGTGCTGAAGCCGGCGCCGAGGAAGCTGGCGGTTGCGGAGCGCCGGACACGGCGACTGCCGGCGCTGGGGGCGCCGCTGCCTCGAGGTGCCGGCGACGGAAGACCGGACTCAGAGCCCAAGGCTGCAATACGCCGAGAGCTGGTCATTGTTGCCGTTGCTGCCATGGCTTGCGCAATGGCCGTACGTGCCGCCACCGACACTACACCGGACGTTCCAGCGGGGACGGGCGACCCCGCAAGGGCTGGGCGCGTGCTCCAGGACTCCCCTGGACCGACGGAGGCAGTGCGCTGTGGTGGCCGGCGTCGCAGGAGGTTATGAATGAAGGAGCCCCGAGCCGACTGTGCCATCGGCGCCGGCGACGCAGGAGCAGCGACCTGGCTGGGGCCAGCAGCCGGCGCTGCCGCAGACCCCGCTGTTGGCATTGAGACCGCTGCCGTACCTCCGCCGCTTGTGGCGCGGGGCCGGAATCCTTCCCTGAGCGGCTCCACCAACAGCCGTGGGGAAGTTGGGCTTACGAGTGACCCTGCGGCGTCGACGCCAGCCGTAAACGCCGCAAGCTGCGCTAAGGCCGTGTCTGTGTAATCCGCACCAAGGTCGTAGGCGGTCTGGCTGCGCCGCGGCGGCAGGCGGCGGTGCATGCCCTTCGCAACTGCCTCCGCCGCCGCCTGCACAGCCGCGGTTGCCTCGGCCAGGGCGTCCTGCTCCGTGCCTTCGTTGACTTCGCCAAGCACAGGGAGGTCGGGCCCCGCAACGCGCAGCCGACAGGACGACTGCGCCCCAAGCGGCTTACTAGAGGCCGCGAATGATGCGGTCGTGGCTGGCTGTGCCGTCAGTAAGCTAGGCGACGCCGGCGTTGCTCCGCCGCCGCCCGGGCCGCCGGGGGCTAATCGAGGCGAAGCCGCCGCGCTATGACCCGAAGAGGCCCTTGAGAATGAGAGCATATTTGCGAGGAAGCCGCCCACGGCGGGCGATGCGTTCTTGGAGGGCGTTACCGGCGCCGGTGCTGCCGCGCCCTCGGCGCCTACGGACGCTCCAGCAGCAGATGGGAAGGGAACCTGTGCCGGGTTGCGCAAGTGGTCACGCAGCGCCGCCAGCTGCGACTGCAATGCGTCAACAGCGTCCGAGGCGCAGTCGGGCCGCCAGGCCGCGGCGCCCGCACCAGCGCCACCGTCAGCACCGCCGGCAAAGGAAGTGACGTTGCTGCGAGGCGTGCCGAGTGGGCTGCGGCCGAAATTCATGCTCAAGGTCCCCAGCCCCTGGCGCAGCGGCGACCCCAGCAGGCTCGCGGTGCGGACACGGGCGATGCCAGTGCTGGCCCCGCCCACGCCCGGGTTGAGGGGCGAAGGGTGGCGGAGATGCGGCTTGGCAACCAACAGGACAGCTTGTGCATTAGGCATGGAAATGGACCGTCGGGGCGGCCTCCGATGCTGAGCAGTGGTGCTTGTCGACGAGGCCGGGGGTGCAGCAGCGGCAGGCGTCAGGAAAGCGGCAGCCTTTCCAGCGGCCGTCGGGGCTGCTACCGCTGCTGCTGCTGCAGGCGAGGAGGGCACTGCTGCAGCCGCACAAGCCGCCGCCGCTGATGAAGCCCACACCTCGGCAACGGACTTGCGGCCGTCAACGGCGGCTGCGGCGGCTGTGACCAGCGGTGCGTCATGTTGAGGCGCATCCTCATCCTCCGCGGTGCTGGCCATTGCGGCGCCAGCGTCGATGTCGCGCCCGGTGCCGTACAGCCTGTTGTCGTACAGGTGGACGCCGCCCATGGCTGACTTGGCGGAAGAATGGGAGTGCAGCACGCTGGCGCCGCGGGGCAGCGCCCGCGGCGACGCCGGTGACGTCAGCAGCAGCTGGCTTGCGCCGAGGCCGGCGCTGCCGGCGTCCCTGCGGCTCGTGCCCCCACCGACGATTTCGCCATTGCCACCTGCCTCCGAGCGGTGTTGGACGCCGGTGCGTATGGTGAGGAGCGGGTTGCTTCGGCCAGCAGCGACCGAGGCCTTGGTGGCCCCGCTGGCACTGGCCCCAGCACCAGTTGCAGCGGGCACGCTGAGATGGGCGTCCTTGATGTCATCTAGGGCACTTGCTGTTGCGGACAGCTGCGTGCTGGCGCCCGTAGTTCTGCTGTTGCCTGCACCGCGGCGCCCCTTCGCAGAGGGCGAGCCGGCCCCGGTCTGGAGCTCCTGGAGCCGTGGCAGCGGCTCCGACGCGCTAGACACAACCTTCGCTACGTGCTGCAACCCTGCGCTGCTGCTCTGCTCCGGGGCGATTGATAGCATGCCTACGCCACTGACCGGCGCGTCGTCTCCGTCATCGCTACTAGAGCTCACAATACCCGCGGGCGACACTACAGCTGACAGCAGAGCAGGCCGTTGACCAGCGGCATATACAGTTGCCACCGATTCTGCAGCGATGCTGACACTCCGCAGGTCCTGCCTCAGCTGCTCCAGATAGCACTGCTCGTGCCTCCGCGCCAGCGAGCCGCCCACCGACATGAGCGGGTGCGCCAGCGCGCCGGACCGCCACACACGCTGGGCCGCCACGTCAGCGCGCATGGCGGCGGCGGGCGGCAGCGCCAGCCGACCCGCCAGGTTAGCCGCCAGCCACTGCGCTTGCAGCTCCAGCAGCAGCAGGCTACTGCCGGCGTGAGCCTCCAGGCCCATGAACGCCAGGCCAGGCACGTCCGGGTGAACCATGCCACGGTACAGAACCATGTCGTCGGCCCCATCCGCACCGCCCAGCAATGCCTGCCGCAACGGGCCGCTCAGGAACGGCATGAAGCGGGGGTCATGCAGGCTGTGCGCCCACAGCACCAAATGCTCTCCAGTGCCGCCGTTGCCACTGCTACTGCTTCCACCTCCGCGCCGCAACTTGAGCTTGTCCTTGACGAGCGCCCAGAAGCGGCGCTTGGCGGGCGCCCGCAGCGCCTTGCCCAGCGGCCCGGGCTGCGGCGCGGTGTAGTGCGGCTGCAGCGAGGCAGCCAGCGCGCGACGCCGGGCGGAGGACAGCAACTGGGCACCATCGACAACAGAAACGCCCGCTGCTCCCGCTGATGAAGGCAGGAGAGTGAGTCGGACGCTACCCCCGCCTCGTAGCAGAGTTGTCGCGCATGCGGTATCCTTGGCAACCGCACCTGTCACGGAGGGAGCGAGGATGGTAAGGCATGCCGTTGGTGGTTAAGTCAGCCGAGTGCCCAAAAGCGAAACCGCCCAAGCGTCCGAATGGGGATTCCTGCGCCGTCCGCTTACCGCTGCCAAGCACCGTGACCCCTGCGGCAGCCATCAGCTCCGTTGCCGTGGCAGCTGCTGCCGGCAACACCCGGCCGACAGAGCCCCCAGCTGGTGAGAGAGGCCTGGCGCCTTCCGGCAGCCACGCAAATGCGTCGGGGCCGCTGCTTCTGCTGGGGCTGTCGAAGATTGCGCCGGACTCGGCCACTATGACTACAAAGTGTGCCCTCAGCTCCGCTTCCACTCCTGTATGGAGGTCCTGGTACCTCACACGCCATGTTGGCATGCAGCCTGGGCTGGGGGCCTCCAGGTTCGACAGGAACACCAGCTGGCGTGACGTGGCGTCTGGGCCTGCCGCGAGTGGTAGCCTGTCGTCATCTCCCTGTTTTAGCAAGGTATACACCGCATGCACGTTGCTCTCATAAGTGATTACAGCAACCTTGCTAAGTGAACTCGCATGAAAATTGTGTACCTAGCCTCCAGCCGGACTGTGCAAGTGCACTTCTCACAAGTTCATGAGGTAACTTTAAAAATATGAACAGTACGTGCAGGACGAAGTATCGAACAACACAAGGCCCTTTCTGACTCTGAGCCTGTCCTCACCGTCTGACGTCCGTTGTTAGCTTTTAGATGCACGCGTTCCTCCGTCTTCTTTACATACTCATCTGCGGCAAACATAGTCTCAGACTCAGTAGGGGCGGCACCCTGCGGTGGCGCATGCACCGTGGCGGTGGCGCACAGAAGTCGACTCCTGCTCGACCCTGCCTGCACATTTCGCTGAAGTGCACAATGATGTTCAATTCCACCTTTCGAATCAGGACATCCAAGGGCGATGCGGAAAGTTGTCACTGCGGGCGCCAGAGCAGCACACAGGACGTCCGCGGGCGCGGAGCTGCCAAGAACGATGACATCAACTAGTGACATGTTCTTAGTGTTCATTTCCTTTGCCATCGGCTCCGGTGGCCGCTAAACCGCCGGTGCGCGTTTTCTAGCCTATTATTAGGCACTGCACTTGGTTGCCAAGCATTTGTTAATGAATACCCTGGACATTCTTAAGTATTGCTTCAAAGCCACTTGTGATGGCTGTGAGCGCTGTGTAGCCAGTACTGCGCGTGATGGCATCATCTGAAATGACCCCCACCCACAAAAGTGCGGGAAGCGTTAGTTGATGGAAGTGCGTTGTCACCTAATTATGCGTGGGCGGGGCGACTGTCCAAATGAAAGGTAGGGTGGCGGAATCCGGCGACAGCCTGCGACCGCGAGGCCGGCCTAGGCCAGCCTAGGCCAGCCTAGGTCAGCCAGGTGTCAAGCTTGTCACATCCGAGCGACGAAGGCAGGGATGTCGACCTACCCAAACTGCACGACTTGTCAGGATTTGCTTCTCTAGATAAAGACTTGGGCCGTACGGAGTAGCTAATGGTGTCGCAGGCAGCGTGCCAGCGCACACGGTCTTACTCTGCCTCCCCCGGCCGTCCAATGAAGCTCTGTTGCTTGCAGAAAGGCACTCAGTTCGTCATGACGGATGACGAGCGACATACGCACCAGGTTGGCGGCCCAACAGAGAGCAGCGGGCGGCCAAGGCGGCGGCCAAGGCGGCGGCGGCGGAGGAGAAGGCGGTGACGGCGGCCAAGCGTACGGCCAAGCGAGAGCGGGACAAGGAGCTCTGGGAGCAGCACCGGGCGGCGACGGCGGCCAAGGCGGCGGCCAAGCGAGAGCGGTACAAGGAGCTCTGGGAGCAGCACCGGGCGGCCAAGGCGGCCAAGATTGAGCAGGACAAGGCGCTGGCGTGGGGGTGAGGAGGGAGGAGGGGCTGTGTCATGACGTTATGCATCTCAGACCAACAGGGGAAACGGCGGATCAACATCACATCATTCCCCACGTGTGCAAGTGCATGGTCCAGACATGTGTTCTACTGCAAGTCGATTGCTGGGTTTGGGCTGGGCCTGGGCGCGCGGAGCTTTGCTCGTCACATGACAGGCTCACGATGTGCCCATGACGCAGGCCATGTCTTGAGCGGGGCCGGGCGCCTACTCTGTCCTTTTCCATTGGAGCAGATCAACATAATCATTTCAACGCATGTTGCATGAGCTATCCCTGAGCTAGTCTTATGTTTAGGATGGTTGTTGGCGGGTGATGAGGTGTGGTGTAGGCGTTTGTGCGTACCTGGATGTAGGAGGCGGAGGCGCAACCCCAGTTGACACGCCGTCCTGAATCCAAGTCTGTCGACGAGGGGATGCTGCTTCGGCGGTTGATAGCCCCTATACACCCCGTCACCGCCCGCCGTCGCCACCAAGTGGGCACACATGCATTGGCGAAGGCAGCCCTGTCCCTGGATGGTGGCCGCTCCGTGCGGGTGGGGCGCGGCGCCCTGCACGAGAGGGGGAGAAGATGAAACGGCCGCGGTGTCTGTACTCCTTGACGCAACGCAAATCTCTACACAACATCACTGCAAGCGTACCGCACGGTACTTCATTCGACCAGTACCTCCATGACTGGGTCCTGCTCCATCGCAGCTGCACACGGTCACGCCACTAGGCCTGCCATGCACCACTCACCAATACACCGAAACCCTTCATCTTCTTCGCATACACACCGGCCGTGTACGTTTCCTGGCTTAAGCCAAGGACATGCACATCTGGCATCGGCGGCCCAACGCATGCATTCCCACATGTCATTCAGAAAGTGCGAAGCCCCGACAACAAAAACAAAGCCTCTCAGATGACCACTCCTGCAACCTGACTACCAGCCGTAACATATGACCGGCCAATAAAAGTAGACTAGCTAGATTCACATACACGTCCACCCTCCCAACCTTATCCCGCACACGGCAATGGCCTGACGAGCATTTCTTGACATGGATCTGGGCCCTTTCATACTTTTTTACCCACTACGGCGCGCATTGTCGTTTTGCCCAAACGAACGATCAGCAACACATAACCGGTTGACACATATGCGCTGACGCATACACTCCACGCATGCATAGCAGACAACAATGCATTCTTGCCAGTCCTACTTTCGTTGGGTATGCCGGCGCAACGCGCTGAAAAGAGACCACATACGCCCTTTCTTTGGCGGCGGGTCGGCAGCAGTTGCGCCCCCAGCGCGCAGAATTTCACCGCATTCACTTCGTGGCGATAGCGGCAACGGTGGCGGCTCCACGCACCGCTCAGCTTCCGGCAGCGAGGGCCTCACAGACATCTGCCGGTGCCCCTGCGCCAGCACCTGCTGAGCGGATGGAACGCCAAGCTGGGCTGAAGCAGCTGCAGGCTCCTGCCCGGATCCTGGTTGCCGCGCCTGCTGCCCATCGGCGGCCTGCAGCGTTGCCGCCCCGCCTGCTGCGGCTCCGCCTCCTGCAGCCCGCGATGGCGCGTGCGCGCTCAGCAACACCGGATACGTTCCCGGCCCCGATGCTGCTCGTCGCGAAGCCATGCCCAACTGCGTGCCCATCGGCAGCACGATGGCGGGCTGAATGACAGCCTTGCCACTTGCATTCTCGTCCCTCTCCCCCAGCCTCGCTTCTGTTCGGGCGCTTGCGCTCTTCAAGAATGCCGGCGTCGATGGTGCAGTTTGCAGGTTCTGCGTAGGTGGTGCCATCCCTGAGCTCAAGGCAAAGTCCCGGGGCTGATGTTCGTCCACTTCCGACGGCGCCGCTAGGCCCGCTGCAGGCCGCCATTTACTGGCGCCTGTGCGCGCGGGCGGCCTTGCCGCCGCCGCAGCAGCCGCTGCCGCCGCCACCGCCACAGCAGCCGCAGCTGTGAAGTCGAAGGAGCTGGCCGCGGCTGAGGACAGCAGATGGGATGCAGGGCCCACGGTTGCAGCCGTGCCGCCACCACCGCCATTGACGGTGCCTAGCACGCCCCCCAGAGCGGATGCCGAGTCCCCGACTGCTGTGTCGCTCGCGTCCGCGTTGCTGCCAGGGCCGCCACGGCTCATGAGCATTAGGGTAATAAAGAGGCAAGGGTCTGTGTCGACCTCCCCACCTGGCGCCGCTGCTACATCTATGCTCTGCCTGGCCGCCGCCAGTGCGGTTGCGGCTGTGACCGTGGCTGAGGCGGTGTCTTCAGCGGCAGTCGTGTTGCTGCCACCGCCTGCCGAATCTGACAGGGCCACTGCTTCCCGCTGTTCACCTGGAGCGGATGTCAGATTCAATCCCTTGGCACGCACAGCCACCGCGGCACCCACGGCGCCACCAGGTCGAAGCTGCTGCTGTTCGCGCACCATGCCGTGCGTCGGCTGGCCACCGACACCTGCACTGCGGTGCGGACCGCCGAGGCCACGGGGACTTCGGCCATCCGCGGTAGCAGCCTTCTCATCACGCCCGCTCATGCCGAACAGCATTGAGTCCAGCAGCAAAGCCGCGTTGCGCGCGTCCTCAGGCACGCAGACTGTGCCCGCCGCCGTGTCTACCTCGCCAAACATGTCCGCGCCCAGCTCCACGGGGGCAGAGATCGGCAGTAGCATCTCACCCATTCTGCTACTGCCGCGCGGGCCTCGCTGCTGCAACCGTATGCAAAAGGCTGGCGCGCCACTGGGCGTAAGCACCGTGGCTGGCAGGCCAAGCTCCGATTGCTGGCGGTGGGGTTGAGATGCGCTAGCGGGATTGCTGTCTGGGTGAAGGGGAAGCACGTCCGAGTGGAAGCCCCGGAGATCCCCAGGCAGGCAGAACGCTGAGCGCGGGCTGCAGCTCCTGGGAGTGGCTGAAGCAGGTGGTGTGAAGGCTGTAGCAGCGGAGGCTGCAAAGGGTGGCGTGGCTCTGGCGGGGCCTGTGGGCGTTGGCGCGAGGAAGCGAGGCCATGAAATGGTGGTGCCCGAGGCTCCCGCAGCGGTCGGGCTCAGGCCAGATGCAGTGCTGGAGTTGTGCAGCAGGCTCGTGCTGCGGATGCTGATGCTGGTGGCCCCGCCCCAGGCCTGTAATGGTTGCACTGGCAGGGCGATGGTTGCACCTGCTGCTTCTGGAGCTACTGCAGGTGTTGCCGCGGCTGGCCGGGGCACGGCTAGCGCGGTGGATGCGGTAAGCGCTGGCGCCGGTTGTGCGGAGCTCTCCTGCACGACTGCAGAGGCGGCTCCGGATGCAGACACCGACACTGCACACTCGCCTGAGCCCGCATGCAAAGCAGGGCCAGCAGGAGGGCGTCGCACATGGTCTGGTAGCCACGCCTCGCAGCCCCGTGCCACGGCCAGCGCCACCTCCAAGCCGGCATCCCTGTAAGGCACGCCTGAGCGCCCAGCCGCAGGAGCAGCGGGCCCGGCACTGGCAGCCTTGGGCGGCAGCCCGCCGGGCACTGGGGGCTGCGGCGAGCCGTGCAGCGCTGCAACTGCGTCGCGCAGGAGCAGGGGGCCGCTGGTGGTGCGCCGCAGCGCTGTCGCAGTGCTGGGCTTCGGCTGCAGAGGTGGGGCGCTGGCAAGGGGCTCGCTGGGGTTGGCGGCTCGGGGCCGGTTGCCGACGTAGCCAGCACTGGTGGCCTCAGCGCTACTGCAGCCGGACAGGCCGCGCAAGGGCTGCTGCTTGGCTTGGCTAGCCGCCTTGCCGAACCCAGCAGCAGCAAGCAGGCTGGAAAGCGAAAGCTGCTGGCGCCTCATCGGCACAGACCTGTCGCCGTGGCAACCGGCGTTGCTCCTGCTAGTCCCCTGCGATGCCTGCGCCGTGGCAGTTGCGGTGCTGCTACCGGCAGCGCCGGCCCACGACGACCGCCCGGCAATGGAACTGCTCCATTGCGGTGGGAGCAGTTGCGCACAGCTGCTACTCCCGCCGCCGGCGCTGCCCACGCTGTCTACGCCACTCGAGCTGCGGCGCTGGAATGCCGCAAGACTGCGTCTGCCAAACACAGGCAGTGGCGCGGTAGCGCTGTTGCTTCCGTGGCGTATGGAGCTGTCGGCAGCTGCAGCTTCGAACTGGCAACCTTCTGGCACGGACAGGATGCGCCGAGAGGAAGTGAAGATGGCTGTCGCAGCCATCGCACGCGCGATGGAGGCTCGCGCCTCCCCCACAACTCCTGCAACCGCCGCGCCCTCTGCCGGAACGCTCCCAAGCAGCGCTTTCCTGCTGCTGCCGCGTGAGCTACCGCCGCTGCTGCTGCCATGTGAACGGACGCCGCCGCTGCTCCGCGCAAAGCCGCGCGGCCGTGAAATGGTGCCGCGTGGCCCTGCCGCTCCATCTACGGGTGCTATTGCCGCGCCTCTGACGCCGCCCGCACGCATCCCACTGCTGCCACAGCTCTGCGCCGTCCTGACCTGCCATCTGTTCTGCGCACCGTGTGGCGAAGGCTGCTGCGGCCCCATCAGCTCCGTCAGCTCCGTCAGCTGTGAGGGTAGAGACTTCTGGGCCCGCAGCGGCTGCCAGCTGTGGGGGCTGAAGGCAGGCGGTGCAGCCATAGTTGCGAACGGGGAAGGGACGTGCACAGCGCTTCCGGCCACGGATTGCGACCGAGCAGTGCTAGTTGGAGGCCCCGGCTGTGACGCTGACGCGGCGGTTGGGGCAGCAGTGGCACTGGCCTCCTTCGCAACCGCCGCACCCGCGAGCGCACTTGGAGCGGGATGGCCGACAACAGGCCAGGCTACGCTGCTGCTGCCGCCTCCTGCGCTACTGCCGGCGGCGCTACTGCTACCGCCGCGTGGTGGTGTGCCGTCCTGAGCAGTAGTGCTGAGGTGAGGCGTAGACGTGAGGCCCGGCAGGCGCAGTGCTACAGGCAGCGGCAGGGTCACCGGCCGGCACAAAGCCGGCTCAGCCAATGCCAGTACGGCCGGAGCGCCAGTCCTGCTGTCAGCTTTAGACCCAGCCTCTGGATCCATGGCAGCTTCAGAGCCAGGCGGTACCGTTGAAGGCAACGGCGGCGGCGGTGTGGACAGCGGTGCGCCTGAAGCAGCGGACTGCGGCGGCGGCGTCTCATGCAGTGCGTCCTTCCGGTGCTGGTTGACAACCAGCGTCCGCAGCGAGACCTCCAGCGACGATGCCGCAGACTTGGTCCCAGCCTCCGCCGCGCCACCCGCCGCAGTCGCGGCAGCTGCGCCAGAAGGGGCTGATGTTGGGGGCGTGAAAGCAGCCGCCACTGCCGCTTGGGCCCCGGCCTCGGCGGCCGCGGCCTCTGCGACTGTGCTTGCGCCAGTCGCTGCAGATCCACTAGATGCCATAGGAACCTATGTCAAGGGAAAGCACATGGGCTCAGGGCCACAATCGTGGTCACGCCTCCAGTCCAAATCGGCAACATGCCGCAGGATGTGAACGACATTACGTTTGCCCTCAACCCGTCTCACCTGGGGCGTGTCCTCAACTGGCGTGCCCATGGCAGGGGCGCTCCTGCTACTGTCCGTTGCCCCGGCAGTAGCGGCAGCAGTAGCGGCAGCAGCAGCGGCAGCAGCAGCGGCAGCAGCAGCGGCAGCAGCAGCAACATCCCCGGTGCCGACGCCTAGCCTCAGCGGCGCACCGGAGCTGGAGCCGCTGTCCGCGCCACCATCTATGTGGCAATCGCTCAAGCGGTGGGTCCACACACCGCAGCCGTCGTCGCTGGCCTCGGCGTTTGGAGCGCCGAGGCGCAGGAGGTCAGACGGGCAGGCAGCCGCAGCCGCTGCGGCGGCCACGGAAGGCAGCGGTGCAGAGGCGGCAGACGCTTCACAGGCAACCTGCGGCAAGGCCAGACCCGCCACAGCGCCTGACTCCGAGATTGTCGACGCCGCCGACACCGCCGCTTCTGCTGCCGCTTTGCGACTCATAGCGACCGCAGGGCTGGCCCCGCCGCCTGACGAGGAGCAACCACTCCCACTGGCCGATGCCGCTTGCAGCGTGGGTGAGGACAGCTGCCGCCGCGGGCCGCCCTTTCCTCCAACCGCGTGCTGTTGCTGCTGCTGCTCTGCCATCTGCATCAGGTTCCGCTGGCTGCTGCTGTTGGGAGACACCATCCCACTACCGACGCCGCTACCTCTGCGGCCCCGCCGTCCCGCGCCCAGGGCTCTCCCGCTGCTGCCCTCGGGCAGAGGCAGCAGAGGCAGCGGCCCGGTACTGTCCGTTAGCCCCAGTCCTAGCAGCTGGCGAAGTTGGATTACCGTTGGCGAGTCTAGGCCTGCCAACTGGCGGCGGCGGGTTCTGGGGCTCAGCGGCCCTTCGCCATCATCCAGCTCAGAGCCGCCAGCGGCGCCGCCCGGAGACGACCCTCGCGCAAAAGGATGCCGTTCAGCTGTCAACCGCCGGCCGGCCCGGGCACTGCTCACGCCGATGCCGTAGTAGGGCGACGTAGGACTGGCGCCGCCGCTGGCCGAGGCTGAGGCGTGTCCGGGTGACAGCCAAGGGGCTGGAAGCGCAGGCAATGGCGTGGTGGTCGCGGGCGAGGAGGAGGTTGCAGAGCAGGTGCCTTCTGACGGTGCTGCTGCTTGACCTGCAGGAGGCAGCGGGGGCCGCGCTGGCGCCGGCAAGATGGGTGCTGGCGGGAGCGCAGGCAGCTTGAGCAGTGGCTCCGAGGCGCCGCGCGGCCGGTGGTGGTGGGGAGCAGTGTCAGGGTTAGGCTGAAGCGGCGGTGGCGGCCGGAGTTGCACGTCAGCGGCTGCACTCCCGTTCCCGCTGCTGTCATTGCTGCTGCCATGTACCCCCATAGCAGTGCACTCTGGGGCGCGCTCTGATGGGCGCAAGGCAGCCGCTGCAACGCTGCCAGCAATAGCTGCAGAATCGGCAGGACCTGCCGACTCCTGCCGCTGCAGGCTGGTAAAGGAGGGTGCTGTGACCAAGCTGCAACTGCTGATGAGCAGCTGCTGCAGTCCCTCCGCGGCAGCAGCTGCTGCTGCCTCGGGCTCGCTCGTGACTGCCGTCAGCATTAGAATCGTTCCGGCATCACCACCGTCCGCAGGCGTGTCCGCAGCAGCAAGCGGGGCTGCTGCGTCGGCTGCACTGCTGGCCCCAGCGCAGCCTTCTTGTGACGGAGGTCCCTCCATCCTCACACATTCCAAGCTGCCTGCCACATCCCGGCTCGTATGGGCATCGCACAATGACTGCGACACCAGCATGATGCTTGGAAGAAGCTCTGGCGTAGATTGCTGCTCTGCTGCGGATTCGCTCAGCAGCCGCTGCAACGGCTGCTCCTCGGGCCGCAGTTGCTGCTGCTGTAGCCGTTGGCCCTGGAACTCCCGGATGATGGTAGACACACTCACTGTGCGAGGCGCCGGCAGCGGCGATCGAGCCGCCGCTGCCGCTTCAACAGCAGCCTGCGCCAGCAAGCCCCCCGCTGCGCCCGCCTCTGCCGCGGCAGGCGCCACTCGCGCCAGCAAACGGTGGTGCTGCGCCGCGGCTACGGTCCCCGCTGCACGCGGGCGCGGGTTAAAGAACTGGTGGTGCCAGGTGCGCGGCGGCGACGGTGGCGCGGCAGTGGTGGAGAACGGCGACGCTGACGCAATCGCGTGCGCATAGCTCGCCGCGGCGTCTGCTGCGGCTTGCGCCGAGTGAGCGGCAACGGTGGGGTCGTCAGCCGGGTAGGCAGTAGCAGTAGCGCGTGCAGTGGACTGGCTAGGCGTGTCGCTACAGCCGTCAGCGCGAGCAGCACGCAGCTTGCCCTCCGCTTGCTCATCAGCCATGGCGTAGTCAGCAGCTCCCGTCGCCGCCAGTGCTGCGCCGCCTTCTCCTGTGTTGCCGGAAGCTACCAGTGCTGCCTGCCGCTGCTGCTGCGACGAAGCTGGCTGCTGGAGGGGCGTCAACAGCTGCGCCACATCTGGGCTCGTCAGCTCGTCTGCTGCCTGAGGCGAGGATGGCCGCGATGGCGGCCGCGGCGAGCGAGGAGGGGACCGGCCCTGCCGATGCGGCACGTGGGGTGCCGCGTGCGGCAACGGCAGCAGCGCGAGGCTGGGCGTCAGTGACTCTCGACTGTCGCCGGCAGTGCCTCCCGCACCCGAGTCGGACGTGATGCTGGCGGCGTCGCGTGACGAGCGCGCAGCAGCGGCGGCCGAGCCCAGCGTGGCATGGAAGAACACCGCAGAGGACGGGGCCAGCCGCCCGCACTGTGATGACGCGCTCGCACCACCATCTGGGCTTGCAGCAAGTCCGGTATGTGCGACATCTGCAGTCACACCTGGATGACGCTGGCCGCCGCTGCTGCCTCCAGAGGCGTGCATCATGCCGCCATCAGTATCCGCGTCTGGTGCTCTGAGCGCCTGCAGCCGCAGCCGCTGCTGTACGGCCCCCACTATCCCCACATACCCGCCAGCTCCAGCCCCGGCGCCGCCGCTGCCACCGCCGCTGCCTCTGCCAATCTGCACGCCCCTGCCGCTGCCGCCACCACTGCTCCAGCCGCCCGAAGCCCGAGCGTCCAAGCCACCGCCACTGCTGCTGCAGCCGCCCTCGCCCTCGTCCCTGCTGTTGTGGCTCAGGCGGCTGAAGCTTGGGCTCCACCCCAATGCACGCTTGGAGGAGCAGCGGGCAGCAGCAGGCGGCGGCGAGCCCAGCGAAGGCAGCAGGCTCCTCCGGTTGCGTGCTGCCACGGCGCCCACCCGCAGCAAGTCCCTGGAGTTCAGCACAGAGTCCACGCCGACACCGTAGCGGCCACCACCCGTTACCGCCTCGCCCGGTGCTGTTTGATGGTACTTCCGAGCCAGCTCCCTGACCGGCGGCTGAGCACCCACACGGAAGGACATGAAGGCTCGCGGCGATGCGGGCGCCGCAGCCGCCGCCGCCACGCGCCCCTGCGGCCACCCACTCGCAACCAAAGCTGCAGGCACTGCAGGTGACTGCCGTGAGGGCGCAGCAGTCGCGGCAGTAGCCGCTGCTTTGGACGCCATGACAGCTGCTACAGCGGCAGCGGCGGACTTGGAGGCCTCTGCCGCCGCCGCCATGGCCTCGGCCACGACCGCCATGTGCCGCTGAGTCCGCCGCGGACCCAGCGGGGAGGGCTGCAGTAGCGGTGCGGCCGCAACCGGCGTCGCTGCTACGTGCACTATGGCAGCCGCTGACACGTGCGCAGAGGCACGGGATGGCGCCTTCACCGGGGTGTTAGGCGCCACACCACCGGCTGTTTCCTCGGCACTGCTCATTGCTTCCCCATCCGTTGTGATCGGAGCCGACGGCTCACCGGGGCTCGCAGCGTTGGGTGCGGTTGCCGAAGGCCGTCTGGCAGCGGATGCGGAGGTGATGACACCGCGGCCCTCGACGCCACGACCTCTGCTCGACCGACGCGAGTACGAAGGTACCGCCGGAGACGAATTGCGGCTGGACCCTGCCAGGCTCTTGCTACTGCTGCCTCCAGCGGCGCGGGTGGGACTGGGTACCGGTGGCTCGCCGTAGGAGGTAATGCCAACGTCGTGAAGGTCGGAAAGAAGTTGCTGCATCGCCCACTGCTCGTGCTTCCGCGCCAGCGAGCCGCCCACCGACATGAGCGGGTGCGCCAGCGCGCCGGACCGCCACACACGCTGGGCCGCCACGTCAGCGCGCATGGCGGCGGCGGGCGGCAGCGCCAGCCGACCAGCAAGGTTAGCCGCCAGCCACTGCGCCTGCAGCTCCAGCAGCAGCAGGCTACTGCCGGCGTGAGCCTCCAGCCCCATGAACGCCAGGCCAGGCACGTCCGGGTGAACCATGCCACGGTACAGAACCATGTCGCCAGCCCCCTCGGCTCCATCCGCTCCGCCCAGCAATGCCTGCCGCAACGGTGCGCTCAGGAACGGCATGAAGCGGGGGTCATGCAGGCTGGGCGCCCACAGCACCAAGTGCTCCCCCGCACCACCGCTGCTACTGCCACTGCTGCTGCTGCTGCCTCCACCTCCGCGCCCCAAAGTGAGTTTGTCCTTGACGAGCGCCCAGAAGCGGCGCTTGGCGGGCGCCCGCAGCGCCTTGCCCAGCGGCCCGGGCTGCGGCGCGGTGTAGTGCGGCTGCAGCGAGGCGGCCAGCGCGCGACGCCGGGCGGAGGACAGCAGGTCCTCTTGGCCTTGCATCCTCAGCGGACCGCCGGCCTCCCCTTGCTGCCGGCATGTGGGCGTTGTCAAATGGTCGCCGAGGTCTGCGAACTGGATGGAGACGCCTTTACCTTGTCGCAACAGCGCCGCCGCGCTTGCCGCGTCATGCGCATCCATGCCTGCGGTTGGCAGCGGAACAGAGGGGCATGACTTGTAAGTTGGCAACCCTGGTACCTACCGCAGATGTAAGGCGCGCCGTGCCCTTCCTGCGCAACATGAGCTAGCAAGCGCACGGAGCCTGTTTTCCTTGCAGCACCTACCCTGGCCGACGACCGTGACCTTCGCAGCACGCTGCAAGTCGTCCGTGGTCACCTGTCGTGCCGGCTGGCATTGGCCTTGAGTGCCCGCGGCGGCGATGCTGCTCGTGCCATTAGCGCTGCGGCCTCCCGCCGCTGCCGCCGCAAGCCCGGGCCCTGGCCTAGCGTTCACGCCGCACGCAACATCTGCCGAGCCACTTGCTGCCAGTGCCGCCGGGGCGTCCCAGACGTTGCTGGAGCTGCCACCGCCACCGCCACCACGACCGCCGCCGCCGGCACCACTACTGGCAGAAGGCTGGGCCGCTTCCGCCAGCGTCAATGAGAGCCGCGGCGCCCCAGTTGCGACAATGACAACGTCGGCGAACATGCGGCAAGTGGTGCCCCAGGTCATGTCCACATACGTGACCAGCCATCGGCCCCTCGGCTGTTGCGGCGGCGGTGGCTGCTGTAGTAGCTCCTGCTCCCTCACCTGCTGCGGCTTTCCGTCCCGGATTGGTGCGCTGCTAGAGCTGGTGGCAGCACCTGCCGCGTCAAAGCTGCTGCGCAGCACGGTAGCGCGTCTGCTGGCGGCTGCCGCAAGGTTCCCGAGCGCAGCTGCGGGCAGCTTAGGAAGGGGCGCGCTGGCGGCGGAAGCCGCAGCGAGGCCATCGCCACGCGATTCAACACGTCCCGCGGCATTGGCGGCGGCGGCGGCGTCAGCAGCACGCACAGCGCCAGTAGTGGAAGGTGTGTCACCGTCCTTGCGACCCCGGGCCCTGCTGTTTCCGTCAACCCGGCACCCGTCTTCCGGTGCAACAAGTTCTAGCCGGGTCACCCGACAGCCGGTGCACGCTCGATCAGCAATGCCGTGGCGGTTCGCGAAGTCTGCAAAGCTCCGCACCACATCTCCTGCCTGCATTATCAGGAGTAAGATTGTGGTGGGTGGGCTTGTCCTGGGTTCGGGGGCAGCAGGGCTATGCCCTAGGGGCGCCGCCTCCGCTGGAAGACACTTTGCTGTGCAGGACCCACGCCTAGGGCCCCAACTCATGGCCTCGAAGGTGCTCAGGAGTCCTCACCGTAAGGCCGTGTGCTCGTGAGTCAGAAGCACTGTTACCGAAGACCAGGGACTCCTTTGCTTGACCTGAGAGAGGGGTGTGCGCGCAACATTTATTTAGTGCGTCGCCCACAAGGGAATGTGGGAAGTACGCCTGATGTGTATGAAGGCTCACCATCAAGGCTTGTGCTGGGCTCTAGGCAGGCAGCCCAGCCCGCGAGCTGGGGCGAGGCCTCTAAAACGATGCAATTTTCTTCTGCGAGTCGCGCTGCCACCGCGAGACCCGCAGGCCCACCACCGATTACAAGAACGTTTAGCGGTGCTCTCCTGTTTCTATCAGGTGGCTTTCCCTCGCGCAGAGGCATCGCTCCCCAGAGTTGAGTTCCGACTCAGTTCGTTCATTCAGCAGCGCACTAGTATCGACGTCCTTATGGTTGTATCGCACTCTAACAAAACGTTGCCGAACATTATTGAAAGACGTAATCGAGAATGTGAGGTTTGAACAGTTCTTGAGAACAGCAGGAGGTGGAGGGCAGTTGGAAACTTCGGCACTTGAGGTAAGGTAATTGTCTGAAGCTAGTATAGATAATGCTTTAAGCTCAGTACTATAGCAGCTCACGCTGTGCAACAAAACCAGCCCCTAGCGAAAGTTCCTCTAGTGTCAACGATCTCACGTAAAAGGCCACCCGCGCAATACGTGTGCGGTATATTATACGTGTGTGGTAGGTCGTGCCTGATTGACGCAGCGGAGGCTCTCCTCGAACTTCCCCCGCGCTCGCCCCCAGCAGGCCCCAGCCCCTCGCCTGCACGTCCATAGCTCACTGTGCTGATCGTGCACCGCTGGCTTCCGTTCAGATGTGAAGGGGTTCTTCCTTCATAATGTTCATTTTGTTTTCATAATGCGAGGTGCCGCACGCTTTCGGAATAACATGGAATTGCGATGACGCTTTTCCGTGATCGGCGGCGTTGGGGGCAGCGGCAGCGGCGGCAGCGGCAGCGGCAGCAGCGGCGGCGCGTGCGCGCATCTTGGTAGCGGAGGGGGCGGGAAAGGCCACGTGGAGGAGGAGAGCGCAGCGCCGCCCAAGAAGCGGCGCAAGCGCGCAGGCTGAGGAGCCGGCTGGTGTCTAGATAGCGGTCCGCGGTGGGGCTGGCAGGGCATGCGTAGCGGCATGACAAGTAGTGCGGCTGTTGACAACTGTGCTGCGTCTGGCTACGGTTGGCTCTGCTGTGGCATTGCGATTGCTAGGCACCTGGTTTGGCTATGTGCCTGTGGAAACCGACCCCGGCTATGTCCGGGCGATGAGGATAACCGGGCGATGAGGTTGTTCGGCCTCAGACTGTGGAGGGGCTCAGCCCCTTTTCCCGTGACCGGGGAACACTTGTCCATGATCATGCGACCGCAACTGCTACGTTACCTTTGACGAGATAACCGCGCGCCAAGCTGCGCCACTCCGGCGTCCTAAAGCTTGTGACTCTCAGCTGGTGGATACGGCTGTCAGAGGCTGGGCTGGCGTAGACTGGCCGCAGACTACCAAGCAAAGGCTGGTGACAACGCGAACCCCAAGAGACCCACCTGGAACGCAGCCAGGCTCTTATAGCAATGACGACTGAAGTCTGAGTATGATCTGAGTGCCAGAGTCGTAACATACGTTGGACCAAATGTACTGCGGATGCTGGCGTGCGCACAACCTCCCGGACCGGTGACCGGGGAGGGGTCGGGGTCGGGGTCGGGGTCACTTCATCGGGGAAATGGAGTCTGGGGAAACGGGGGGCGAGTTTTATGAGCTTCGACATGATGGGCCCGCGCCAAACCCTGTCCTCCGTGCCCTGTCCTGTTCCCCTGTTCCATCGCGTTTACACCCATCTTCGAACTCTTGAGGTCGGGGTGTGCGAGTGTGTGGGGCGGGAAGCCATGCATGGCGCTGAACCTGAACCTGACCCTGACCCTGATACTTTCAACTCATTCCTGTCAGTGACTGGACAGGAAGGTGCAGACCGCATTTACACCCACTTGCGCATGAAGCAGTAGCAGGCAGTAGCTGCTCCCAACCTGGTCTTACCCAAAAGCTGCTTGCGGGCCCTCCCCCACGCCCTCCTTCAGCAGTGGTGCGTGTTCTTGTGCCATATTGACCTCATACCCAAGCTCATGCCCTGCCCAGCGGCCCTCCAAGCATTGCCCAGGCGCCACCAGCAGAGGCAATTTGGCAAAATGGCTAAGACCGTGTTGCAATCTTCGTGCGCTTGTTGGTTTTATGAAATTCTAGGCCTACCATTGATCATCTACAGCATCTCCTCCTCACAGCTGCCAACGTGCGCAAGTCACAGGGCTAGCTGCCCTGTTTGCGGGCGTCTGCGTGTGTGTGTTGCCAGATGCAGGCCCAGGGAACCCCCTGGCCGAGCTAACAGACACGGTTACCACGGGCTGGGCCGTTTGAGGGCCGTCAGTCCTTCTGTTGAACGAGTGGTAGCCTGCGGGGGCCGTGTGTTGGGCCCGGATCGGAGGTCGAACCGCTGCTCTAACAATTCAATACGGGGGCCTCACGATTCCCGAGTGTTGCACGGGCCCCGCAGCTGCATACGGTAGATTGACAACTAAACGCCGGGGCAGAATCCCCGAACTCAAACCAACCCCCCCCCCCTACACTTTCCATCAATGCGCTAATTCACCCTGAACTCGCCACACCATGCGCCGTGCCCACCGCACTCACGGTATCAGGTCAGACTCTGTCAAGTGTCAACTGTGCGCCATCTTGTATCCGTGCTCACGCTGGCCGGCGCTCCGCCCACGGCCCTTTTTATTGACGTGCTTGAAAAAACGCAACACACACAAGCGAACATGACGTTGTAGAGCCGAGGCCAGTAAGGATGCGAATTACAATTGAAGGGACAGCCCGACAAGCGGGGGCACACCGCACCCACGCCGCGAGGGACCGTCTCCGGCCCAGAGAAACACCCACCGCCTAAGCTAGCACAAGCAAAAAGAAAAGCGTGAGCATGAGCGGCGACCGCAACTGCTACGTTACCTTTGACGAGATAACCGCGCGCCCTTACATGGTGCCTGACTTGGATGATTTCAAGTTACAGCTGCAGGTGATGAACGCGCCAGGACGTGAGCGAGGGGCCGAGGGATGACTGAGTCAGATGACTGTAAACTGTTTTGGTTTACTGCTGCGCGCACGATCTGCGGAGGAACTGAGGAAGCGCATATGCTGACTTGTCCAAGCGCATTGTGGTGCCGTAATCTGTCAGTTGTGTTCGCCTGTTCGTACAGTCTGTACGCTCGTGCCTGCCCAAGGGGCAAGGCCCCAGGCCTCGGATTGGAAGCGGTCCGACGCTTCACCTGCCTGCCTATCGTCAGGAAATGCATGCGTTGAGCAGCGAGTTTGGCGAACAGGCCAAGGCGAATGGTACCGAATGGTGGAGACCAAGGTGGAGGCGCAGCCGACGGCGGAAATTGTCCCAAGTCTGATTCCTTCAGCCTTCGCCTCAAGAGTCCTCAAGCTGCGTAAGCCCACTTCCATCCTGACGTATGCGCAAGCGGCGGCGCGGATGGGTGCTGCGCATGCATGGGGGCAAAGCCGGCTGGTGGCGGGATCCAGACTTGCGTCGGCACCGACATAGTGGACTACCGACCGGTCTTTGCCAGTGGCAGTTGCACATACACAAGTGGCAAAGTTAAAGCAGAAATGGCCCCAGGACACATGGCACGGCGTGTCCTTATCACAGGCGCGAATGGTGGCATAGGGTTTGAGGTTGCGAAGCAAATCCTGGCGAAAGGCCACAACATCATTCTAACATGTCGTGACGCTTCCAAGGCTGAGAAGGCTGTGGCTTTGCTGGAGTGAGTGCGACGATGTGCGCACGTTGGGCGCGAATGCTGTGGGGAGCGCCAGCTCGTTCCGTAGTCCTTGCCAGACGGCGTCTCGAGCGGGGTCAGCCACCTGGTGACCCTGGCGGGGTGCGGGCCTGCCCTGTGCGCCCGCCACCCATGCTCGGTAGTGGTGGCGTCTCCTCATTTCCCCCAACTCCCTTTACTCACGCCACTTGCCCACGGCAGGGTGTCTCTGTTTCCATTTCTGTTTCAAGGCGTCGCTATTTCCGACCCATGTGCAGGCCCACGGCAAAGGTTTCCGGAGGCAGCGTGGAGTACGCCATACTGGATTTGGCAAACCTGGACAATGTTCGATTGGGGGCCACGTCGCTCCTGAACCGACACCCCAAGCTGGACGTGTTAGTTGCGAATGCGGGGGTGATGTCCAACGCACCGCCAGGGGCGCCACTTCAACGCACGGTGGACGGCCAAGAGCTCACGCTGCAGGTGCGCATGTACGGAAGCTTACTGGCCTTGACACGAGGTGCAGAGATACACACGATGGTGGGGTGTACACGTCCAGCACGTGGGGCAATTGGCAGTTGAGCTAGGCGTGCTTCGACGTACCCGCAGCACCAAGAGCACAGTCTTCTCAAATCCGCAGTTGCAGCAAAGGGTTGCCACCACCAGCTATGGCTACGCCCATCTGCCTGCTCCGGCAGGTCCCACCGGTCCCACTGCCAACCCACGCTACCCACCCCTCCTCTGCTCCAGGCAAATCACCTCGGCCACTTCCTCCTCATACACCTGCTGCTGCCGGCGCTGCTCGCGGCCCCCGCCGGCCGCGTCGTGGTGGTGTCCTCCGAGCTCCATCGCAAGGTGAAGGGCGTGGAGGGGTCCAGCGGCAGTAGCACCAGCGGAAGTAGCAACGCCCAGGGACTCACAGACATCCACCCGGGCGGCAGCGGCGCCACAGCCAGCCCGCAGTGGCTCCCGCGCCTCAGCACCGCCGGCACGTCCTCCGGAGCACCCACAGCACCTGCTGTGGCCACCGCACCCGCCGCAACCAGCGCGCCGCCTCCACCCTGGGCGACGGCTCCGCCGCAGCCCTGCCCTCTGTCGGGCATGCAGCTGTACTGCCTGTCGAAACTGTACAACCTGTGGTTCGTGTCGGGCCTGGCCGCCCGCCTGCCGCCCCACGTGACCGCAAACGCCGTGACGCCGGGCTGGGTGCCGGGCACCAGCCTGGGCCGGGACGCGCCGTGGCTGGCACGGCTGGTTTACCAGGTGGGTGTGCGGGGGGGGGGGAGGGCTGGGGGCGCGGCCCTTTGGGTAGGCGCAGGGATACGGTTTGAGCGGTGCGAGGGCAGGCACGATGCGTTGTGCAGTGTGGCGTGGTCCCCGCTGACAGTGGGCAGGCGTACAGCAAAGCGCCGAAGGGCCGAGTGCGCCACAGGACGGGCGGACAAGTTAGGCGCGGAATATTTGCGTACGACCTGGGGGCGCGTACAGCATATACGCGGTATAGCCTATACGCGGTATAGCCTAGGTGCGTACAGCCTAGGTGCGCGCTGGCGCTGGTAGGCATCTCGCGTACGGTGCGCTTGATGTGGAGCCGACATGTTACGCGCTCATGTCAGTCACGAACATGGCTGTGTGCCCCCATCTGCTGTGCCCCCTTCCCCTCCGCCTGCGCCCCTCCGCAGAACGTGTTCCCGCTGCTGCCCATCACGGTGTCTGTGCCGGAGGGCGCGAGGCGAGTGGTGGCTGTGTGCCTGGGCGAGGCGGAAGGCGCGGTGCGCGGCGGCTACTTCTCACGCGGCAAGCAGGTGGGGTGACGTGGGTCGAGCGCCTGTGACACTTGCAAGGTGTGGCGGTGGATTCGCTCCATGGCTTGCCATTGGCAGGCCAAGCATGACAGGTGGGCACCCATGCGACATTACGGTCTGCTGCTGCGCATTCCATGGTTGCTGACTTTCTATGCCCGTGCTTGCCTCCAATCCAAACACATGCAGGCCGAGCCCAGCGCCGAGGCGCGTGATAAGGCGGCAGCGGAGGAGCTGTGGCGGCTGAGCGAGGCCGCGGCTGGCATTGCCCCAGGCGCCTACGTGCCGGCCGAGGGCAAGGCAGGGCCGGCAGGCGCACAATGACAGGGGCTGCATGGTCGATGTTTTGCCTAGGCGCTGGACTTCTGGCGGACTGGAGCATTATTGGAACCTGGCCATGGACAGAGCTGCGGATGCGCCGGTTTGATGTTGTGGTGTTGGCAAGTGGGTATCGTACAGCGCTTTCTCAGCGCTCGTATCTTCCTTCGTTCGGAACGAGATTTGCCCAAAAAGGCCTCTGGCGGACGAAATTTTTGTGATGTTAACTTGAAATTTCGGCCAAAACGCACGGGATCTTGGGGGGTCTTTCGGCAAACAGACGAAGACATTTTTGGGATTTCGGCCACTTGTGGCCAAGGACAGGGGGTTCCAGCGGCTACTCCACGGCCGAAACCTGCGTGTCACATGGTAAGACGGCTCAAAGGGCTGTATCTATGGGTGTTGACGGCGGGAGACAGGGGTTCCCCTGGCGGGAGAGTGAGGTTGGGTCGGCGGGAAGCAGGGGAGGAGTGGGCGTGTCGTGTTGGTGTCGACATCGTGCGGGTCGGGGGCGGAGCCCCCGGAAAAATTTTGGGGGTGAACGAAGCGGCGGCATCCTGTTTCGTCAACTGAACGAAGCCATTTTAAGGAATTCGGCCACTGACGCCGCCCCTGCCTTCGTAAGATACGAGCGCTGCTTTCTGCGTTGTAGGTGTGGCACCAGGAAGGCGTGCATGGGCAAACGGGCCGCACTAGGGAATGTAAGGACGGCGGCAGGGCGTGCGAATGTATGGTCGGAGGCATCCAACATTACGCTGTGTGCTGTTTGCGGTGTCAGTCGGCACCCCTCAATAGATACGGCAGCAGCGTGTCACATGTTGTGCGGGATGGATACTGCACTACGTAGCGTAGTCGATTCGTCACGTTTACTGGCAACTCTGAGGACGCTGCCAGCCGTGCCACTCTGACAGCCTTGGTGGAGTGTCCATAAGATATTCCCTGGTGTTCTGTGTTCATTGTCCTCTCTCCGCACGCCACAGCACATGCCTAGCGCAGAGCCACTGTACCTGCCTAGTCCGGGTGAACTCACACTGATGCAGTGGGTGCGCTTCCATGTTTGCGCATGACCGTCTGTCAATGTATAACGTCCCATTTTCTGGCGTGTGCTACCACACGTCACAAGTCATCCTGCTGCAAATGCTTCTCTCCTGCACCCCCCCTTCCCAGTTACATGCCGCGATGGCACCCGCAACAGCTTGTGCTTGGCACATGCCTAGAACATGTGTAATGCCTTTAGGCACAAATGCACTGCCTCACACAAAGTCGTCATCGTCGTCGGCGTCCCATGCGTCTCCTGCACGTGCACCCGCACCTGCGTGCACCCCAGCGCTGGGCCTGCGCTGCCCCTGCGGCCCCACCGGCGCAGAAGCTTCCCCGCCGCTGCGCTCCTGTAGCCGCGACCGCTTGTCCGCCGCCTCTCGCAGTCGGTTGGATGTGTAGCGCTTCACGGGCCGCCCCTGCGGCACCACTGGCGTCTTTGCAACACCGGCCGCCGTGGTCACAGCCCCGCCCGCCTTGCCGGCTACTGCAGGTGCGTCCGAACCGCCGCCGGCGCCCGGCTTGGCGACCCACACACTGGCGGGCCCTGGCACTGGTTGCGCGCTCGCGGGTCCGCCGCCGCGCCATGCACCGCCGTGTTGCCCTGACGTGTTGCCAGCGTAGGGCTGCTGCGGCGGGACGTTTGGGTCCCTGCACTGCAGCGGCTGCGCAGGGCCCGCCAGCCCCGCTGGCGGCGGCGCGTTCCACCCACAGCCACTCAAGCTCTGCGGTGGCAGCTGGTGCTGGTACTGATGCTGCGGGTGCAGCTGAGCCGCCGCCGGCGCACCGCTACTGCCTGGGGCCTGCTGCCAGTGCTGCGGTGGATGGTGCTCCCGCACTTGCCCTGACCAGCCGCCACCACCACCACTAGGCTGCTGCTGCTGCTGCTGCTGTTGCTGCTGTAGCGGCTGCTGCTGTAGCGGCTGCCCGCCACTGGGACCTTGCGGCTGTCCACCAGTGCCCGGCCCGCGCAAGCCACCCTGCGGTTGCGGCGGCGGCCCCGCATGCTGGTGGTGCGGTTGCTGCTGGTGCGTGTCCAGGTACTGGTAATGCAACGCGTGGGGGTGTGACGCATTCGGCTGCTGCCAAGCGCCGGATGCGGCAGGTGTTGCGTGGCGGGCGGAGGCAGGATGCTGGATGGGGCCCGCCGCATTTCCGCTCTGCTGGCCGGCAGGCTCAAAGGTGCGAGGAGGTGAAGTGGTGGCCGCGAGCTGCTGCGCGGCCCGCTGCACGTGCGCCGGCGGCAGGCAGGATCCGATCTGCTGCTGCCGCTGACCCTGCTGCTGCCTCTGAGGACCCAGCAGCTGCGGCTGCCAGTGCTGTACTGGAGGCGGCGTGCTGCCGTGGGGCAGTGGCGACACCTGCGGCGGTACCTGAGCGCACAGCGGCGATGCCGGCGGAGGCTCCAAGCTGCGGCGTCCAGCGCTTGGCGGAGCCGGTGACACGACGCGCGCGTAGTCTAAGCCGCCAGGAAGGGGCGACCGGCCGGCAACGGCTGCTGCAGCTCCTGCTTGGTGCTGCAGCGGAGATGGATGCGGCTGCTGTGGTGCCTGCTGTTGCTGTGGCCACTGCTGGTGCTGTTGGTGCTGTTGCGGCGCAGGCTGCCAGCTGCCGTGCATCATGCCACCCCTGGTGGACGGCGCGTGCCACGTCCCAGGAGGCCCCATGCAGACTGGAGGCTGCTGTGGCTGCTGTGGCTGCTGCGCCTGCGGGCCTTGCGGCTGCGCCTGCAGGCCGGGCGCCTGACTCCATCCGCCTCGTGAAGAAGTGGCCGGCTGGTGCGGCTGCGGCTGCTGTGGCAACGGTTGTAGCGCATGCTGGTGTTGCTGCTGGGGTTGGTGTCGCTGCTGGTGCGGCAACCAGCTGTGGGTTGGAGGAGGCGCCGTAGCAGACGCATCCGACCACGGCTGCTGCTGCTGCTGCTGCGGCGGCGGCGGCGGATGGCTCCGCCATTGTGTTGGCTGCCGCTGCCAGCCCTGATGCTGTGGCGGCGGCGGCCCCGCGGCAGCCCCCGGCCCTGCCTGTGCCTGTTGCGGAGGGGGCAGTTGCCCTTGCCAGCTGTGCGGCTGCGGCTGCGGCGGCTGGAGCTGCTGAGGTTGGCCCGGCGGCGGCGCGTGGTACTGCTGCGTTGGCTGTTGGGCAACCAGCCCAGCACTGCCGTGGTGCGGGGCTGCCTGCCACGATTGCTGCTGTCGCTGCTGTTGCCATGGCTTTTGCTGGGGCAGTGGAGGTGTGTGGCCGCTGTGTCGGCCCCACAGGTTGGCTGGTGTGCCCCCAGCTGGCCCTGATGCTTCACTGCACGACGCGTCGGCGCCGCTACCGCCACAGCTCGCCGGAACGCCGAGCGCCGGCCCATCCACTGCCCCCGCCGCCGCCACCACCGTTTGGCCTGCAGCAGGCGCCGGCGCAACCTGACCAAAGTACGACGTAATGGGGCGTGACGTGCCGCCGCCGCCGGCCGTCGCGGCGCCTGCTCCGCCACCAGGCGCAGCCTCAGCGCCGACCTGCCCACCTGCCGCCACGCCGCCGCCAGCCGCCATGCGGAACTGCTCAAAGGGGCGACAGCCCGGCGCCACAGCTGCGCCGCTGCCCTTGCCGGTACCACCGCCACGCGGCCCACCCGGAGTAATCACGTCCTCCTCATACCGCAGCTCGATACCCGGCTTGCCGCCCTTTCCGCCCTTGACCCCAGCCTTGCCGCTGCCCGCTGCACCGGCCTTGCCGGCAGCAGCTGAGGACGCCGCCACGCCCTTGGCGTCGCTGGCTGGCGCGTCCTCGACTGGCGGCGGCGGCGGCGGCCGCGGCGGGTCGGCGGTCAGGGAGCGGTAGAATGCGGACAGGTCGGCAACGCTGGCGTCAAAAGACTCGTGGACCTGGCACGGGATATTGCATCGCAGGTCAGAGATGTGGGCATTAAATACCGGATTGCTAAGCCGTCCTTACATTTGCAGCATAGTACGAGTGGCAAGTGGTTGAACAGTGTTCCGCGTCGTGTCCGTGGCGGGCCGCTCCTGTCGCACCTTGACTGCCGCGCGCACCCAGCGCGACAGCTGCTGCTGCCGGCCTGGGCCCCTGAACCTCTCGTCCAGCAGGATGATGGCGCCCCAGTCGTACTTGTGCCGGATGCAGCGGCCCACGGCCTGGAGCAAGGGGCGCGAGGAGGCAAGAGGGGGGTTGGGGTGGGTTGTAAATACCAGCCCAAACTAAACCCAAAAAAAACCCGATGGCGCAGCAGTCGGCGGCTGTGCCGCCAGTCCCCACCTGGTTGAGCGCGCGGAAGGCCTGTTGCGAGTACCAGGCGTCGCCGCTTAGCAGCCGCTGCGAGGGCGGGCGGCCGCTGGTGGGACCTGAGCCTGCGTCGTTGTACTCCTTCTTCAGCCGCACCTGGAGCCAGAGGGCGAGGCGGGATGGGGTGAGCGCAGTTAAGGCAAGGGGCGACAGAATTGGGGGGGTGGGGGGCCGAGGATAGCGATACGCAGCTGGGCGGATCCAGCGAGCATGCGGAGTGCCGCTGAGGGGCTATAGGGGTAGAAAGCGCCTGAGCAAGCGGCGGCATCGGGCGGGGCGGTGCCGCACCTTGGTGTCCTTGACGGCGGGGAAGGGTATGCCCAGCAGGATGACGCCGCGCGCGTGCTGGTCCGCAAAGTCGATGCCCTCCGACGCCTGGACGGGAGGCATTGCATATCTTCGTATGAGAGGTCATATCTATACGTTTACCTTTGCCTCTGTCCTTGCAAACACACACGCACTGTTTGACTCTCGTTCGTCAGACCCTTTGTGGCCGTGTGCTCGCCGCAGCATTGCTGTACCCAGCCCCCCCCGGGACCTAATTCGTTGGGCTCGGGCATGTGATCCCCCCTTCCTCGGCTCCCACCTTGCCGCGGCAAATGGCCATGAACAGGCCGCCCCTGCCGCTGCGCACTGCGGCGTAGTAGCGGCTCATGGCGTCCTCGAAGCCCTTGCCCGCCTCGCGCCCCTCCGTCACCAGCGTCTTGCAGCCCTCCAGCCGAGACCACAGCCCAGTGGCCTGGGCAGTGGCACAGGCAGGCAGGGAGGGAAGGAGCGCAGGTAAGGTAGGGTGAGTGGCAGGCCCTGCGCATATGCGAGGATGTGTGTGTGTGTTAAAGAGCACAAGAAAAACATAGCGCAAAGACAGTGTATGCGATGCGTGTGTGTGTTAAAGAGCACAAGGAAAACATTGCGCGTGTGTGTGTGTGTATGTGTGTGTGTGTGTGTGAAACAGGGCCGGCGCGTGTGGTCCGCGAGTGCACGCCGCAGGAATGGAGAGTAACTTGCTTCCCATTCGCGCTCGTCCCAGAGCACGGCATGTACGGGGCCTGTTCACCAGCACCGCGCTCACCTTCCACCGTGTGACCAGCTTGTCCAGCAGGCCGTAGCTGGGCACGAACATCAGCACGCCGTCGGGAATGACCTGTGCGTGTGCGGGCATGGGGTGAGCATGGGAGGACCAGCAGGCCTGGCTACCATCCTTAGCCACGACCGGGCCCAAGCGCAGGCCCGGACGGGGCTGCCACGTTTACCACCGGCCCACAACACCACGCTCCCACCCTTACCCCCACCAGTCCGCCGCCGGCCTCCGCCGCACCTGGCAGTACCTCAGCACCGCCTCGCCCGCCTCGTCCTGGAACCGGAACGTGGCCGCCTCCTTGAACGTGGAGCTCAGCACGCCGCCACCCGGGCCGCGAGGCACCACGCCCGCCCACACCTACGCGCGCGGTGCGGCACCGTGGCGAGGCACGTAAAAGGGTGCAAAAGAGAGTGGGCGTTTCCAGCACCATCAGTGCTTTGCTGACCGCACATCCGCGCCTGCTACCTCAATAGTTTAACCGTACTCTGCGCACACGAAAGGCCGCAACCCCTGGAAAGATTCCATGCATCACACGGCTCACCACCTGCAGATCCACCCGTCCACGCACAGCCACAGCCCCCACCCGATCTCCACACACACACGCACACACACACACACACACACACACACACACACACACACACACACACACACACACACACACACACACACACACACACACACACACACACACACAGACACTTCCCGCCACGCGCGCACCTGCCGGCCCATGTCCACCACGTGCGGCGCCTCCAGTCGCACATGGAACTCAGTGCCCAGCTCGCTGGCGAACGAGTCCAGCGGGGCCAGCGTGCCGCTGTGCAATGAGGGGGCGGGGGCCACCGGCATGACTGATTGGGAGAAGGTGTTGAATAAGGAAGGGACGACAATGCAGATGCGAGCTACATGAACGGCGGGAAAAAAACGACTTGAGTATCGGCACGGCCAACGAGTGCGTGCGTGTGCACACCATGCAGCTCCCCCACCCCTCTTTCGATCGCTGCCTGTAAGCGCCGCATTTGTTCATTCGGAATGGTGAAACAACCCTTCCCTCCCTTGGGCTGGTATTGACACAACCACACACACACGTCGGGCTTTCGTTTCGTTTGTTAAAACACACATACACATACGGTACACACACCCGCACTACCTTGTGAGCACCACGCTGTGCGCCTTGTCCGCCAGGTGTCTGAACGCCACGGCCGGGTTGAAGCACCACAGCGACAGCGACACAGCCGCGCCCGGGCCCGGCGCAGCAGCGGCCGCCGCCTCGTCGTCGCCGGCTGCGCCGCGCAGGCGGGACCTGTGCGGGCACGTGTTGGCGACCGCGTTGTGCCGCATGTCAGGGCCGCGTGCGGTCGTACGGCGGACAGTGAGGGGATACATGGGGGTTTGTTTTCAACACTCTTACTTGCAAACCCCTTTACCAAGCCTCGCCGGCGCCATCGTCTTGCGTGTGATTACCCACCCCGGTTTGCTCTGTCCCCCGGCCCACCTGGCCTTGCGCCGGTCCTTGGCGCCGTGCGCGATCCAGCGCTTGACCACCACTCGGTAGTCCCCGCTGTTGTCGCGCTGCAGAGGGCCGGGAGGCGGCGGCAGCGGCATGCGGGGAGCCCCGCCGCCGGGACCCGCCGGCCCGCCGCCTGTTGGCGACGGGCCAGAGGGAATGAAACCGCCGCCGGCGGCAAGCGCGCCCGCGGCTCCGCCGCCGGCGGCGCCGGCGCCGCCAGGGCAGGGGCCGGCGGCTGCGCCTGGATGGGGCTGACCCGGATAGCGCTGCCGCTGCTGCTGCTGCTGCTGCTGGTGGTGGTGGTGGTGGGGTTGCCCTGAGGCGTGCGGGTGCATGTGGGCGCCGTGGCGGGGCTGCAGCGGCTGGGGCGGCGGCGGCGCGGGGGCGTACAGCAGCCGCAGCACGGTGAGCAGGCGGCCCACGATGCCCAGCGCGCCGCCGCCGACCCCGGGCCGCCGCACGTTGGCAGGCACCGCCTCGTTGGCGGCGTCGCCCTCTGCGCGTGGTCGAGAGAGGAGGGTGTGTGTGCATATGTGAGCAAGACGAGGTGGTGTATTCCAGGCTTGATTAGTTAGGAGATGGCCATGTTAGAATGGAGCAGGGTGGGCAGAGGTGTAGGTAGTCACGAGTGGCCGCGGCGCATGGCCCAGCTAGTGCCCATGCCATCCACCCCTGTCGCAACGCACACGTGTAAGTGCACACGGCATCAGAAAGTTCGCGCGTCCGCGACTGCATCTTATTGACATACACACCGGTGGTGAAGGTGGCCTTCTCCTCGAAGGCTTTGGCCTGCTCGTAGGCCCGCCACAGCTCCGCCACCATGTGTGAGGACAGGCCCATCTCGTCCAGTGCGGTCAGGGCCTGCGGGACGCCAGCGGGCAGATGGGCGTTGTACGCGACATGGAGACGGCATGGCATGGCGCAAACCAGTCGTACAGTGCACGGCGCAGTGCGGTGCGAGCGCGGTGCGAGCGCGTTTTCGGATCCCTCTCGGGCCTCACCCTGGGCCCCTGCCACACTGCCTCGTGCTCCTCAAAGCCGGACGCCGCCATGCCGTCCGGCCGCTCCTCGTAACGCGCCAGCCACAACACCAGCCGGTTGCAGCCCTGGCGCGAAGGAGGGAGAGGGTTACTTTCATGATTAGTTAAGCAAGTGTTAGATGGTAGGCAATCTTGGGGAACAGCAATCGTTACCGACGACGTCGACCAGCTCCGGGGGTGTTGGGCCCGGTATGGTGGGTACTAAAGCTGCACTGCAATGGAATGGCGTCGGTACGCCCCGGCGAAGCATCCATGTTACAGCAGAAGGGGGGTGGGGGCCCCAGTGCCCCACCACCCTGAGCACACGCGGCCCACCTCTGCAAGCGGCTCGTAGATCTCCGGCCGCCCCGTGAGCGCCGCCGCCAGTCTCAGCGCCGCCTCCACCTCCCGCAGCGCGTCCAGGTCCAAATCCATGGAGCCGCCCTCCCTGTGCGTTTGGAGGGTGCGGGCGCGGGGATGGAAACCACGCATGGCTAAGCGGGTCTGGGTTGCAAGTGAGTGCAGCGCCTGTACGACGAACAGCGCGGCCTCCCATGCAACGTGGTGGAGGTGCACGACACACATCAGGGAGCGAAGGCAGCTCCCTCCCGCCCTCCCGCCCTCCCACCTGCACACGTCCTCCATGTTGTGCGCCTCGTCGAATATGAGTACCGAGCTGCCCACATCCAGACCCAGCGCGGCGCGGACCTGGTGCGGTAGAGGCAGCGGCGCGCGCGAGGTGGAGGGGGCGTTACGGTGCCCGGCGGTGCAACGAGTAGGTGCCTAGAAGTTCGTGCCAGTGACTATAAGTTCGTGCCGTGTGGGTAAGTAGCCGTCAAACGGTCCCGAAGCTTCAGCAACAGCTGCCCCAGCCCACCAGAGCCACCGCCCTTAACCCTGCTTCATGTTGCCTTGTGGGAATGGTGAAAGCAACCTCCCCCAACCCCCAACACCACACACACGTCTGCACGCACCACGGGGTCCAGCAGGTAGGAGTAGGGGCAGAACACGAGCTCAGCCGTGAGCGCCAGGTCGCGAGCGGTGAAGTAGGGGCAGGTCTTGGCCTTGGCGCAGGCGGAAGACAGCTCCTCGATGTCGTGAACCTACAGCGAGGGGCGCAGGGGCGGGGGGGCACGGATGGGGAAAAGTCAGAGGAGGTGCAGGTGTTGCCAGACCTGGCCTGTGCTCGACAAGACTGGACCGTAAAGGGCGGGCGTGGGCAGGTAGGTTAAGGCAATGCCGTTTACTTCGTGTTGAACTGCTTATGGACATGTGACAAGGAATATGGGCAAGGAGGCACGCCGCGCAGAGCTCCGCCCTTCATCGACCCGCTAGAAGCTCCACTGGAAACGTGTGCCACCCGTGAGAAGCTGCCCATCTGTGACCCCATGCCGCCCCACCTGCGCCGCCACCGCCACCCGCATGGGCTGCTTGCCGCCCCCCTTGTTCCGGAACCTGCAGGGGAACGCCTCCTCGCGCGCCAGGCGTTCGCACTCCTCGTCCACGCGGCCGGTGCGCAGCACTGCCTTGTTGATGCAGTAGTGCTGCTTGGCAGCCTGTGTTGCATGCGTCGCGCGTAACATACATGTTGGCAGGCAACCATCCTAACTCTCTGTATACCGTACGTCGCAGTGACCAGCCACGCTGCCGCCCCCCGCTCCCGCCACCCACCAGGATGGCCATGCTGGGCTTGTAGGCGGTGCGCTTGAGCTCACGCACCACCTGTGCAATCTGGCTGTGCGTGCGCGTTGCAAAGAAGATGCGCGGCAGTTTGGGCGGCTCGCCCTCCTCGTCTTCCTCGGCGGCCCCGGCCCCGGCGCCCTGCTCCTCCTGAGCGCCGGCTGCTGCATCCTGGTGCTTCAGGTCTGAGCCGCCCGGCTTCCTGCTGCCTTTCTTGATGTCAGCGCCCTCGGCCCCGGCCGCATTGGGCTCAAAGTCGGTGGCGTCATCATCGTCCTCTGACATGCTATCGTCCGCATTACCGTGCGCGCCTTTGCCGGGCGCCTTGCCGCCAGCCTTGTCCCGGTGGGACCTGCGCTCGCGTCCTCGCGAGCCGCCTGATCCTCCTGCAGCTGCCTCTGGCGCCGCGCTGTGTGTGCTGGGACCGGGGCCGTCACCACTGCCACCGCCCTCGACTTGGCGCCGAAGGCGGGCAGCTGCTCGCTCCTGCAGCTCGCGCTTGCGCTTCGCTTGCCAGGCCAGCGCGGCGCACAACAACGACAGCGTCTTGCCGCAGCCGGTGGGGGCCTCCAGGAGAGCGTTGCCCTGTTCGTCGAGCGTCCGCAGCATCTTCTCCATGAAGCTGAGCTGCACGCCATAAGGCTGGTGCGGGAAGTGCACCTCGTGCCCGCGGATGCTGTATTGGGGCATTTTGCTCGAGACCAAATAACATAACCGCGCGACGTTTCGCCGTGTCTGCGAGGTGTTTGTTCAAGATGCACGACAGCTATTGTATTTCTCGGCGCCACATGGCGTCAAGATCCTTGGCGTAACAATGGTGTTATCTCAAGACCTTTTCGCGATGTCCCGCTTCAAAGCCAAGTCTGCGCGGGCAGGCGGCATGCGATCTGGAACCAAACCCCATGCCACGCCACGCACGTCGCTGAGTGCTACCCGGAGTCTGAGGACCCCGTGGCCCATGCCGGCATCTGATCCAGATCATGAGCGGAGTACGTCGCCGTAGAGGTGGTGGACGGAGTAGCAACGCCCATAGAGAGGACGTTGCCCGCCAGGGGAGGTTGCCCGCCCATGTTACCTAATAAGTGTCTTGAGCCCGCGCCCAGGCTTCTCGGCCGGGGCCCTTTCACCCCCGCGTGGGAAAGCACTCTATCCCGCGGCACCCCTTAACCTTACCCACGCGCTTGAGGCCATTCGCCGTTGGGCCGCACATGGGCTCAGGGCTCTTCGGCTGGCACTTCCGATGGAGTGCCTGCCAACACGCGAGGCGCATTGCAATCCCCAGACCAAGGTGGTGAACAACATAAACCTTACAGCAAAACCTAAACCTAAGCTGATGCGCCACATTTCTTGCTCGGGCGACAAGAAAGCGCGAACCGTCGCCCTTGGCCTTGCCATAGTTTGTATCAAATCAAACTCGAACTAATGCTTATCTGCTAAAGTTCCTAAACAGCTGTTACGACGTGCGCAATCATGCTCGGGCAGACGCTGCGCTCTCGGCAGCGCCCGCTATGGCGAGCATCGCTCCTGCGAGGCCTGAAGGTGGGATTCTTATGTGCTGTTTTGCATGCTTGTTTGATGCATAATGCGTAAAACATGGCTGAACAGCAACCACAACCCTGTCATCGTGGGTTCTTACGTCTCGTGCTCGGATATCATAGGGCCAATCAGAGGCGGCATCCGGTCGTGCTAGAGGAGATGATGCCGCTGCGGCGCCGGAGGTGGCGGGGGTGGTGCGCGTGCGCGAGGGCAACCAGGTAGTGGCCGCCGCGACCGTGACGTTTGGCGCGCGCACAGCCACAGAGGCGTCCGTCGCAGCCGAGTCGACGGCTGCGGCTGCCCAAGATGCTGTGCAGGTGGGGCAGAACCATGCAAGTGCCGGGGTGTGGCAATGGCAGGGGGGCCTGGAGGGGCACGTCAGTGCTACGCCTGTGCGTCCCCACCAAGCTATGCTGCTCGTGACTGAGCGTAACCCATCTGTGGTTCGGTCAGGTGGCGCTGCTGGCCCTGCGGGGTGCGCTAGGTGTGGAAAGTCCACCCTCCGCTGTGGTGGCGCTCACGTCGCTGCGGCTGCCCAGGCCTGCGGCGGCGGCGGCGCTGACGGCGCTGCGGCAGCAGCTGGGGCCTGAGACTGCGCTGCTTGGTGGGTGCCCTTGGCAGCACATGAGCGGCGTAACGTTCCTGGACGTTGTTAGGGCAGGTTCAGATGCGCACTGCAGGGGCTCCCGAGCACCCGCAGCCTCCTGCTGACCTGCCGCGGTCCCGCTTGTGCGCAGGCTGCAGTTCGCGCCTGCGGCTGCCTGACGAGCGGCGCAGCTTGGGTCTCACCACGCCGCCCGGCCGCACCAGCACCAATGCAACCTCCACATCCGGTAGCAGCAGCGGTGGCGACAGTGCTGAAACGCCGCCTTCGGCTGCTTCGTCGTCGCCGGTTTCGTGGCCCGACGCCGCGTCTGCCGTGACGGCGGCGGCTAACGCGGTGGAGCCGTTTCATCTTACCCTTGCTGCGGCGCACACGCCCCACCACGAGGCGCACGTGCTGCACTGCGAGACGGTGGGTGCGTGCGATGTCATGTGGCATTGGGCAAGAGTACCCTGGGCAGGGGCAGGGGCAGAACCGGCAGGGGCGGCAAGCCTGCAGGACCCTTGGTTGCAGGTTTATGCCGAGCTCAGTCAGCGCTGCCTGCACTCAGCGGCTGGTGGTGTTTGCCCATGGCCCCGATCACCTTTGCCTCTGCTGCCTCTCCACCCTGCCTCTACCCCGCCGCTCCGTGAGCCCGTCTGTATCCCAACCCGGCTCCTGTCCACAGTCCTCGCTGCCGCGGCTGCCACACTTGGCCGAGGCGCTACGCGGTACCCGGCCGCCGGCCTTCCTGATGCTCACCGCGGCGGACGGGTTGGGCTCGGAACTGCTGGCGAGGCTGGAGGTGGGCCACTGGGGGCGTGTGTGGGGAGTTTGGGTTGGGGGCGGTCTGGCGTGTCACTCGGGCAGTTGGGCCATACACGCTCAACAGCGCAAACTTGCTTCAAAGCAGCATAGCTTGGAATCAGGAAAACCGATATCGTGCTTGCAACTTGACTCTCGGCCGTACCGCATGCCGTGAGGCCTTTCGTTCAGGCACGGGTGCACACCGTACCCAGCTTGCGGCATTGACGCTTGGCCATCTTCACGCGACCCTGCAGAATTTGTTCCCCGGCTCTTGCGTGGGCGCGGGCGTGGCGGCACAACAGTCTGCGCGTGATCGCCGCCTTTTGCTGGTGGGCGGTCCAGGGAGAGGCGGTGGCAGCAGCAGCACTACTGGAGCTGGCAGCGGTGGTGGCTCTGGTCCGAGAGATATGGCATCTGCGGCAGGCGGAGGCAGCGATAGTGCAAGTGGGCTCGGCCGCACCATGAAGGGCGCAGGATCAGCGGCGGCGGAGACTAGCAGCGGTCTGTGGGCGGCGGAGGCGGCGGAGGCGGCGACTCGCGGGATCTCGACTGCCGGTGGCGCGCCCAGCGGCGGCGGGCGGCGGAGCGGGCGGGGCATACCAGCGGCGGAGTTTGGTAAGTGTGGCCGATAGTGTTTGGCGGTTTGGCCCCCGGCTTATCAGCTTGCTTTGGGTTGACGTGCTAGAGTTGACATGTTAACGGGCGGCATGTGTTGGTCGGGTCGCTGCCCGTTAACCGCACACAGAGGGGCCGTTCCAGCGCATGCTGCTCAACCGGGACGAATCCGGCGGCGGCTTGGGCGCGGCAGGTAGCGAGGAAGGCGGAAGCCCCAGCACCAGCGGGCGGAGTGATCACAGCAGCAGCGGTGGTGCTGGCAGGCGGAGAAAGGCGCCCGCCACTGCGGCAGCCCAAGCCGAGGCTAAGGCCGCATCACAGAAGCGGGATGCTGACGCCGCCGCTGCTGCGGCGGCCGAGAGTGACCTGGATAGTGACGACGATGATGAGGCGGGCGATGCGGAAGACGGCGAGGAGGCGGCTGCGGCGGAGGTAGCAGCACGCCTGCAGGCACTAGTGCCACCGTATGTCGCGATCGGCGACGACCTGCACAACAACGGCGCTGCACTGCTGGCGTTCTTCCCCCGGTCTCAGACCGCAGCAACCGTCGCGGGTGCTTCTGACAATGCTACTGCTGCAGCCGCTGCAGCTGCTTCTGCTGCTACTGCTGCCTCGGGGCGGCTCGCGGCGGCGGTGTGCGACAGCCTGGCGCGGGTGGTGCTGGGCACAGACCACTTGCAACATGTGGCGCTGCGGGTGAGGCGCCGGACCTGTGCGTGTGCGTGTGCGTGTGCGTGTGCGTGTCACCACGGGGGTATCATGGAGCGCCATCTTCGGACCCTTGAAACCCTGCTGTCACGCGGGCCACTTGTGTGCTCAAGGTGGCAAGAGAGACATGTTTATTGGGTTCGATGGCATCAATCACACGAACGCCCCCCCCCCACCCCTGCACCCCACCCCCACCACAGGGTGCAGCGCTGGGCGCCGTGTCGCCGCCTGCCACGGGTCTGGAGCCCTACAGCCCGCTGCCCGCCGCCCCCGACAACCCCTACTACTGGTGGCCCGCGGACCCCGCGCCGCCGCACCACGAGGTGGACCCCCACCTGGCGCCGCCCGCGGCCGCTGGGGCTGCTGGGACCCCTGGGGCGTCTGGGGATCGCACAGCAGCCGCAAAGGGTGCGGCCACCAAGCCAGACGTCGCCGGTGCCAGCGAGCCCATGCCGCAGGACGCGGCGGTGGAGGAGGGGGAGCAGGAGGAGGTGCCGTCGGCCAAGGCTCTGTCGGCTCTGAGCGAGGGCCTGGTGGGGCTGCCACTGTTCCCGCTGGAGGGAGTCATCCTTTTCCCGGGGCAAACCATCCAGGTACGTGCCGGTGTGGAGTACCGGCGTGGAATACCGGCGTGGAATACCGGCGCCCTTGGCTGTGAAGCTAGGGCCGCACGGGGCGAATGCTAGTGCAGATGGTACACCAGCTGCCACGAAGGCCGTGCGACACAGACACTCGGTGTCTGCACCTGGCGCTGTACATGATTGCAGCGTGACCGGCTCTAACCCCGTGCGTGTCCGCTGCCACTGCCCGCTGGCCCCACGCAGCTGCGTGTGTTTGAGAAGCGCTACCGGCTGCTGGTGCGGGCGGCCATGGAGCAGGGCGCCGCCTTCGGGCTGTGCTGGCGGGGCACGGGTACCACCGCCGTGGTGCGCAGGTGCGGGTGGGGTGGGGGAGGCGGTGGCGTTGAGCGCAGGCCACCAATTGTCTCTCCCATCTATCACAGCCATCGCCTGACTCGGTATGTCTGGAATTCCCCCACCACCACCGCCTGCCTGCTACTGGCCTGCTGCACAAAAGTTACCAGTGCCCCGAGGGCGGCACGGGCGACGTGCTGGTGATGCTGGAGGGCGGCGTGCGCTTTAGCTACGGCCCAGACGACCTGGCCGTGCTGCCCGCCTCCTTCGGCCTCAACGTGGCCAAGCGGTGAGCAGTTGGATGCCACGAGCATGTGAAAAGACTTTCAGTCAAACTAGCTACCTCAATGCAACAGGGGCTGGGGGCAGGGCTGTCGGAGGTCTGAGGGTAGAAGGGCGAAAGGAGATGGAAATGCGTAATGCGCAGGAGCGAACGGTCGTTTCGCAAGGGATTGCGGGAACGGGCACGGGCGTTTGCTGCCTCGGCTGACATTATTCCCCTTGCCGGCGAACCTTCCCGTTACTCCGTACGGTAATCCGCTTTACAAGCAATTCTGCTGCCTGCACCGCCTCCAACACCGCCTCCAACACCGCCCCTCACCCCTCAGGGCCGAGTACCTAGTGGACGAGCCGCCACCCGCACCCGAGGACGCCGCGGCCATGGTGTCAGCGGCCCGGCAGATCCTGGACGGCGTGGCGGGGGCGCTCGAGGCAGCCACGGTGCGTGTTGGCGTTGCTTACCGGTACTCGTTGAAGGCGAACTATTTTGCCTGTTTTTCAAGGGGCTGGTTGGCCACGAAACCCTGCACAACACACACGGGGGCCGTGAGCGCTGCCAAGCAAACTGGGAGCTGGTTGCGGGGGAAGCTGGAAGCGGCGTGACGTACATCAGGAGTCCGCGCCGCGCAATGCGACCGGCACAGGCCCCGACACGCCGTCTGAGCATAGCCTGCTTGTCCTTAAGTACTCGCCCCTCCTGCATTCCTGTGCAGTCACCGTCTGCGCAAAAGAGCGCTCGCACTTTCGCCAACGCCCTTCACTTCGCCAGCAGCAGTAGCAGCTCCGACTTAGCAGCCTCCACGGCACCTCACACAAAGCAGGCAGCATTGCCACCGTCACCCCCGCATCAGCCCGGGGCGGCAAAGCAGCTACAGCCGGGGCAGCAGCTACAGCCGGGCTCGGGTGGTGTGGATGAGGACGAGGACGCGGCATTGCTGGCGGCTGACGTGGCGGAGGCCAAGGCGGCTCTGGACGTGGAGACGGCGTCGCTGCTGTCGCTGTACCTGGCGCCTCACATACCCGTGCACCTGGAGGGGCTGCGCCGAGAGTGAGTGGAGCGAAGCGAGGGAGACGATGCAGGGCGCACGTGCTGGTCCTGGTTGGTGTAAGAGGTGAATGAGTAGGACACGGAATGTCCTTTCAGGAAAAGCCAGGGGAGCTGCTTTGGGGCAGCAGTATGCTGAGCGCAGCGGACAGAACACTGGACTATGGTTATCCCATCGTCTGGCCGCTGCCCGGTGCTGTGTTGGGTTTGCTTGTTCCTGCCCTCCCTGCCCTGTCGCTCCTGTCCTCGACCCCGGCTTGGCCCCCACGCGCACATGTCCGCTCAGGTGGTTCACAACCCGCTCCGCGCTGTGGCGGTTGCAGCAGGAGGCTTCCTGGCTGCGCGGCAACAGCCGCGTGTGCATGGCGGTGGCGAGCAGTGTGCTGCGCCTGCCCCGCGACCACCCGCTTCGCCTCATGCTCGGGCTGGGCCGCGTGTCACCCGTGCCGTGAACTCACAGACCGCAGTGGTGGGGAAGCCCCAGGCTGCAGCGGATGCGCGTAGTGGTGTTGGAAGTCTGAGAGTCGAGCTGGCTTGCTGTTTGCGCTGAGCGCCTGAGCGCAGTTCAAGAATGACCTGGTAGCGGCATCCTGGATACCCGGTTGTCGCCTCGTCGGTGACCTTGAAGGTGCCGGTAGGTCACTGGGCACAGGTGGCCAGACCTGGGCCTCTGGGCTATGGCCCATTGCCCATTGCTCGTGACCATACTCGGGTCAAAGCATGGGCAAGCTGGAGGCGGTGGCAGGCTTGAGTACGGAATATGTGGTTACCGTCCTTCTGTCGAAGCCATGCTGCAGTAAATGGCAAGTTGCGCTCAGCGGCTGAAACATGCCTTGTTGCGCACATTGACGCATGGTGTCAGAGCCGCAGCTGGGTCCGAGTGTCCGAGTCATTGGTAGGGACGTAGGGTGCGAGTCATTGGAGGGCTACGGTGGTGCAACAGCCTGAACTCTTGGTAACCCAGTGGCGCACTGTATATGCAGAACCTATTATTTGCGCCAGGCGACCGGGCAGAGTAGAGTAATGACACGGGCTGTTTCGGCTGTTCTCAGCGAGCTCCGGTGGGAGGCTCAGCTGCTGAGGGCGTCGGCTCAGTGAAGCGGGCTGCGGGCTCAGCGCGCTGGGTCGCCCGCCCAGCCGGATGAGCGGTCCGCACCCCCCGGCCGACGACCCAGCCAAGCCAATGCCAAAGCGGAATCCCCACAAAGGGCGAGCCATCGCGCTGTGGAGCTGGGAGGTTTCTCAGAGCTTTCGCACGGTCCAAGACCGACCCAACGCACGGAGGTGGCCCAGCGGGTCACTAGGCAGCGAGGGTTTCACCCGACCCGTTTCACCTAGATCTTTTCGATTGATAGGAATGTTGTCACTTGATAGTAATTGGCAAACATGCGGGCCAGTTGCACTCCCTACGACTGCGACGCATGCCTGGCGCCAGTGCTTGGACAAACGCCTTTGTCGGCCGCAAATGCCTTGTCTGTTTAATCAAGCAACGCTCTACACAGATAGTATGAATAGAAGGAGAGTGGATGCCTTGCCAGGCCAATGGGATCTTGGTACGGGCCCATTGCCGAGAATGGACCCCCGGCGCCTGGCTGCAAACTGCGCTTCCAGCCGGTACAAGTGTGCCGCTCTAGTAATCACGGTGTGATTTCCAAATCGCGCCGGACATTCCAGTCTGCAGGGGCCTGTCATAGACTTTAGCTTGCTGCAACACACGCAGTCGCTGGCCACCAGAAGCTTGTATAGAAGGCCCACGGTGCACAGTCTTCCAACCAACAACAGGGTTAACCTTGCAACATATCTTTGGCTTTCTCTGGTGCTGTGCTCAGTTCCCAGGCAGCCATCAACGAGCTTCGGACAAGCTAGAGCGCAGCCTGGCTTGGCGCTGTAATCTACACGAGTGAAGCTTGCAACAATGGCGTCTCTGCAGCTGCCTGCTCGGACTGGCCTGCGGCTAGGCCAGAGCCAACAGACTGTGGTTCGCCCCGTCGTCCGCCCACTGGGCGTGGTTCAGCAACGGCGAGCGGTCATCACGTGCGCTGGAAACGACCGCGACGTTTCCACTCGGTAAGTTGGCGTTATATAAGTGGTCGGTGGGGATACATCCGCCGACGTGGCGCGAGCGCAACCTTTAGTTTGTGTCGCTCGGAATGATGGGAAATGTAACTAGGCCAACTGGGCGATTGGAGGCGCGCGAGGCCCTTCGCTGGAACTGAGCGCAGTCGCTTCGCTCGCGCGCGCTTGGCGTGGCGACCTCTTAGGCCGTTTGTTGGGCTGTTCGTCGCGTTCTATGCCCTCAATTGTGTGGCAGTGTTGCCATTCAGACAAATATGCCGCGAGCGGCGTGTAGGACTGCTGCGCGGTACAGGCCCGGACTGATGGTGACATGATTCGCGTTCAGCGCGCGGCTCGCGCCATCAAGCCCTCTGGCTTGCGTGTGTATTTGAACTGAATCCGATTAGGAGCGGGAACGTGTGACGGCGGGGCGCTGCGTTGTAACGCCCAACAAAGACAACCGCACGGACACACCGCCTGCTGTACCGGCGCAGTTCGGGAGGGACGGTCAGGCCTAGGGAGGGTACCGGCCGTCGGTTTCGGAAGGAGGTATCGGTGAACATGGCGTGCGTTACATGTGGGGGTTCAGCTGTTGCGTGCGTTTGCGCCCGAAGCACCCTTGCTCCTGTGGATAACGCCACGCACGCATGCGTCACGTCGCACAGCACCGCCCTCCTCCTATCCATCCTGTGCTACTGCCATCAACTGTCCATACTGATGACTTCAACCCCTCTCGTTGTCGCAGCGTGGCGGAGGTGGTGGCGCCTACCACGACGTTGGGCGACGCGGCCGCCGCGGCTGCCAATGACGCGGTTCGCTGGGCCCAGATGTCCTACAGCCAGCAATATGATGAGCTGTACAAGAACAAGCCCATCAACCCCAAAAAGGTAGGTGCGAAGGTGTCTGTGGGCGTAGCTTATGGGCACTGGCTCTAGGGCCCAGCGTCTGGGGAACGCCAACGGCAGGATGACGTCGCTGCCGCGACTACACGTCAAAACGCCGGACAAGGTCAGGATCACATGTACCCTGCATGCTCTGCAGGTTGTGCCCAAGCCAAGCAAGACCGCTCAGATGGAGGAGCCTGGTGTCGGCCGCGTGTTCTTGTCGGATGTGGCCACAAAGGGCAAGCGGCCCTCGTTCCTCAACCGCGACGTAAGTGGACTCGCGCTGTGGTGTATGCCGAGCGCTGGCTTGAATAAATCAGGCATGCATTTCGTGCGCTTCGATACGGCCTCCGCAAGCAACCGCAACCTTTTGCCATACTCAGCTCCCATCTGTGTACTCGCCTCCTGGCCCGCGCCTGACCGCCGTCGCTCCTCTCCCTCCTGTTCGCTTCCCTCCCGTCACGCAGTGGAACTCCACGGACAAGGCGTTCCTGGCCTTCATCGGCGGCATGCACCTGCTGGCCTGCTGCGCGCCCTTCACCTACTCGCCTCAGATGGTGGCGCTCTTCCTGGCCTCCTACTTCGTGACCGGCTGCCTAGGCATCACGCTCTCCTACCACCGCATGCTCAGCCACAAGTCCTTCACCGTGCCCAAGTGGCTGGAGTACATCCTGGCGTACTGCGGCGTGCTGGCCGTGCAGGTGAGGGAGCCGCAGTACATGCGTACTGGCGTCCGGTACGGGGCGGAGCTTGGTGCGGGCGAGGTTTGGCACGAGTGTGCGGGCGCGCAGCTTTGGGTGTGGAGACTGGAGAGGGACGGCAGAGGTTTCGCTTACCACGGCGCGCGAAGGGGGGTGGCGAGGTTGGAGGCTGGAAAGGGGCGGAGACGGCCGACGCGAACATGGGATGGAATGAAAGGGTGTGAGCAACTTGTCATGCCCAACCACTATCGTGTCGTGAACCGCTGTCTTGTCGTGCCACCTGCAGGGCGACCCCCTGGAGTGGAGCAGCAGCCACCGCTACCACCACCTGCACACCGACACCCCGCTGGACCCCCACTCACCCTACGAGGGCTTCTGGTGGTGCCACATGGGCTGGCTGCTGGACAACAATGTGAGTGCCATTGCGCGAGCCCGGCTTGAGGATGGGCGGCGTCGCTTGGACAGGCATGGTGGCGTCCGGGTGAAATGCGGCCGACACGCAAGCGCGCCTCGCGGCCAATATGTGGGCAAAGTCAAGGACACGCAGCGTGATGTCAGTGTATGTAAGATGTGCACGCAGTCTCCGGTCCTTCAACGCCGCGATGACCTCGTGTGTGTGTATGTGTGTATATGTGTGTGTGTGTGTCGCAGGCCACCATGGAGCGGGTGTCGAACCGCTCCAACGCGGACGACCTGGAGAGCCAGTGGTACTACCGCTGGCTGCGCGACACCTACCCCTTCCATGTGGCTGCTCAGCTGGCCGTGCTGTTCCTGGTGAGTAACGAGTTGGGCCATGGAGTAGGACTTCGGAAAAGCTGTGGAAAGTATCAACACAATGGGATTCGCTGCTGGATGGATGTAGGGTAGTTAGCGCACAGCGATGTGTCAGCGATGCGATGTGTCAGGACTGATACCATCGTGGCCTCATCTGCATGGCGTGTCGCAGGTCGGTGGCTTCCCCGCCGTCGTCTGGGGTGGCGCGCTGCGCATGTGCTGGGTGTGGCACATCACGTGGTTCGTGAACTCGGCCTCGCACTGCTGGGGCTACCAGGTGAGCCGCAACTGGCGCCGCGGACGTGTCTCATGGAAGTCGTTGGTGTAAACTTTGCTCAGCCTTGCAACGCCTCCGCGTGGCCACCGTGTTGCCGGTTTCTAGTCATCCTGCATTAATGACCTTGCCCTGCGTTTTAAAATGTTACAGGACTACAACACCGGCGACCTGTCGAAGAACAACTGGTGGGTGGGCATCCTGGCCTTTGGCGAGGGCTGGCACAACAACCACCACGCCTTCGAGTTCTCTGCGCGCCACGGCTTCGAGTGGTGGCAGGTGAGCGCTAGGTGACGTACACGCTATGGGACGCTGGTGCGCGGTTTGGAGGGACGCTGGCGAGGATGTTAGCAAGCGAGCAGGGGGTGCTAGGTCGCTGCCAACCCATGCGCAACGGCTGTTATGTACCTGCAGAAGCAATTCGGTCAGGTCGGGTTTATTTCCGTCGCCCGTCCTTTTCCTAACATGTCATCCACGCTGCCTCCCCCGAATAGGTGGACATGACCTGGTACATCATCCTGGCTCTCCAGAAGGTGGGCCTGGCCACCAACGTGAAGCTGCCCACGGAGCGCCAGAAGGCCAAGCTGGCCTTCAAGAAGCCCGCCGAGGCGGCTGCATAAGCGGCCTGGCCGCCACCATGGCCCACTGCGGTTCGCGCTCGTCGCGTTTCGTGGGCTAGGCACCTGCTGACCTGCGTCCAGGTTGGCGGCGCTGCGCGCTGTCGGCAGCTTGTTGATCGGTCGGCTGGCACTGCCAGCAGCTAGCGGCGCAGCAGCGCGTAGAGAGGAGCGGACACCACTGCGTCTGCAGTGTTTAGCTGACCCGGCGCACAGCAGGAGAGTTGGCGGTGAACTTCATATACTTGTTGTTCCTTGGTTCCAACGGCAGGCAGTGGTGTGGCGATTACGGATACATCCATCAACTCCGGACACGTGCAGCCCCATCCACAACACGTCGGGAGAGTGCACGGGTTGTGAGAGAGGCAGACAGCACGCATTAGAATGACCCACAGCGTTGACCGTGACCCAATGGCCGGGTTCTGGCGCCCTGACAGTCCTCAGAGAGCCAGGATGGCCTGGCAAGCGCTGTGCCGTGACCGGCCAAGGCAACGGTCTTGCAGACCAGCAGACTGAGACTCTTTGATATGTGCAAGTATCAAGTTGGTCGTGGTTTTTCCTAAATATTTTGTCATGCTGTGCTAGCGTGTGCGTGGTACGTGGTTGCAGCGCATTGCGGGAGTAGGCTGGCGGGCCTTATAAAGAAATGGCAAGCGGATGTCCGGCCCTGGTTGGGACGGCCATGTGTTTGCCCCCACAGGCTGGGGATTGCAGCGCGGCGTGGCGTGGTGAGGCTGATGTCGTGCGTAGTGTGAACGTGCACGTTTGTGTGTTGGTTGGTCGTGTGAGCCTAGAAGCTGTAGAGGGATAGACTAGCAGGAGCGAGAGACATGAGACTACTGGGGTCCAGACCATCGCAAGCCGCGCGCCAGGGACTGCAGCCCGTACCGGTCTGCACCCCAGAGGCGGCTGTGAAGGTGAGGGGATAAGGCGAGAAGGATCTAAGAGCACGGGACGATAGCATAAAAGGAAACAGAGATAGCGGAGGGTGTTCGTCTGTTGTGCGACCCTGATGATCCTTGGAGTCCCCAGATGATGTGTGTTGAAGATTGGAATTGCAGTTTGTGTGGAAGATCTGTGCAGAGTCCTGTGTGCGTCGCCCGCAGTTTTGGTATCGCTGCGTGCCTGCAGCTGCTCGGCCCAACGCGCCACGCACGTGAGTGCGATGGCTCGTGAGGTAAACGAGTGCTGCTACTGGTGTGGCGCAAGCGCCAGTGGGCGGCGGATGGTGTGAAGAAGTTGGGCACGCTGCATGAAGAATGCTGGAATGAGTGGAATGGGGCCAGTGCCCCCCGTGGTCCCGGTGCCTGTGATGCATTTCGTTGGCTGCGTTGTATCAGTTTTATTGAGGCCTGAGAGGTGATGGTGGCCATCGAGGAATGAGGTGCTTGCCTCAAGTCCTCATGTAGGAGTGCGACAGTTTAGGTGCTCCTTGGCGACTCCGAGGGTATTGGCAGGGGGCCCTGGACCTTCCAGGTGCTTTGTGTGGGCCTGTCACCTGAACTTGTAACGCGTCACTGGGTGGTCATAGTTAGAAGACCGGGCCCCCGCCCCTACACCGCGCCCCTGTGGCCCTGTCCGTCTCCTGGCTGTTGTGCGCTGCGACTCTGCTGCACAAGTGTGGCGTTGTGGTATGTCTGGTGCTATCGCCTGGCCGGGCGCCCAGAGCGTGAGGAATGCGCGCCAACAGACTACCAGCCTGCCAGCAAGCCAGCGACGCCTCGGTACAGTAACTCTGCCGTTCTACTAGCCGCGCGCTCATGCCTTGACGCCGCAAATTGACTGTTGAATGTTGGGGTCTGGGAATACGCTACACCCTACGGGATTACGCCAACCGGGCAACCGGCCCAATGCCCTGTTCCATTCCACCTGCCGCCACCGCTCAACTTCCACCCCATTTCCATTACACCCACAAGCACGTGCAACGCCGCGCCTGGCCGCGCCACCCGCCTCGCTGGCACGTGCTGCTTATGTGCACAGGACTGTGCGGTGGCGTTCCCCATCCTCGTGGGCGGCCGCACCGGCGTGTGCCCTACCTGCGCGTCCGCCTGCAGCAGCTCCTGTCACGTCAACGAAGATGAAGTAAACATGGATATTAGAGAAGGCAAGAGCACAACGTCGTTGAGGCTTGGACGCTAGCAAGCGGCTGTATGGTTGGACGCGTGGCTGATGGAGGATGGACCCTTAGGCCGCATTTGCACTTGATGCAGGGTGCACCAGGGTGCACGGTAGGCGGCGCGTGCAGCGCGCATCGCCTGCAGTGCATCCTTGCCTGCACGAACCCCGTCTAAAACTCTAAATCGGGCATTGAGCTTGGTAACTGTGGCATGACGTGTGTCCGTCTGCGCTGTACGAGCCTGTCGATGTCTCTGTTACCTGTGGTAGATGGAATGAATGCTGTGTGAATGTGTGGGTATTTGCAGCAAGGCATCACCAAATACACGACAAAGGCAGGCGCATCCCCTGGCGCAGAGAGGCGAGGCTACTGAGGCCACCCCCGTCGGGAAGCTGAGTCAACCCCCCCCCCCACACACACACACCGCACGACACTCGACAGCCTCCGCGCGCTCCGTGTGGTCACTAAAGCACCGGAATATGTAAGAGGCAGGTTTGCAAGGATGGGGGCCCCGTCGTTTCTTCGAGCGCATCGCGTGCCGTGGATAAACAGTGGCAGCAGCAGAGTAGGCCTACTGGAGTAGAGACCTGCACGCGCTACTCATGCCGACGGATTCGTACATATGTTGCATTCGCATTCACTAGCAAACACTTCGCTAATGTTGACGGCATGAGCGCCATGTCCAACAGGAGTCACCTGTCACCGGCGACACGGGTCGTGGGCAACCGATGATACGCCAGTACGCTTACAATATCAAGGGATATGTGGAGCGAATGCGCCCCCATCCGCGGGCCAAATGCAAGCCGCGCCACGTCCAACACACAGTGCACTGTGCCAAGTGCACCAATCAAGACCATAGCCATTGTCCATGCCCAATGTCATCGTTTCACGTTCGTAGGGTAGCAGCTCGCGCGCTCCATTTGATCCTCGTACCCCCGCTCTTCCTACCCAGCGCCTCGACGCGAGTTAGCTGTCTTCCGAGGCCACGCCCTATGCAGCCGCACCCGGCGCATTCCACCCTGTACGCACGCTCTGAGCCCAGGAACGCCAGCAACCACATCCCATGCCAAGCCGCCCCAATCCAGCCATCTGCCAGACCCTCACCCACACCCGCAACCTTACCCAACCCGTCACTACCACCACCGCTGCCGCTCTACTGCTTGCGCATGTTGATGCCGGCGCGCATCACCTCATCCACCAGCAGCAGCTGCCCCGCTAGTACGGGCGCCGACTGCAACATCTGGCGCTTCACAATGTAGTTGTCGTACACGCCAACCGTCACCGGGTCCATGGGCTCGCCGGTGACGACGTCCAGACCCACCACGTTGCCGCGCTCGTGCTCCTCCTGCGTGTCGGGAGTAAGGGTGTGCGCGTGTGTCAGTATAGAGAGCGGCAGGTCACAGGGACTTCAAGCACGCATGCCAAAGAAAGAAGGCGCCGTGCACCTACGTGCTGCAGCGCCCAGCGCCCACAACCGACCAGTCCCGCTGCTGCCACCGCTGGGCGCATGCAAGCTGCTACCCCTCGCACCGTACTGTCCAATCGCCATACGTTCATAAGCTGCGAAGCCCGCACTCGCGCTGCCCGCCAAACTGGTGCGCGCCCTGCACCACACGCCCCACACAACCCCAGTCCGCACCTGCAGCTTGATGATGGTCTCCTGCGCGTCGTGGCCGCTGTTCTCCGCAAGCGCCTTGGCCAGGCCCAGCAGCGCCTCCGCAAACGCCTGTGTGTGTTGCACGGAACACACCGGCGGGACCGGGCAGTTGTCAGAAAGGTAGCACATCAGATATCAACCATCCCTCTTGACGCGCAGGGACAGGGTGATAGCAGCAGGCGCTATGCGCAGCGCGAGGGCCGCCAGACCGTCACATGTACACGGCGCATGCCCTTGCGTGACCTCATCCGCGAAAAGGGAAACGCGCGCATGCAGTATCAAGCCCCCAGGGGCCACAACGTCACTCACGTCCAGGCCCAGCTTGGCGCGGCCCGCCAGGCTCTTGCGCGTCACGGTCCGCAGGTGGTGCGCCGCCGCCACCTCGAACGCGCCCGCACCTGCAGCACAGAGGAGTGCCGGCATTCAGCAAGATAACTTTACCGACACTGCGGCCCTTGCGATATGGCAATACGGGAGCCCCGTGCTGTGTCCGGCGCAGGCCAAAGCACGCCACAGATTGGGTCTTGGCGAGCCACCTCGAACGCACCCGGGATGACGCCGCCGTCGTCAATGCCGTTCTTAACGGCGCGCAGGCCGTCGCGCACGGCGTCCTTGATCTGCGCGATGACGTGGTCGGAGGGGCCCTTGATGAGGATGGTGCAGCTGTGCGGGTTCTTCACGCCCTCCACGAACGTGTACTTCTCCTCGCCCAGCACGTGCTCGTACACCTCCTGCGGGGTGTGGTTGTGTGTAGGCGTTGGGGTGTGGGGGAGGGCGGGGTCCAGGCATAGTGGTGGTGCATCGGGTAGTAAACTTAACGGGGGGACACACAGGACAGTCTAGACCACTCCCATTCACAACCACACATACGAAGGCTTCTAATGGGGAACGGTGAACATCAACACCAACACGCAACGCCACCACCGCCACCACTCACGTCCGCATGCCCCAGCGCCTCCTCCGCCAGCTCCTCCACGCTGTTGACGCAGAAGCCGCCGCACGCCAGCTGGATGCGCTCCATGTTGCGCTTCTTGGCGCGGCGCAGCGCGATGACGCCCTCCTTGGCCAGCGCGTCCAGGCTAATGGGGTCGATGCCCTTCTGGTTGATCAGCACGAAGCTCTTGCCGTTCTCCTCGGTGCAGATCTGCGTGCGCAGATGGGGTGACGGACAGGTAAACCCCCAGCCCGTACGGAGGGTGCCGAAGGAGTCCTTGGGTTCCGGAGTGACCTAACTTTTCCATAAAACCCCGCACATCAGGCATACGCACCTTCTTCTTGAGCTCGATGATCTTGTGCACGCGCTCATCCGTGTAGGCCCGCTCCGCCGCCACCAGCTTCTCGCGCTGGTCAGCGGAGGAGTAGAAGAAGCCGCTGTTGACCTCGGACTTCTCATACTCCAGGCTGTGGCGGTAGCAGTAACGTTGTGGTAGCGGTGAGGGCGTACGTGTAAAACCGAGGTTCATGATGGGCAGTGTGCTCTGCTTGAGAGCGGTCAAAAGCACGCCTCGTCTTCAGAACCCACACGACGGACCCGTTTACTGCGCATGTCGCACGTGGCAGTGCTGGTCCTCGCCTGACATGTGCCCTCTCAAAACCACCTACCCCCCCCCCGCTTCGGGTCCAACTTCAAACGTAGCTAGCAAATCCACGCAACCACTCCCGTCTTGCTCCGACGGCTACCCCGTCCCTTCCCCCTCCCCCCAATACTGCCGCCCTCTCCAAGGACCACCCGGTACCCACCTGATGTTGCAGGACAGGATGTAGCAGTTCTCCAGGCGCTTGGGCATGTCGGGGTGGCGGCTGCCGTGGTCCAGCACCAGGCCGCGCACCAGCCGCGTGTCGCTGTCCAGCTTGTGGCGCATGTGCATGATCTCAACCTGAGGCGTTGAAGGCGTAAGGCGGGGTCAGAGGCGGAGCAGGGTGGCCAGCAACTGAGAACGAGTGGACAGCCGGCGCGATTGAGCTCTCCTCAAACTCGCCACCCGACACACGTCGTCCGCGCTCTGTCGTAGGTTTGATCAGCCCAGAATTAACTCCCTTCCGCATCCACTCCACATCCGTATCCCAAAAACGGCTCCATGGACGCCGCTCAATTTCAACCTGCCCTGCCCTCCCCTGCGCTCCGCCCCTCATTACTCGCCGCCATGCCATTTCCCACATGTGCGTGTTCGCCTTTGCTGCCGGACGCTTCTACCTGGCGCTCCTCCGTTCGCGTACAGGTGGGTATAATGGTCTGGGCACTATAAGTAGTTGGGCACAGGGGTCCGCGCGCGGCTCGCACTCCTGACTTCGGAGCTGCTCTGGACTGCGACGTCCAAATGCCGCTGCACTGCCCAAGCTCGCCCGACGACATATGGTGACGTACAGTAGCTCGCATATGCGGCTGCAGCTCCTCCTTGCAGCGCCGCTGTTTCCTTATGGGATTGGTTCGGAATTAGCCCCTCATTACTCCCCACCAGCCCTTCACACCCCACCCACACGGTCTTGCCTCTCCCTAGCCCCGCCCGCGCCTGCGTAAGCCTCCATTCCGACACCCACCAGCACACCTCACCCAATCTTTTGAGGACGCACCATGAACAGGTCGATGGGCTGGTTGGGCCGCCGCACCATCAGCACGCTGTCCGTCACGATGTCCGTCAGCTGGTCCGCCAGAGGCTCCGCCAGCTTGGTGCGCAGGCTGGTGCGCGCCACGCAGCGCAGCGTCTCGCGGTCCACGGCCGGCGGCGCGGTGCCGTCGGCATCGGCGGCCGCGGGCGGGGTGGGCAGGGGCTGCTTGAAGGTCTCCAGGAACTCCAGCGTGGCCTTGCGCGCGGTCTCAAAGCCCTGATGGTGGGTTGCAAAGATGATTGGAAAAGCGGATTCAAGCCGTGGGTACGGGGACGGGCACAGGTGGCTGACGTGTCAGGCTGGAGGTGTGGGGCAGGGCACATGGAGCAGGCCAAGAGCTAGGAGCGGCCACATAGCGCAGCGGTCCTGGAATGTCCCGCGCGCTGATGTGCCGGCCTCCGTTCCCAAAATAGTCTAGCCGACTCACTAACTGCCCGCCTGTAGCAACCCTCCCCAAGTACATGCCCTTGCCGCATGGCTTGACTACATGGCGCGCCCCTCTTCCTGCCGCCTGCCTTGCTAACGCTCAAAACCGTAGGCACCGCCCAACCTGCGCTTCATCGTGCTCCCTGCCTCAATTCCCACCTTCGGTATCATTTCAAGCCAGGTCCACACACCCGGCACCCACCTCCACCAGCACGCGCGGGTGCGTGCCCTCGCTCAGGAAGCGCTCCGCCTGCTTCATCAGCTCGCCAATTAGGAGGACGATAGAGGTGGTGCCGTCACCTGTTTAGGAGGAATAGAACGCAAGACGGATCAGGCATGTGTGGAGGCGCATAAATCCGAGTGTAACACACCGCCAAGCCAAGCCCATAGTACAGGCACAGTGCGCGGAGCGGCGGACCGTGAGGACGTACCCGTGATGTCGTCTTGCGCCACGGCCGCGCGGGCAATCATGACCGCAGTGGGATTTTGGATTTGCATCTGCAAAGATCATTGAAATGGCGCAACCATGGGAATGGTGGATGTCAGAAGGAGGGATGGGAAGAGGAAGAGCCGCACGGGTACGTTCAATCGCCTGGCCTGGGCCCTGACCTCAGCCAGGGAGGACTCCCCGTACTGAGCTAATGCGCGGGTATTGCCAACAACCATACGTGTAACACAAGAGCTACCCAATGCAGATACCGCCAAGTCAGTGCGATCCCTGCTAGGCATGGTACCCCGTTGTTAGTGCTTCCCGGGTGGGAGCCCGCGGCCCCCCAGCAACCCGGGCGCGCATCACTGCGCCGGCACCGCACAACGCGTAAACCCCAGCCAAGCATCCTTCTGAATATGTTGCTCGGATCCCGAGGTCTTGCAGGCACGGGCGAAGCCACCACATGACCGTGCCCGGCCCTGCACAACCTCCCGGCGCGCCGGGGCCGCGCGCCAAAACACTCACCTCGCGAAGCAGCACGTTCCCGTCCTTTGTGAGCTTGATGTCACCCGCTCCACTGACCAGCATCTTAATCGTTCCTTTAGGACCATAGTTGCTGCGCATAACGTCCATAAGGCCCTTTGCCGCGTTGATGTTCATGAAGAGCGCGGCGGCCCTGTTCATGACCTCTGCATTCGCGTTGAGCGTCTTGACAGACGACATCTTTAGGCTTGGCTTAGGAGGTGCCCGTCAGGGCTTGCCCGGCTAAGAAGCGAGTGTCAAGGATCTCAGTATTTCCCGCGAAGGCTCTTGGGACGCGGGCGATTTGACAGCGTAGACCTGTGAACGAATAAGTAACGTGCCTACGTAAACTACAACCAAGGTGCCCCGACGACCGTGTGAACTCCGCGGCACTTCGGGACTCGCTGGGATGAGCTCTCATTCGACAGTCCGCGAGGCATGCCGGAGCCCCAGGCGGAAATCCTGAGCTTGAGGGAATTAGCTTGACACTCGAAAGCATTACAAACGGGGCTTTAATTTGACAGGCGCAGGCGTCGTTGAGCAAACTAGTGCGGACCAGGGTCTTTGGTTTTAAAAGGCTATAGACGCTAATGTAGCAACTGCAGCTGTCCATGGCATAATTGGACGTGTATATGCAGGCGTCCAAGCAGCGCAAGCGTCCAAGCAAGTTTTGTGACCCAAAGCGGCTGTCCGGGCGGCTAGAGCGGCGTCTCGCATTCCCTGGAGCTGCTTATCATCCGTTTGGAACTGGGCAACAGAGACAGTGGCACTTGGCGAGCCCATTTCTGGCGCGTGCGGCCCCAAAACCCGGCAGCACGCTGACCCCACGACGCTTGGCGGGTTACGGTCGTGCCAGCTTTCCGCGGGGCCTCGGTGTTTACTTGAGTTTTCATAAGCACTCAAGTCGCTTACAGCACCTCTGTACGGACGCGTACGGGTCCTCTTGACTGGGGAAGGTGAAGCGCGCTTTTCACAGCAGCCATAACAACCATGCTCGCCAGTGCGCCTGGGGCGCCCCAGCTCCCATCGATGCCACCAACGGCAGGCTCTATGGCTGCAGCAGCAGCAGCAGCAGCAGCAGCCGCTGCGGCCGCAGCCGCAGCCTCAGCCGGCGGCCAGCCGCAAGTACAGCCTGTGCCTTCGCCCCCACCTGCACCGTCGCCGCCAGTGCACGGCGACCCGGCTGCGGCCGCTGCTGCAGCGGCGGCGGCTGCCGCAGCCGCAGTGGCCGCCTATGGCATGCCGCAAGGCGCCGCGCCGCCGCCCGGCATGTTCCCTGGGCTACCTCTCGGAATCTCCCTGCCGGGTTTCCCGCCGCAGCCACCTCCGGTGCAGCCGCCGCTGCCAACGGCAGGTTCAGTCTCTGCCCAAAGCCCAGCCACCGGATCGTCAGCCGCTGCACCGCAGATGGCGGCTGCCGCGGCTCCAGGAGGCCCAGTGCCAATGCAGGGAGTGGTGGCCAACGGAACCGTTCCACAGCAGCAACAACAACAGGCCGCGGCGATGGCTGCCGTAGCGGCGGCAGCCGCGGCCGCGGCAGCTGCCGCCAGTGCACCTGGTGCCATGCCGCCGTCGGTCGCGCCGTCGGCGGCCGCACCACCGTTTCCGGCTGCTCCGGCTGCAGGTAGCGCCGGAACCAGCGCGCCTTCTGGTGGGACTGCGGGCAGTGGCCGCAAGGTGTCCACGTCAGACATCCAGCTGGTGCAGAACCTGATCGAGCGATGCATGCAGATGTACATGCCCCTCAAAGAGGTGGTGAGTGGGGCCCGGAGCTGTCATTGGGGCACGGTGCGCTGGGGGTCTTCGGCCTTTGGACGCAGCACTGTGGTTCAGCATCGTGTCACTCCATGTGTGGCCACCGGGAATCCACGTGCTCCCTGGTGGAACTCCCTGGCCGCAGGTGTCCACGCTGCAGACGCAGGCCAAGATTGAGCCGGGCTTCACTCAACTGGTGTGGCAGAAACTAGAGGAGCAGGTGAGGGGTGATGGCGAGGGCTGAGGGACGTTTGCGTGGAATGCCGCAAGAGTTTCAAGCAACTCGTATACCGTCGATTGATTTGTCATGCCCCAACTCTATTTCAACACTTTCATCTCGTACCTTCTGCCCGCGAGCAGAACGCAGAGTTCTTCAAGGCCTACCACGTCCGCCTCAAAATCAAGGACCAAATCGTCATGTTCAACTACCTGCTGGAGCAGCAGGTGCACAGGATGTCCGATAAGGGAAAGTGAATGTCCAGGTTTGTAGCTGCATGTGCAATCAAGGAATAAGTACCCATGAAGCCACGATGAGACCGGACCGCGCAGCCTTGTTTACGGCATCTCGTGTGCAAAGCATACGGTCCTTTCCCAATTGGCAAACAAGCCGTTGAACATCACATTTACTGTACACCAAATCTCGTGCATGCAAACCCGCGTAGGTGAACATGGTGCAGAAGCTGCACATGAGCTGGATGCAGATGATGCCGCCCGGCATGGCCGCCGCGGCTGCAGCAGCCGCAGCCGCGGCGGCCGCAGCGCGCCCGCCCGCCGCCGGCGCCAACCCCGCGAGCGCGCCCGGTGCAGCACCGCCGACTCAGGCGCCCCTCGCTGCGCCAACACCAGCCCCGACGCCGGTGCCCACGCCGGCAGCGCCGACGCACTTGATGGGCGTGATGCCTACGTCGCTGCCTGGGATGCCGCCGGGCATGGGGGCGGCGCCGGGCGTGGCCTTCAACCCCTTCCTTGCAGCCATGAGCGCCAACCCCGCCGCCATGGCGGCGGCCGCTGCCGCTGCCATGCAGCAGCAGCAGCAGCAACAACAACAACATCAACATCAACAACAGCAGCAGCAGCAACAGCAGCAACAGCAGCAGCAGCAGCCGGGCATGTCGGCGATGGCAGCGGCGGCCGCCGCCGGACAGGCCGCTAGCATGGCAGCCGCCAGCCAGGCGGCAGCGGCGGCCGCTGCCAGTGCCGCTGCTGGCAGCGCACCGGGCATGGCGCCGCCGGCGGGGCCGCAGTCCCAGGCGGCGCCGCCTTCGATGACACCATTCGGAGCTCCTCACGTGCAGATGCCGGGGGCGCCGGGCATGCCGCCGGGCATGCCGCCTGGAGCGTTTGGCGCGCTGGCGGGCATGCCGCCTGGCTTCCCGCAGCCACCGGGTGCACCCATGCAGATGCAGGGCTTCCCGCCGGGCACGACGCCCGGAGCCACACCCCAGCAGCAAGCGCTGGAGCTGCAGCAGGCAGCGGTGGCGGCACAGGCCGCGGCGCAGGCGGCGGCGGTGCAAGTTGCGCAGGCCCAGGCGCAGCAGCAGGCGGCGCAGGCCCAGGTGGCGCATGCACAGGCAGCGGCCGCCGCTGCGGCGGCGGCCGCAGCGGCGGCACAGGCGGCGGCACAGGCGAACGCCGCTGGAAACGCTGCCGGAAGCGCCACCACTGGCGGGACGCCGGGGAGCGGTGGGGCCGGGGCGTTCCCAGTGACTTCTGACTTGATGGCTCTGTCGGACTCGGCGCTGGACGGGTCTGGCATGGGCGACCTGCACATGCTGGCGGGTGCGTGCTGCCTCCCTGTGCGCGTTGTTGTTACTAGTGCCGTTCCGCAGCCTCCGTTGACGGATCGATCGCCCTCTGCCACCACAGCCTGCATTGCTGCGCCGCATATCTGATCCGTGCTTTCCTTAGTTGTTCCCTCCTTAGTTGTTTCCTTACGGGGCGTCACGATCCCCACACCCTCCTCCGGCCACACAGGCTCGGACCAGGACCTCATTAACAGCCTGGGCCTGGGCGCGCCCGGTGATGTGACGGCCAGCGGCGCCGGTACCGGAGGCGGCGGCGGCGCCTTTAACCTGCACCTTAACCTCAGCTCCCTCGACGGCGCTGCCAGCGGCAACAGCGACGTCGCCGCCGCGGCCGCCGCAGGCGCAGCAGCTGGCGCTGCCGCTGCCGGAGCCGCGCCGGGGGTCGCCACTTCAACGGCCGGCGGCGCCACGGACTTCTCCGACCTTGCCAATCACTTCTCGTTCTCGGACCTTGGCACGATGGGCATGGGCGTGGGCTATGGCGACCCGTTGGGGGCGAGTGGAGGTGCTGGTGCGGGGACGAGGACGGGGGCCACGGCGGGCGCAGGCAGCGATGCCGCAGCGGCTGCGGCTGCGGCAGCGGCTGCCGCAGCAGACCCAACCGGCGGCCTGGGTGGCGCTCTGGCAGACTTTGATTTGGACAAGCACGAGGCGGACATGCGGGACTTTGAGTTGGACTTTCCGTAATGTGACTCCTTGAAGGTAGCCTGGGCTTATCGAGTCATACCGCGGGATTTCAGTTACAGCTGGTAACCGACTCCGCGTTGCTGGTAGTTGCGGCATTGCCTGCCTGGCGTCTTGCATGCCTGGCACATGGCCATACACCACAATTTGCGGCTGTAAGCTGCATTTACAGCACGATGAGTGTCAATCACGGCGCCGCTACCCAGGAAGCCGTACCACTGCGTCATGCAAAAGGGGGACTGGTTGACGGTGTAGATGGCGTTGTTGAGACCGTTGGTGATCCATGCGCTGTTGCTTATGACGCTGCGCGCCTGCATGGCTTGAATGTTGCGGTCATAGTCAGCTAGGATGCGGAACAGCTGGTTTTAATCGGGGATGGTTTGCACCCTTTCGGTGCCAATCCACACCTCTAGCGTCTCGACAAGTGTTTCAACATCGCGTGGCAGCGACTGGTTGTTGGCGGTGCCGTGCATGGTTGCCAGGAACCACAGGCGCAGCGTGGACAGGTCCCACACGCCGTGGGGAAGCGTGAAGCGTAGGATGTCCCCGGCCACGGCTGTGTTCCGGTCCAGGGGGTCAACCCGTGTAATGATCTTCATGCTGGCCCCGCTGCTCGCTTGTGTTTTTGCAATGGGTGTGCGATGGGACAATGTTTACGCAATGGGTGATAGGAATATGTCTGCGGCGCCCACTTACGCCCAAAAGGGTGGATCGTCCCTGTTCTTCTCGGGGCGAGCAACCCCCTTCGGGGGGTGCGCGGATGAGCCGCAGCTGCAACCCTATGGGGTAGTGCAGCGGTCAGCGCACACCAACGATCACATGACAAGGTCCAATTCACGGCCAGCCCCAACACGCAGCACGCTAGTATTCTCACAGTCTGCGGCCGCAAGCGCCTACCTCATCTCCCGGACATAGCCGGGGTCGGTTCGTACAGGCACGGCCCGCCATGCGTCCAGCGACGTCCAGCTATCAAGCAACAGCACAGCCAGCAATCAACCAAACAGCAGGGAATCCACTAGCCACAACACTCCTCACTGCCGCGGCCTACCACATACTGCGCGGTGCTATGCTCGCCAGCACAGACGCTAACGAGAAACTGGGTGGCCTCAACCTGCGCGCCGGCGCCGCTTCTTGGGCGACGCCGCGCTGTCCTCCTCCACGTGGCCTTGCTCGCCCCCTCCGCTACGCACATGCACGCCGCAACTGCTGGGCCCAGGGCCGCTGCCGCCAGGCCCTGTGCCGCTGCTGCTCCTGCTGCTGCCGCCGCTGCTGCTACTACCGCCGCTGCTGCTGCCGCCGCTGCTGCTGCTGCTGGTGGTGGTGGTGGGGCCAGGCCCTCCACCACCACCATCGCCGCCGCTGCCACCGCGGCGCAGGGCCGCAGGCCGCGCTCTACCAAGCAGCATCTGCATCAGCGCGTGCCGCATGTTCGTCGCAGAGTTGGCGTCACGGCCTGCGGTGCAACATTCAACCGGACGGCACCTGAGCCCGTCTGATACCTGACTGACCCGGCCCCCCGAACCGGACTGAACCTGTGCCAGACCCACACAGTCCCACAGTGTTGGCACATTTGGACATCGCGAGCACGCGAGCCACCAAACGGAATCACCACTTGCAGGCAGCGCTGCCCGTTACCGCCGAGCAGACGCTGTCCAAACTTTGCGCACACCTGCTTTCACACATTCATATGCAGCTGAGTGCTTGCGCCCTATAGCGGCCCCTGCCAAGTCCTTATGAGCACACGCGTACCTGGCTGGTGTAGTACTCGTCCATGTACACCACTAGGTGCGCGTACTTGTCCACCAGCAGGCGCAGCAGCGCCCGGTTTGGACCTCTGCCTGACCTGACCTGCTGATGCAACCTCCATAGCCAGTGCATACAGTGAATACTCGGTGTCATGCTGCAACTGCCTGCAACTGCCTGTTCCCAGATTCTCCGCGCTCTCGCTGCTGAGCCCTCACAGCCCTGGTACCCCATGCGCGCCGCCGCTACTGGTCTTGATGCGCATCTACCTGGCCGGTGGCGGGCGCTTGCGCCTGAGAGGGGAGTAGCGAGGGCACAAGCGTGGCGCATGTGGCGAGGTGAAGACAGCCAAGGGAGCAAAGGTAGCAATGCTGTCAGGGACTACATTAGCGTGAAAGGGAGTGCTCAGAGCGAGACTACCAGCAGCCGTGTGCACCCACGCTGGATAGCTATAATTGCAATATACTTGTACTACGCTGACCTATAACGCCGCGGGGCAAGTAACCTAGACCACTCTTTTGACCCTCCAGCGCAACCCCCCTGCCATTCCCCATGCACCATAGTCCCTCACCAGCACTTCAAGCGCGAGAGTCTGACATTGCAGGCGATGCCGGAGCCAGATTTGGGCGCTGCCTCGGGCTCTGCTGCGAGGCTGCCGAGCCCAGCTTAGGGCTCGTATGGCGCAGCACGCAGGGCCGGCCAGGGCGCACGTTCAGGCGCTTGAGGCAAACTCTTCAACTAATAAGCCACACTTGCGCACATGGGAAAGGGCAGCCTACCATTGCGAGCCCCCTGCTGTACAGTTGCGTACGGCGAAGATGCTAGGCAACAAATAATGCAAATCCATATGCATGGAAATGGGACATCGACCTGATAACCACACCACACCATGCCACACCATACCGTCTGTGGCTGAAGGTGATTGCCAACGATAATAACCTGTCCTGCCGGGGCACGCATCCAGTCGCCAGCGCTACTCGCTCAGCGCCCCCGGTCCTCGTCACCAGCTGCAGCCAGCAGCTCATGGCAGCGGCTCAGCAGCCGGACGAGCACGTGTGCAGGCACGAACGTCCCCATGCACGATTTGTGCTTCACGTTGTTGAGGCAGTACTGCACGGCGCAGTCACGAGCCCGGCCCTCCTGCCAGCTAGCTGGCTTCCGCTTGCCACCGCCGCACGCCGGCTCCTGCTCGGCCAGCCCTGTGGCGCCGTTGCCTGCGGACCACCTGTCCGTCTCCACCACAAGCTCGCCGCCGGCCGCTGTAACCGCTGCTGCTGCACTGCTGCCACTTTCGTCGTCCTGATCCGCTGTTGTTGTAACGTCCCGCGGGTTGGTTCCGTGTTCGTGCCACATCATACCTGAGTGCATGCCAGCCAGGTACCGGGAAGGCGGGCGGCCGAAGGTCACAGCGCCGCCGCTGCAGTTGGGGAACGCCCCTGCGCATACGCATGTAAGCGGTTCGGAGGCTCAGCACAGGATGTATTTGGCAGGTCAAACCGGCAGTGTTATCCAGGACCTCATGCCGGCCTCCAACCTTATCCAGCACCTGCTACTATCACGTGATGCGCGCAAGCCGTCAGGTAGTAGGTAACGCGGACCGGCGCTGTGACCTGCCTGCGTACGAACCGATCGCCTCGTCCGCCTCCTTGCTGAGCCAGCAGACGAGACCCGGGGCGACCAGGGGGAGACCCGACTGCTGGAAGCCCACGACGGTCTTGTCTGCCGCGAGCGGAAAGCCGATCAGCGTGACCGCTATGCCAGGCATCAGCCCTATGCCACCGTCCACCCTGTGGCGGACAGGCAGACAGCAAGCCGGCAAGGCGGCCAGGGGAGTGTGCGAGCAAGTACAAAAAGCACATCCTGATTGGCATGGGCGTGGATACATCCGAGGACGATGGAACGCAACTAACATCAAAGGCAGCCGCACGAGAGGCATATGCACATTGAGCGCCGATTGCGGCCAGCTGCGCAGGAAGTCCCACACAGCAGTGCTGCTGTGCCGGTGTCCGCTTGCGTGCCCCAGCAGTGGCAAAGCCGGCCGAGACTCACTCGAAGGGGTTAACATTCCGCAGCACGTCAGGTAGCTCCGCACTGTCGTCCAGCAGCAGCACCGTGACGTCGTGCTTCGGGAAGCTGGCGAGATGCCTGCAAACGTGCCCACGCCAATGTCGATCTTGCGCGCAGGACCACACCAGTACAGAGGCAGGTACATCCATCAAGCACATTAGGGGCTCGCTATCGGGCCGAAAGGTTTACAGTAGATTGGACCCAGCGCAGTCAGGGAGTTTCACAGAGCAAGTGGCGATATCGTCGTCAATACTTGCCTGAGCCTGTGGCCGCAGATTGCGAAGCTCTTGACGTTGATGCGCTGGCCGGGCTTGGGGTTCATGCAGTGGCGCGCGGCCAGCACGAAGTTCCGGCCGTTGAAGCTGACCAGGCAACAGGAGCCGACGGTCTCGTCCGCGTCCACCAGGCGCACCACATTCGAGCAGGTAACCTCGGTAAGGAGTTGTGATGCGGCGGCTGCAGTTCACAAGCAACACCAGGGAAGCAGGCAGCAGAGGCAGTGTCACTGGATGGGGCCACGGGAGCTGGAAACAGGGACAGCACGCTTTCGTGACACTTTCTGCGACGGACGCAGCAAGTGTCATAACAGAAGAACACGAATGCATCATTTAACACCAGCAACAAAGACCTGATCAGGATCGCTTTCACCAGAACAACTCACCGCTGGAGACCATCCCTGCTTCCGTGCCTACGCACCGGGGGCATCCAGGGGGGGGACGTACAAAGTCAGTGCATGAAAGGCGGTATCCTCAAAACAGTCGTTGAAAAAACATGGCGTGAGACGCAACGCTGTGGAGTGAAGGACAAGCATTTGAGTCCTGCAGCCGAACGTTACCTACCCGCAGCCGCCGCGCCGCCACCACCACCGCCACCTGTGCACACCATGAGTAGGAGGGGCACATCGGTGAGAGCACAGACTGGCCGGCACTACAATGCGTGACAACGGGATGGAGGTCTACACTGTTGCATGTATTCAGTCATACGCAAGACCATGTTCTTGAACCGCTACGGGTCGCCAGAGTTGGCGGTTAGGAGGATAGAGCAGACTTCATGTGTATGTGCGAGTGCCGTGTGCATTGGGAGTTCGGCCACAGGAGGGCAGCCAGAGCTTCTAGGGAGGAACCTTAGCGTGTGCTAGACAATCTGGCGCAGTAGGCGTCGGCGCGGCTTCCGGGGGGCCAAGCCCCCCACGCCACGCGGGCGCCACTGCCTAACATGTACTTACCCAAGGCCCCAAACGGCCTCCGGCCGCGCCTTGCTTCGCATCACCCTGATGCGCTCTAGGGGACAGGCTACCGGAAAGAGCACATCCGCGCACCTTGCACCTGGGCCATCACGAAGCACACGTCACCGGGCGCCAGTCCAGCTTCCTTGAGGCCGTCGCAGGTGGCCGCACGAAGGCGCCCTGGCAAGTGAAACTTGGCGCTGACGAGCCTGTCCAGTGTCTCCTGCTCGAAGCTGCTAACTGCGTCTGCATCGAACCCTATGCCCGACAAGACATCGCGCGCCTGCTGCCGGTGCTGAGTTGCAGAGTCCATGGGCTATTTTCCCGCGAAGTAATCAACCGGGAGAGCGATTGCCGCCCCGCCCCGAGGCAATGCTGACTCTTAGCAGCAGGCTCCCTCGCGGGAGCTCGCTGTCTGATGCGAACGTGCTATGGACTGTCTAGGCGCGCTGGCAGCGTTCGAGCGGCGGTCGGCGAAGAGAATTCGTGGGCTGTAAGGTGCCAGACGCAGCGAATACGGGCCGCTATGAATGCGCTGGTGATGGCTTTGGTTGTATGTCTCAAATGTGTACTTGAAGGGCTCCTTGGAGGCTGCTGGCTGCTCGGATCGCGATTCCGTCAGCGAAACGTTGGCGGTGATGGGCCCGGCACAAGTCACATGCTGCGCTTGCACACAGTTCCTCCCCAATGTCCCCCGCGTAGTGCCCTCGCACTCCCCTCATGCCCCTTATTTGAGAATCAACACTTCATCGCTGCTGGGGAGCCATCCGCTGCGCTAGAAATTATGGCCGAGCGTCCACCGCGCCGAACTGGCCCGGGGTTTTGCACTTCCCCCCCGTCGGAACACGCAGCACAAAGGGCCAGCTTCTTCCCGCCACATAGCCATTTGTCTCGTGACCGTGACTTGGAAACAATCCCCTTCCTCCTCGACAACCCCAGGTGCGCCGCCTTTCTGAAGGAGCTGGTGGCGGCGAGCGACCCGGTGCGGCGCGTATGGCTGCTGGCGCGCGCCTTCGAGACGGACTAGGAGGGCGCGGCGCCGTGGCAGAAGCCGCAGACGGCCTTCCACGCCGGACAGCCCGAATTTGTGCGGCCGGGGCGATTCATGGCCACAATGCAGGTGGGGGCAGGCGCGGGGGCTGCGGGGGACTGTGGATGTGCGATGGGACAGTGGCAAGGCAAGTTGGTAAAGTCCCGTAGGGTGCAGCTGATTCGCGCGGGGGACTGTGGGGTGCGTTGGAAACTGTGTGTGTGGGGTGGGCGGGGGTGAGGGTTGTGAATGCCAGCCCGAACTAAACCGAACCCAATGCAAAAGAGCGAGGAGGAGAGTGTGGGCGGAACACGGAAGTTCTACGGCACACAAGTATGTAACCCTGCGGACGGCGCCCTGGGGCATCTAGATGTGTCTTTTCCCGACTGTCCTACTACAGAGAGCGTGGCCTATGTTTTGACAACGGAGTGGCACTCGACAGTCCCCAACTCCGAAATACACTGAGTTCCCAGCTTCCCAGCCAACCATCCCGCAAACCAGTACAGACGAGACTACGAGCACTTCGGTCTTGCACATGTGGGCGGTGCTGACAGTAGCCGCCACTCTCGCTCAAACAGACGTATGCACATCCTAACAAGCAATGCAGACTATACACACGTTTAATCCCCATCTAGACGACATCAATGCAGCCCGGGCGGGATGTTCGCATGTGCAAGGGGAAAGGCAGATGGTGTGAGCGGAAAAGCGCTCGAGCTAAAAAGGCAACAATATTATACAAGCACGAGCCTGGGTGGCAAGAGAGAGGAGGGAAACAGTCAGTGGGCAACAACATACATGCAAGCACGTATCGGCATGGGGCCACACGAGGGCCAGGGGGTACGGGGGCAAGGGGAGGGGAAGGGGGCGGTTAGGGGAGAGGCAGGGGGGCGGGAGGGGCGGGGGTAGTAATTCAAGGTTCGGCAGCAAGCCAGCAACCGAAGACGCTTGTTCCTTCCATACCCTTGCCCGGGGAATGCGGCCCCGTCGCTCTGCCTGGTGCTTGTCTTCGTACCCTTCACTCTGCACCCAAACCCTCGCCTCCCACCCCGCCCATTGCGTGCAGAGCACGCCGCGGCAGCTGTGTGACGACCCCAACGCCGCCGACACGCCGGGCGGCGGCGCCGCCAAGCACGGCGCCGTGCTGACGCGGCTGGAGCTCATCGCAGCGAGGTTATGGCCCTGCTTGACCGCATGCACGGAGGAGACTGGGCGGCGGAGGCGGCGGTGGCGGCGGTGGCGGCCGAGACGACGAGCGTGGGGGCGCAGCCGACGCCGGGGTACGGCGCGCCGGATGGGGTGCCGAACCAACGGAGGCGGCGGGGGCGGCCGGCGGCGGGGAAAGGTGGGGAGGTGTGTGACGGGAAAGGCGGGGAGGGGCAGGGGCTGGAGGTGGTGGCGGGTGGGGCGGTGGATGAGGCGCAGGAGGGCCGCACAGGCTGAGCAGCTGAGCGCGCTGCGCAGGAAGGGACGGTGTGCAGAGGTAGGGCCGTTCTGCTGCGTGCCTGCCGGCCCACTGGGGCCTGGCCATGCGGTGGGCGGCTGCAAAGCACGTAAGGTCAAGGAGCGTCCGAATCGATGTGGTACGCCGTATGACATCATGCGCTCGTATTGTACGCAAACGAACATGGCGCGCCCCCGAGGGCCCATGTACATGTCACACGGGCCGCATACGGGACGCTGCAGCGCCTTCACGGCCCCGAACCCGCTAGCGGTTACCGTACTGCTCGGATGTACAGCAGTCCTTGGTTTGCGCAGCGGCTATAAGCTGCAAACGTGAGCGGCAGGCTGGGAAGGCGGGCCCAAACAGCACGGCAGCAGCAGTGGGATTGTGGGAATGTGGGATGCTGGGCGGGCCTCTCCTTATTGGTGTGAAAGCTCGACATGCCATCTCCGTGACACGTGGCGCAAGGGTGTGGCCGGCGGCGCGCCCTTTGAACTGCTCACTGAGGAAGCCGTTGAGCTGGAAGTGCAGTCAACGTGCAAGGCCGGCCCCTGGCACCCTGGGAGAAGATGAAAACGCCGCGGACCAGCGCGGACTTGTATCCGGTTTCAGAAGGGATGCCGGTGCGTGGTACGCTTTCAAGCCAAAAAGGATGTGTTTCTAGTTACATTAAGCGTCTGGCCGTCTGGGTACACTGTAGGGCAATGCCGCACTCTGTCCTCGGTTGCAGCACTTCCCCAGGATCGCCACCCAAACGGCCCGACCACATGTCACTCAACAGGCACACCTACAGACGACCTCCAGTCCCCGTGCCAGGCCCCAGGTGCTGCAAATGAACTTGCGTTCATTTGTGTGTGCCGCTCTTGGGCGGCGGGATACATGACAGGGACGGGCGGCCAACGCCACAGCAGGGGCAACGACCAAAATCGGTATCCATAACAATTACAACCTGCGCCCCCGCATCGGCCGCACGCCCGCCTCCTCCACTCAAGCAGCACTACATGACCACAGTGCACGACTCGTCACCGACTGCGTTAAGCGATGAAGTGCTCGTGCGTGTGCGCGCGGTTGCTGTGTTGCTTGTGCACGGCAAACCGCAAGTGCACTAGTCCTTATGACGCAACCTAACACATTAGTCTGCAACCATCCTAACGTGCAACCATTGCGGACATGGGAAAGGGCAGCCTACCATTGCGAGCCCCCTGCTGTACAGTTACGTACGGCAAAGATGCTAGGCAACAAATAATGCAAATCCATATGCATGGAAACGGGACATCGACCTGATTAAACACCACACCATGCCACACCACACCGTCTGTGGCTGAAGGTGATTGCCCACGATAATAGCCTGACCTGCCGGGGCACGCTGCGAACGCTGCGTACAAACCCGAGTCCGCGGATGGTCTTGTAGGTGCCTGCCAGGTGTGGGTCATTGTGCGCGATAAATGCCTGCACGTATGTACTGCACGGCCCCGTCCACCTTGCTGACACCGCGATCAAGCACCAGCGCCAGCAGCAGGAGTAGGCCGCCCACTGCCGCAGACAGCAGCGCCAGTCCGCCTGTCCCAACAAGTGGTGTGTGCGCAACATACGTACGTTCAGCGCACCACAGCGCATGCGGCACTGGCAGGTACCCAGCATCAGATAACACAAGCAACAATGACCTGATCAGGATCGCATCCACCGGAACAACTCACCGCTGGAGCCCATCCCTGCTTCCGTGCCTACGCATCGGGGAACATCCATGGGGGGGGGGACGTACAAAGTCAGTGCATGAAGGGCGGTATCCTCAAGGCAGTCGTTATGCAGTACCTGTTGCAGGACCGCCTCAAAGGTAGTGCCAGCGCTGGGGGCCTCATCGTGGTCAGCCAGCAAGGCCACGACATCCGCCGCGGACAGGATGGTCCCATAGTCGCACTCGCCACCACCCATATCAGGGTCCGGGGCTCCGGGCCCACGCCCGCCGCCCCAGCACCACCGCCGGCGGGCTCGCCGCCACCACCGCCAGCAGGGGTGGTATCTTGTTTTCAGGGCAATGTCTAGGCTCAGACAAAAACGGCCGGGTGGCCGCCGTCTTTTGTCTGGGCACATGGCGGTTTGGGGGCTTCTCCATAGGAATTCGGACAAAAGCCGCCCCAAAACCGGGCGAACAATGTCTTGACTCAGACATTAGTCCCCAGGAGGAATGTCTAGGAAACGGCCAAAATGGCCAATTAATGTCTGGAGACATTAAGATAGGAGCCCTGACCGCCAGACGGGCCTCCCCGTGGGCCTCCCTGCAGCCAAGGCCCCACGGTTTTTCCCTAGCATGTCCCACCCGCAGCTGTAAGGTCACAGCCACCAGCTTTGCCAATGTCATCATGCGCCAGCACTGCGCCGATGGTCTGGGACGAGGCGGTCTCAAATTTGCATCCCTGCCATTCGGTTTCGCCGCTCATTTCGAATGGCGAGCGTGATGTCAATAACACGTGACACTCAGTACTAGCGTATTCCTCAATACGTGTTACACAATAAATTGATTACGTGCTCGTTGTCACGCGTATCGTGACCACTGCCCCTCCCCGGACTCTTTTTTGGCCTACATTTTTTCAGAGTCCAAAGAATATAGAAATGGTTGATCTGTTTAGTGGCATAGAGGATTTGGGCCCTCAGGTGCTGTGAGTTTAGGTTGCTGTGAGTTTAGTGCGTTTCTCAGGGACCCATGCTAATAAACTATAAAGCTGAGGTCTTGGGACCAAGATTGCCGCTTCTGCATTATCACTAGGGCTCCCAGAGGCCAGGACGCCTCCCTCTTATCAAGGTGCTGCCAAGCTCGATGTCTGTGTCAAGCTTTGGCAGCAGCTTTGCCTCTGGTCAGCGGAGCTCTGCTCAGTTTATGTAAGTTCCGGGGACTCTGTCTGAATCCTACAGAATGGCGCAACGCGTGTCTGACGATGCCCTCTGTGCACCTATTTACGGGTTGGTATGCACGATTCACATGCAGACCAAAAGGCGAGCCCAATGCAGAAACAGACGAGGGCTTCGAGGAACACTCGTCGCTGCAACAAGGCGTTTTCGGGGTGAGCGGCAGGAGATAGCCCTCACGAGGAGGATCTTATCATGGGCCACTCCTTATGACATATATTCTCGCTGTGAAGCACGAGTTCAGCTGCGCCGCAGTCCGGCCGCGGGTGCTGCAGGGGCACGCACCGTGGCTATGGCTCGATGACGCGGACTGCGGTGCCAGCCAGGAGTGCAGCAGTATGAACCTCACGGTTGGGGCCGCGCTCTAGTGACATCTCATTGGCAAAGACAGTAGTTGTATTACTGTTGGGCTGCAATGCAAAGCCCATCCGTGGGGCGGTGGGGACTTGAGCGTGGGACTTTGGGCTGGTCCCACTTACTAGTATGCAGCACCAGTAGTCCCTGAACAGCTGCAGTAACCGACACCAATCCATTTCACCGCCTCCGCGACCAGGCTCGCTGCCCTCGCTTGCTTCCCTAACCGCCCCTTGCATATTCCCTTTGGGTTGGGCTTGGACTCAGCTGTCTCGTTTTCTCCGTGATGCACAACCATGTATGCAATAGTCCCCTCCCGCCCTGCCTTGTCCCCTGCTGCAAAACGCTCTCTGCGCAAACCCCTGTCAGGTCCTGTACACGGTATCTAAGGAGCACAAGGCCACACTGCGATTTGCGGTGTCACGCCTGGTGCTGGACTTCTGGCAGCTGTGGCTGTTGGTGGTCAACCCGGCGTACGGATTCGACATCAACGTTAACAGCAAGTGCGTGCATGCGTGCGGGCTTCGAGATAGTCCCACCTCTTGGTAGTCTGGGCAGCCAGACTGGCGGCGCAGATGTGCGCGCAAATATGCACACATGCGCGTCTAGGGCCGATGTAGGAGCGGGCGGGCGAAGGGCTTCACCTGCAGTTGAGAAAAGCACCAACGCGTTTTGCGAAACGATACCGGCGGTACAGTATGAATGACCTCGCAGCCCCCTGGCACTAGGCTGGCAGTAAACCCTTTGAACCTCTCACCTGATGTGGGAGCGGCATAAACATGTGGTTACTGCACAGCCGGTTGTCGTTGGGTACTCTAGCGAAAATGTGGGATTAATGGGATGCTATTGGAAACCCTGCCCGTAGCAGTCTCCCTTCGCTTCAGAAAGGGACCAAGCTCTGTGTACCGTATGCTCTTGTGTGCGTATGCAAATGTTGTACTCATGTAAACTGCTACCCCTACCGTCAAACCAGGATATGGAAGGCGGCATCGTTCATCCAGCTGGATTGGATCCTTCTAGACCGGGTAAGCCAGTGAAACCGGAGCGCGGTGATGCAGTGTTCTGAGTGGGCGGTGGGGGCTGAGTGATGGTGTATACTCCATGTGGTTTCCTGGTCTAGTCATTCAGGTGAACCTAATACGGGGACGTTTGAACTGATTGGGACGCCTGTCATGCCCTTACAACACTATGTGACCCAGCCTTCGAGAGCGCTCCGCCCCGCCCCCATTTCACTTTGCCTTGGCTTGCCCAACGCCCCATTGCAGGGCTACACCTTCTTTCTCATCGTGCTTTACATGCTGCTGGCGTTGCTGGCACTGAATGTGTTGCTGAGCATGTGGGTGGCGTACCAGTTTTCAAACAACCGCTTTGACCAGGTCTGGCCTATCGCCTTCCTGCGCTGGTTCGGCCTCATCTTTTTCCAGGTACGAGCCAGGTCGTGACGGGTATGCGACCGCAACGCTTGTTGGCTGTCTTGTTTGCGGCCGGGCGGTGTGTCACCACCAACCAATACCCATGGAATAGCGGGCCCGCCCATTCCACAGGTCCTTGACATCGCCACACTGACGCTGCTTCTGGGCACGCTGGATTGCCACGTGAGTGCTGGGGCTACTGTCTGCTCCGGCCTGTCTTGGTGTTGCTAGCATGCAAGCAGTTGATGCATCAAATGTTGAAGTGCGTGTGACCATTTTGCCGCATACCATTCCTCACTCTTCCGCTATCGTTGCGACACATGGCGCAGTACATGGGCGGCCCGCCACAGCTGCGGTACTACAACGCGCTGTTTCCAGAAGTCTGTGAGTGTCCTAAGGGCTGGTGCTTAGGCTATAGTATCTAGCCCACACGCCTGACAAAGCTTTACGACCTACGCGCATCTGCTGCTCTGCATCTTGCGGCTGCTCCCTCTCCGCCGCTGCAGATTGCTGGTCCATGCCTCACCTGGTGCACGTGGCGGTGTCGGTGGTGGGGCTGCTGGTGTTCGAGGTCATGGCCAGCGCCATGGTGGTGAGCGCGCGTGTCCCGCGCATGCACGTGGGGTGTTGTATCTAAACAACTGCGAGTGGCATGACCAGGCTACCTTGACCCGCCACATTCTGCCTACGGAGCCCTTGACCCACATGGTTCCTGTCGCGCTGCCCTCACAGCTGAGCCAGATGGACCTGAACCCGCTTTCACGGCAGCCGCTGGCGATCATGCACTCCAGGTAGAGCGGCGCGCTTGCGCGAATATTGTTAGGCTACGGTAATGTTCCTGAAAGCTCTGTCTCCAAGCAGCAGCCTCTCAGGCAACACGTGCTGCCGTGCAGACACGTTACCACTCATGGTATCACTTACCACACCTCTGGTGTGTCGCTCCCCATCCCTCTTGTCCCCTACTTGCAGCACCGAGGGCCTGTGCTTTGGCCTCAAGTCCATAGCCGCCATCGCCGCCGTGATGCTGGCCGGGGACGTGCGCTGGCTTGCGGTCTTGCTTGTACATGACCGTGTTTGTGGCGCTGCTGTACCTGCAGCTGAAATGGGTCAGTCGGCTGATGCAGATAGAGGCGCAAGAATGCATAGGAGCAATGGCAGCAGTCTGAGGGCCGCGGGTGATCTCAAACTATCACAGCCTGCACTGCCTTCTTCGATGGTGCCGAGGTTTCCATCCCCCCTGTCAATGGCCTTGCTCAACCCCTTGCGTGCAGGTGCCCGCCACGTACGCAGTTGTGAACTACGCCCGCTGCGCCACCTACGGCTGCGTGCTGTACTGCTCTGCGCTGCTGTGCGTGCTGGCTTTCATGACGCCATCCGCCCGGCAGCCGGAACGGCGCAAGGAGTTCCAGCACCAGGTCACACTGGCCTTGTGGATCGGCATGGGCCCCGCTGCCCTGGCCGGCATGGCTGCGTGCTGGGCGCGGCTGCATTACTTCTGCGTCGTTGTGGCGGAAAGATTCCGGTGAGCGCTCTAAACGGGGACGGGGGTGCAGAAACAGGGCGTTGTGCGCACCGCGACACGGGTGTCATTCGTCAGCATCCCGCAACCGAGTTGTTGTAAGGGAAAACCATGGAAAACTGAATTGCTTAATTACTATCATGTTGATTACCGCATAACACTAAGCAGCTCTTTCAGCACCATCAGCGCTTTCGCGGCAACAGTTTATCAGACACGTTTTTTCGCTGTCCCTGTTGACGGCGCTTATTCCTACTGTATTAATGCGATAGTCATTCCTTTAGAGGCCAGGACGTGGAGACAATAGCGCTCGACTGCTGCAGCAAACCCATTTATCCAGTTGGCCGTGCTCGCGCGCTTCCATTAGTCCTGGTCGCCATTCCTTATAATGGTGCAAGCGTGTATGCAAAACGTAGGCGAGCAGAGGAACACCCGGCGCAAGCCAAATGCCCCCCGTGCCGAGGCATGCCACACTCCGGCGCGTTGACTCGACGTTCCCTATCCTCCCCCTTCACGCAGGACCGCCACACCGGGCTTGCCATCCAAATACATATGCAAATTCGAGGACGCGCGGGAAGTGGGGGTGGCGTTGCGCGCCTGCCGCGACTGGATTCCCGGGGACGAGGACACGCTCAAGCCCGAGGCGATGGCGCTGGGGGAGGTCATTGTCAAGGTACGGTGGACTGCTGGGCGCAGATCATATGAGGTACTTGTTGGAGCTCGCCGTGTTGGTCGTGTAACTATTTGTCAAGCCCGTATCCTCAACGGCCTTCCTGGCCCTAACCTCTCCTTGCTCTGCAGGCCGGCATCATGCAGCTACCGTCCAACCCGCGTATGACACTGCTGTACTCCTCCTTCCTCATCGATGTTCAAGGCAGCTACCAGTCAGGATACACGCAGCTGCAGGTGTGCAGGTTTTGGAATGGAACCTCAGGTCCGCGTGTGTTTCATTCGACTGCGCCTCCTCACCCAGCCCGCTTACGCCCTGCTTCTTGCTCTTGCCATGCCCAGGCTGCCAAGCAGCAGTCCCCGGGACTGCTCGACCGCTTCGCCATCTTCAGCCGCGAGCAAGAGCACACGCAGAAGGCTAGCGGCGTCAATGGGGCGGGTGACGGCGTTGTGGACCTGGTGTCATACGTCGAGTTCCAGCGCAGCCACAGGTCGGGAAGCTGCGCAGGGCGGAGGAGACAGGCGCAAGATGCATTGCACATGCACATGAAAATGTCGCAGTCTGTGCAGCTCCCAATCGACTTAGACGTGCTGCCTGCGTGGCCGACTCTGTAATATACAAATACACACATAACGAGGTTGACAATCCCGTGGCCCTCGTCTAGGCTGGTGACGCGAGCTCACAAGGAGGCGCTTCTGGCGATGCGCGCGTTCTGGAGCATGTTGCTGCACTCACGCGTGTCCTTCATGCGCCTTACACACGCCATCAACCGAATTGAGGTACATGGGCGCGGAGGGTTCTGGGACCGGCTAGGACTCCAGGAACCGGCTAAGATGGTCTTTAGTTTGGGCTTTCCGGTATCAAACGGAGGCACTTAACCTGCACGCGCTGCCCCACATCTTGCAGGTATCCATCCGCTCCGCCGAGCGCGCCTACCAGAGCGTGCTGACGCGCCACGGCCACAACGCGCGTTTGGTGCGGCTGTACGGCCGTTTCCTGGAATCCGTCAAGTTCGACCCCTGGGCAGCCGCCAAGTGGTTCACGTAAGTTGGGGGCTTGAGGCACTCCGGGACACGGGCGTGTGCATGTCGCGGCATGTGGATGTAGAGCAACTGAGGCTGTCTGTTGTGCCTTGCTATTAAAGTCACGCCTTGACTACACCTGCTACTCGTGCAGCGAGGCCGACCGCCTGGAGGAGCGCGAGGAGCATGCCAAGGAGGCCATGCAGCTGGGCGGCGCCCTGGTGGCGCTGGGGGCCACCGCGGGGGGCGGGGGCGCCATGGCGGTGGACGGCCTGGCAGCCCTGTTCATCAACTCACAGGTGCGCGAGGCTGGTGTGAGGCTGCGGCGCACCCTGTCAGTGCGGTAGAGCTGAAGCGCCTTTACTTTGTCACTCGCTGTAGCCTTCATCATCCTTTGGCGTCTTGTGCTGCACCCGTCCGCCTAAAGGGCATCATCCAAGTCGCCACACCCGAGGTCCACGCGCTGCTGGGGTATGCCAAGGGCGAGCTCAAGGACCGTGACGTTGCGTGCATCATGCCGCCGCCCTTTGGGGACAGGCACAACGCCTACTTGCGCAACTACATCCAGACGGGTGAGAACAGGGGAAAACGCTAGGAATGCAGATGGCTGGATGAGGCCTGGTGTACGGGCGGTCTTACGGCTGTCGTTATGCGGCTTGCAGGCGTCTCCCATGTGCTGGACCGCACCACGGACTTTGTGGCGCTCACCAAGACACGCAGCGTGGCGCCCATCAGGTGTGATTTGTGTAGTCAATGGATCTTTGGGGATGCAGCTTGGGGTGGCCTTGGCGGCATGGGAGCTGTCTCATGAGAAGTCATCTGGTTGGCCAATATGAAAGCTGATCCACATCCTCTCTCCTCTCCCACTGGTCCCGCCGGGCAGGCTACGCATAAGCAAGGTGTCGGGTCTGAGCGAGGACAGTGTTTTCATGGGCGTCATGGAGCCGCTGCCGCCCCAGGTGCGTGCGTGTGTATAATGGTTCCAGCTCTTTGGCCGGAGGGGCCTCGCAGTGATGAAGGGCTGCTGCCGAAGCCGCCTGTACAAGCTGACCCGAATCGGCCTCACGCTTTGGTGTGCCCATGTATGCCTCGCAGCCTGGCGTGGTCCGCGCCTGGGTGATGGGCAACGGCGGCGGCACGGCGGGCGCCACGGGTAACACGCTGATCGCAGCTGAAGAGGGCTTCTACGACTGGCTGGGCTATGGCCCCGGAGAGCTGCTGGGGCAGCCGCTGTCGGCACTCGTCAACGATGCGCCCACTGTGGATGTGTAAGTGGTGTGCTCATTCTGTGACCAGGGTCGGCCACCTGCGGTAGTTGCTTGTGCCATGCAGCGTAGATAGGGGCGGGCAACACTGGGCGGGCAGTTATACATATTATCCTTTTCACATCACTCCATGCACACGTGTGCCGCCTCGCAGCGTTATCAAGGACCTGCAGCAGTCGCTGCTGACGCCGCCCATCGCAACCAAGGCCACCGCGACAGCTGCTGCGGCAGTTGCTGCCGGCCGCTCCCGCTGTCGCTCAGGAGATCTGACCGGACCTGGTGTGCCACCGTCTCAGCCGCTAAGCGCTGCACAGCAGGGTCAGCTAGGTTCCTCCACGGGGCCAGGATCGCCGGGTGTTGCGGAAGGTGGAGATCGCGGGATTGGACATGGTGGCATGGGCAGGAGCACTGGGTCCCAATTGCTCGGCTTCAGCCTCGCGGCTCTGATGCTCGCACGGGACACTGCTGGCGGCGGAGGAAAGGCGGATGCAGCTCTTGATGCCAGCGATACGTCAGCCCACGGCAATGGTGCCAGCGGCGAGGTTGGTGGTATTGTTCGCGGTGTGGGCTCGCGCACCGCCAACCAGCCTCAGCCGACCGCGACACTGCCAGGTCTGGAGTGGCGCCATAAGTACAGTGGCTCCATCCCTCTCACTACCATACTCTCCGCCGATGGTGAGGTAAACCAAGTGGTGCATTGGTGCCGGTTGTTCTGTATGTGCGGCATTAACGGAACATGGGATATGGAACTCAACCGCTTGATGCCATACCCATTTTCCATGTGCTTGCAGCGTTTGGCTCCGTGCGGTACGTGGTAATCTCGCTGCACACCGACCCGAATGCCAACGGCGAAGGAGCCGCTGTCCCGTCGACCACGCCCGGTGGCGCCATGCATGACTCGGTGCACTACAGCGGCGGCGGCGCTGCGAGCGCTTCCGCATACATGGCGATAGCCAGCGCTGGCTACGGTGGAAATGCAAAGGACTCGCTCCTACCACCGTTTGCCTACGAGCTAGGAGGGACAGGCCGCGGTCGCCGGGCATCGGTGCTGCCTCAGCTGCTGCGCTCACCAGCTGTGTTTTCCGAGCTCATGCTGGTTGCCGACCAGAAGGTATGCTATGGAAGCAGCATGTGTCTTGCACGGTACGCCTTGTTCGGGCGATGAAATGGGCCCTCTGTCCAACTGAACCAGATGTTCCGCTTGCGTTCGTTGATAAGGATCACTCCCGTTTCTTATGCATGCAGGGCCGCCTGCTCCACGTGACGGCTGCCATGGCCGCGGCTCTGGGTCGGTCTGTGGAGAGCGTGCGCAATGCCGGTCTGGCAGCGCTGATGCCCGAGCCGTACGGCCTCATACACCGTCCGTGGATGCACGTGAGTGGCCCAGCAGCATTCACGTGCCCTTCATGTATGTACTGCGTGCGGTGGATTAAGCTGCTGGTAGCTAGTGTACGACACCTGTCAGCCTGAGGCATTGTTGGGCCTGTCCTGACCAGCCACACCCTACACGTGCAACCTCTGCAGCTGCTGGCGGTTCCCCCGGGCAAGTCCTGGGGCGACAACGCGGCTGCTACTGCGGTTGGCCACGGCGCGCCACAGCCTCCGCCGCACAGCTGCCGCAGCGGCGTGACACTGAGCCTGTGCGGCTATGACGAGAGCGAGGGGCCTGTCGATGTGCCATTCCGCATGCGGCTACAGCAGCGACTGAGCACGACGCCTAAGGGCCCCGGGCGCGTGCACGTCATGGCCTTCGAGCGCCGCACGCGAAATCAGGTGCGCGACGAGTGACGAGGCCACGTGCATGTCAGCCCGAAGGTGTAGGGTTTGCGCAGTGCTGACCCCAATACACTGCAATCAGCGGGTTAAGCTGTGTTGCCTTTATCCTATTGCTGCGCGCGCGCAGGCCATGGCTGAGCGGCGCATGCGGTTGACAGTGGACCTGTCCGGCACCATCACCGCCGCCGACCCAGCGCCCGCGTCGTTGTTCGGCGTGGACCCACGCCAAATGGTTGGCCGCTCGCTGGCGGACCTGGTGGACGTGTTCCAGCTGGCGGCACAGGTGCAGGGCCAGCAGCAGCAGGAGCAGGAGCGTAGGGAGCAAACCCAGGGCCAGCAAGTACTGGAACAGGTCCGAAGTCCATCTGCGGACCCTACAGGCAGCAGCAGCCTTGAGCAGCAGCAGGACGTCCAAGAAACGCTTACAGCGTCCATTGCCACAGCAACGGGCGCTGTGGCCTCTCCTTTTTCATCCGACCGGATAAAAGGCGACCTGAGGCGCGCAGGCAGCGGCGCCGTGGACCTAGTGCGCATGGCATCCGGAACGGCTGGCAGCGAAGCAGCTGGCAATGCTGTCCGGACGCCCTCTGGCTCGGTTGTGGCACACGACGCCGCTACTTCGGGTTTCGCGGCAGCCCAGCTGCATCCATCCAGTGTGGCCGCTGACTCGCCGCTAGCCGTGGCGGGGGATGACCTGGATAAGCTGCTTACGCTGCTGATGCTGGAGCTTTCCAAGAGGTGAGCGGCAGCATAGGAATGGGAGGCATACCGTATCTGCTCTGCGCACAGGGGAGCAACTTGAAACTCGAAGTCCTAACACGTGCACGTCACCAACACGCTTTGCTTCCAGGGGGTCCTCGGCCGAGGGCATGAGCTGGCGTGTGGGCGTCAGCCTGCCGGCCGACGACAGCGCCGACGCTGAGTTGCAGCGGCTGCGGGCCGCGCTGGGCGACAAGCACGTGGCCGCGGCGGCGGCGGCACTGGGCGCCAAGGTGGTGCCGGCGGTCATGGTGGTGCGCATGGTGCGGCGGCCGCACGCAACGGCGCCGGCAGCTTCGTCCACTGCCTATCCAACAAGAATGCCGGGTGGCGGCAGCGCGTACCCTGGCGGTGGCGGACTGAGGAGCGGGGCGTCGCTTGGAGGGGCAGGCTTGTACGGGAGTTCCGTCGGTTTCGGTGCTGGTGCACAGCCCTTGCGGCCAAACCCGCAAACAGAACAGTATGTGCCGCTTCAGCAGTATCAACAGGATCCCGCAGCTTTTCATTCGCGGCCTGTCAAACAGGGAAGCACTGACACCCTGCAGCCCACAGAGCAGCAGTACCCATCCTCAACCCAGCAGCATCAGAAGCACCAGCAACCGAGCGCGTATGCAGACCGTAATAGTGGATCGGGCGTCTCTCCCTTAGGCGCCAGAAATGGCGACGCTGACGGCCGCAGCAGGGACAGAAGGCAGCCAGCAGGGGAGGCGACAGAGCGGCATGTGTGCGCAGATCGGGGCGCTGATGGATTCGGGGGCGATTGGGCAACCGGCGCGGCCTGTTTGGCGTCTGTGCCGTCCGGCATGATTGCTGAACGTGGCCCTGCCAAGAGGCAGCGTTACCGGAACTTACCTCCGCCGCCCGCAGCACCCATGCCGCCAGCTCCGCCCCAGTCCCGCCCCTGTCAAGCCTTACATCAGTTGGCATGACCGCAGAAACGGCCGTCTTATCAGCAACACCGGCGCCATCGCGCAGTCAGCTTCCTGAGATAGGTACGTGTGCCCCTGCTCCTACCTCGCGGTATGCGCAATACTGCAGTGTGAGCTGTGCGCAGTGACATGTCCCCATCTTTGCTAATACTATCACTGCTGGACTTGTGTGGTGTGCTGGCCTTTGGCATGTGCCTTGCAGACGGCGCGGTCACTGCCGCCAGTACCCGAGAGGAATCCTTTCCACAGCCCGCGCCGCCCGCCGCCCGCGGCGGCGGTCGTGGTGCGGACGGGATGCCCATCGGCAGCATGGCGGGCAGCCCGCTTGCGTCTCCCCGCAACCCGCTTGTCGCGGCTGCTGGTGCGGAGGCGGCCATGATAAGCAGCAGCCGCTCACCATCCTTTTCGGTACCTACACAGCAACCGTGGACGTCGCCGCAAAGGGAGCACGGATCCCCGAGGAGTGGCCGGAGTGGCAGTGTCCAGACTCCGTTCGCATCACGCACCGCCAGCCACGATCATGCCAGGTCGGGTGTGCCGCAGCAAGATCAGCAAAATTGTCCGCCGTCGCGCAGCGTTCGGCGCTCTGCTGCGATGCCGAGTAGTAAGGACCTCGCGGCGGCACAGAAGGGACACCGAGAACAAAGCGCAGAGGAGCAGGGGCAGCAGTACTACGTGCCAGCACAGCATGGGCGTTACCGGCATGCTGACCCCACGCGGATCCCTGCAAATGCACAGGCCGCCTTCCAGCGGCCATTTCAACCAACTCAGCCATTTCAACAGCCCCCTGAAGCCCATCGGCCTCAGCGGCAACAGCCTTCAGCGCAACCGCTCTGGTCTCACCAGCAGCCGACTCCACTTGCACAGCATGCAGCGCTACATGCAGCGGCCCTGGCGCCCAGCCTGCGGCTTGAGGTGGAGCTGTGGCGTGCGGACCTGCTCGGGGGCGTGCTGGAGCTGGACGCCCGCGGCCGGGTGGCGCGGGTGGACCCACACGACTCGCTGGGCCGGGCGGGTGAGTGTGGTCGGTTGCGAGCAAGGAGCATACATGGGGGAGAAGGGCAATGGTTGTGACTGAGCCCAAATGGCTAAAGGGTGGGGCCGATGGTCGGACGAGATGGCCACGCGGATTGGTGTATGTGGCACCTTGTTCGGGCCGCAGTGTATTGCTCTCAATGGTTTCCAACTCCTCTTCCCTCTGGTGGTTGTCACGTTTTCCCTACAGGCTTGATTCTGGGCAGCCCCAGCGGTGGCCTCCTGAATGCCAACATCGCGACCCTACTGCCGCTGCCGCCCGCCGGCGCCGCCGCGCTTCTGACCATGCCGCAGCCCGCTGCCGACACTATTGGCAGCCGCTCGGCTCCGGTGCTCCGTGGCGCACTGAAGCACCGCTCCGGCGATGCTGGTCGGTCGGGGGTCGTGGGGCCGCCCCTCGTGCTTACGGCGCGCCATGCCGGTGATTGCTGTGAGGTCCAGCTACGGCTGCAGGCCGTACGTCGCACGGGGGTGGATGGCGGCATGTACATCGTCCTGCGCCCGCATCGGCCAACGCCGGTGCAGCCAGGCTTTGTGCGATGGCTGGCAGCAGGAGATGTCGCTGGGCTGGCGGCGAACCCGCCGGCTGGCACGATCGGCAGCGGCAGCGGCACTCTTGCAGCTGGCTCAAATGCCGGGACGTTGCATACTTCGGCAACGGGCCTTGGGGTGCTGGCGGCAATGCAGCCAGCTGGAACGCCAGGCACACCCCGCGGAGTCGGTGGTACGGGTTGTGCTGCAGCATCGCCGTCAATGAAGGCCATGGCAGCAACAATGGCGTTCCACGACGTCGGCCGCAGTGACCTGCCACTGGTGTCGGCAGGACCCGGCAGCCCACATGGCAGGCGCGCCAGCGGTGTGGTTGCTGCGGCTAAGTTAGCGCCACTGCCTGCAGCGGCGGCGCCAGTAGCTCCTTCAATATCCAGTCCAGCCACTCCCACTGTCCCTGAAGCGGTCGTGTCGCATGCGGAGCAAGCTGCTGCCATCGCAGCAGCCCGACCCTTCACAGCCGCTGCAGTAATGCCAGCGGCAGAGCCGATGGTCCTGTCGCCGCGTGCTCGGCCCGCGTCCTCAAAGCCACGCCCGAACCTCACGTCAGTGGCGCAGGCAGCAGCAGTAAGAGCTCCAGCAGCTGCAGACGGCGGCGATGTGACCGCTGCCTCCATTGGCAGCGCGCATGAGCCACCCCCGATGGCATGGCCAGCAGGCATAGCGGTCACACCAGCAGTGGCGGCTTCCGCCGCAGCGGCGGCGGCATCCCTGTTGGACGGCATGGCAAGCGCAACGGCGGACGCGATTTCGCAAGCAATAACAGCAACCCGACGTGGATCACTGCGTGTGGCGGACCAGCATGTAACTTCTACCGACCAGCATGTTAGTTCTACCGGCGGAACGCCTGCGGAGCTACGCCGCCGGCCGTCATTCAATGAGCCTGGCGGCGGCGACGGAGCGCCTGAGGCGGCGTTGTCCGATACAGCGCAGCGGCGGCACGACAACCTCCTTGCGCGCAGCCGAAGGGTACGTTAGTGAGAAGCCGTCTGGTTATGTAGCCCGTCGGCCAAGCGTGGAACCTTATCATTTCGACATAGCGTAGTTGCCATCATGACATGTATGAGCCACCGTTGGTTGTATGTGGCCGGTCGTTACGTATCTACCACCTGTACCACCTGCTCACAGGGCTCACATCTGTCACGCCTGGAGTCATGGGTGCTTAGCAGCAGCGGCATCGACCCGGATGCTGAACCACCAAACCGGGCGGTAAGCAAGTGTAAGCCGCTTCTCACGAGTTCTAGGAGTCCCCTTGATGCGCTTTGCCCTCTACTTGCAGGCCTCGTCTGCCCACTCGCGGCTTCTTCCCGGTGCTGTTCCGGCGGGGCCGACTGCAGCCGGTACGGTATCAGAGAGCGACGCAAAGGACGACTCCAGTCATGATGAAGTCCACGACGGTATGGGTCAATATGGGTCAGATCATCATGACCTAGACACGAGTTCGGCCGACAGTGATGAGGACTACGATGGCGAGGCTGGCCAGCAGCGGCAACGCGGCCGCAAGCATTGCTCCGGTGCCGACCCACTTGCTGAGGACGAGGCAATCCTCAGGACGCTTGAGGGCACCGCCGGAAAGCTTGATGTGGGGGATGAAAAAGCAACGGTTACCTCCGGGCCAGCACTGGACGGCGCCTTTGCTGCGGCGAGCGGCTCACGCTCTGGTGGGCTACCCAGCGCGGGCGTGACGGCGCTGCGTGAGGGCATACTACCTGAAGGTGCTCTCGACAGCAACCAAGGCCGGGGCGGCGGGGGTGGATCGGGGAGCGAAGTGGGCTCGGACGCAAGCGGCGTCGGCACTGCCTTTGGCGCGGGCAAGCGCTTCAAACGCCTTTACCGACTGCTCATGGGGCCACCGTCGCAGGTGGGTGTATGTAGGCCCGCGGTGTAGGCCTGGTGCGCGATTGTGGGCTTATTATTCTGCTGTCCCTGCTTTCGCTTACGTTGCCTCTACTGTTGCTGGGGCTGGATTTAACCTGACCCCCGCACCTTCTGCAGGCTCACTCCAGCAGGCTGTGGAGGCGGCTGCTGGCGGTGGTGGGCGCCATTTTGGTCATCCACACGATCACCTTCGCCGTGATGGTGTCGCGGCTGAACCTGCAGCTCAATGACATCCGTGAGCTCAATGACGTCGGTGCGTAGGGCTGGCGGGTGCAGAATTGCAGCGTAGTAGCCCTTAGCCCAGCTCGGGAGCATGTGAGCTTAATGGCGCTGCAATTCTGCCTGCTTGCAGGTGCCGCCGCCGCACGCATGCACGACATCGCCATTAATGCGCGCACGCTGGCCACCCTCTACACCACACATACGGACGCGGTGCGAGCTGGCAACGCCGGCATCAATGCTTCATCCTACAATCACACGCCAGCAGCGGGCATGCAGGTGTTCGGCGAGGACTTGGCGATCGCCTCTCGGCGCGTGCTCGCTCAGATGGAGGAGATGACGCTCGAGCTCAAGGTTTGTGGCCCCCGAGAGGCGGGTGCATGCGCATGCGCAGTGAGGAGCTACATGTGCTGTGTGTATGGCTGAGACCTGTGATACGGGCCTGTTTGTGTTTGGCTGACTGGACGGACTCACTTGCCTTGTGCATCTGGTCGCCCCGCCCGTTGTAGGAGCTGCAACAAGACATCTTCCTGGGCAAGCGCAAGTCGCTCCGCATGCCGACTGGCTTTGGCTTCCGGGTACGTCACAAGTGAATGGCTGCAGGAGTACATGGCGGTTTCAGGTCGGGCTGCAGGCAAGGCGCTCGCAGGTTATGCGAAAAATAAGTGCCTGCCGCGACCAACTAGATCATGCATGCGCTCATTTCTTCAAATGCTGGTGCATCGTCTGAGGTTGGATGCCCCGTTCACGTTTGCACAGGACATTTGGGAGCTGCCCCGACTGCCGGTGGTTGACTTCTACAACCGCAATGACAACATCACCGGTCAGTTGTTCTCAGCAGCGGGCTACAGCTCCAATGGCAGCTTGATCCTGGAGCCAGAGCTGATACGCGAGACTGTGCCGATGGGTCTGTGGCGCGCGAGCAACCTGTTCGTTGCAGCAGCCCTGGAGCTAGCGGAGACCGCCGAGGCCTACGTTGCGGCGGGCGTGGATTTCTCCGCCCTTGCGTCCTACAACTTTGTCGTGGTGGGTGCACAGCTAGGGCATGCACGACCACTGCTTGTGTTAAGGCACGTGGAAAGCCATATGATAAAGCTCTTACATACGGTGTCCGTTGTGGTCGGCTCCCAACACATGTGCAGTACAACGGCATGGATGTGCTGTGGCCGGCATACCAGGACTCCATCGACGCAGTGGTACAGGTGAGCACACGTCATGGCGCTGATTTGTAACTACCATGCCCCTGCCTCACAAACACCACGACCGCTTCATGCTTCACAACTCATACGTTCGAACACTTATTACATTCAGATCACCATCGGCAACGGCCGCGAGGTTTACACCCTCATGCTGATGATACTTGTGGTCGAAGGCGTCGTAATTGGACTGGGCGCCAGCGCGTTCGTCTGGTACGAGGCGCAGCAGGTGCGTGTCAAGGCGCTGATGGCGTGCACATGCGTTATCCCACGAACTGCTTGGCTGTGATGACCACACAATTGCTATCATCAATGTGTTCGGGCCGGAATCATACCAATGGAGCAAGAACAAAAGTAACTAGTAGCAGATCCCCTTCTTCTTCGCGTTGGTGTTGCCCATCATCTTGCCTGTTAGCTCTTCTTACTGACTAACCTTACTTTTGTCCGCACTTGTACCTTTGACAGTTCACCAACTACCACTATAATTTGTATACGGTTTTCGTGTTGGTGCCAATGGGACTGGTCCGGGGCCTGGCCAACATGTCCATTGAGGTGCGTTGGAGAAGATGTTATGCGGGGATGATAAAGGGTTCAAGGTGCTCGGGAACCCGGAACCAACACGGCGGCGGTAACACGGAAATGAACTGCGTGGTTGGCATGCGGCGTGCTAAATCAAGCTCCATGACCTCGTTAGGAAAGGCAGTCAGTCGTACTCACAGTATTCCCAATGCTATTCCAACCTGCAGTTGGAGCCGGGTAACGAAGACGAGGATGCTCTCCTCAACAACGCCAACACGCTTGCGGCTGCGGAGGAGGACGGCGATGGTGCCGGCGGAAAAGGCATGGATGCGGGTAGTGCTTTGGCCATTGCGGACCCACTGGTATTGCCTAGCCCTGCATTGTTGGACACAGAGGTATTCTACGATGGTGGCAAGGGTATGTTTTCGCCTCCGGCAGTCGCAGTCGAAGTCAGCAACGGCGTCGCTGCATCTGCAAAGCCACGAATTTTGCGCATCCAAAGCGCCGGCCGCCCGATGGCCTCAGCCGGTTTTGAGCATCCCGGAACCCTTCCGCGCTACAACAGCGGCGACGGTGATGATGGCAGCGGTCCCGATGCGGCAATGGCTGATGAGGTGGCTGCTATCGCTGCTGCAGCTGTCGCCGGCAAAGACTTAACTACCAGTAGCAGCAAGGCTGACAGGGGCTGCGGCGCGACAGGTGGTGGTCACATCAGTACCCGCAAAGTGCAGTCCTCACCATCCATGATGGCGCGTGCAGCGGCTGCAGCATCGTTCTCAGCCCACAATGCCTCCCGCTTGCTGAGCTTCCGCTTCTTGGCTAGCAACAAGGCAAGTGTGACGCTTGTGTGCAGTCTCATGAGATCGCGCTTGCAAACAAAAGAGTTAACATTGCCCCTTTCGTTGGCATTTAGGTAGCCCCGCACTTCGGTGCCAACTCTGGCTCTGGCTCCGCCCGCGCTGCCAAGCCTCCCCGGCGCAAGCTGGTGGCCTCACGACGCCTGGGCATCCTGCTGGTGCTTCCCTTCTTGGCGTGGAGCCTGGTGCTGGTATCCATTGACCTCAGCGTGTTTGCCACGCTCAATGGCAACGATGGTCCCATCGCCAGTCTGGGCATCCTGCACAGCACCATCAGCCGACTGGACAGGACGCTCTACTATGCCCTGGTAAGTTGCGAGGCCGTGGCCAAGCATGAACAACCAACGTTACAATGGTGATAAATACACCTTGTCCGCCATCCTTCACCGTCACCTGCCCTATCTGTGCATCTGCAGGACTTAGCTGCCTCTTCCGGCAACGCCACTGCCGCTGCTGCTTCTCATGAGGCGCTGTCCCATGAGATCTTGGAGGCGCAGGTGGAGTACGACGTGCTGCTGCATGGCAGAGAGGTGAGGAGTTTGTCGTTCAGTCTGGGGTAGACGGTGACTGAAATGCTGCTGGATGTCACCATCAGGCTGCCTGCTGTGTTTCCCTGCTTGTGTTCCCATTGCTGTAGGCACTGGGCTGGGCTCCAAGTAACATCACCCACCGGCCGCACCTGGAGCAAGAGACCCGGGGCATTGTGTGGAGTGGCCACACGGTCACCAACATCCTGTACGGGGAGGGCCAGTGCCTCTGCTTCGATCCCGTCAAGTGCCAGCCGCTGACCTCGCCCTACTACCAGGTGCAGGGGTTGCTATGGACATGCCATTGTATCCATGTCCGTCTTTTTATGCATATTATTTTGAGAGTCTTTGCCAACCCTTCACATCGCAGCTCACCAATAATGGGCTGCACCTAATGATGACATCTATCTTCAAGGCCACGCGTTCAATGCTGGCACAACCTTTGGGTGGAAGCAGTGGGCTAAACTCCACAGAATTCCGCTTTATATGGGCTTTGGCGCAGTCTGATGTCGAAGGTGGTATGGTGAGTTGCTCCGCTTAATGATGTGTGGTTTTGACACTGAGGTTTCCTGCCTTCGAGTGCAACATCTTGATTGACCCAATTTGATGCTTGCCCTTTTACAGTATCGCCTCATTGATATTTACCTCAAGGAGGTGCAGAAGGCCTACGAGTGAGTTGATTGCACGGCAGCAAGCATGCAAACCAAGGATGGGCCAGCAGGAATCCAGGATGGACAGATGGTGCTCACGTGCCCTGACCCGCCTTCCACCTTACACGCCTTTCCTGCCTTTCAGGATTGCCGAGACAAAGCAAATCATTTTATTTGTGCTGGCGGTGGTTTGGGCGGTTGCTTTCGTGTGGCTTCAGCTGCGGCCGTTCCTACGCCGCGCCCGCCTCGAGATGCGCCGCATCGCGGAGCTGCTCAGCCAGCTGCCGCCCGAGCTGGAGGTGGAGGCACTAATGACGCGATTGGTCATGAGTTGCTCGGCTGGCACGAGCACCAGACAAGATGCTGGGGGGAAAAAGCGGATTGGAAAGCCAGCTGATGATGCAGGGAGAGCTGAGTCCAGCAGTGTTGTTGGAGGATCAGAGCCTGCAGGGGCCGGCGGCGGGGCAGCTGGCCCAGGGATGATAGGTGGCGCGAGGCGGACCTCTGTGCTGTCACTTATGAATGGCAGCACTGCCTGGAATGGCAATGGCCACGAGTCATCACCTGCTTCCCACCATGCGAACGGTGGCACTGGTGAGTGGCCAATGCTGCTAGGATTGGGGTAAATTCAGAGATGGCAGTATGCCATGATACGCACACGGTTCATGAGCAATCCCTCAAACATACTTGCCATTGTTTGTGTACGTTCACAGGCAACTGGGACCTTGCTAAGGGGCCCCAATAGCAGCAGCCAACGGCCATGACGAGATTCCATCAACCTAATGAAGCCATCGGCCTTGCATAGGGAGAGTGGAGATGAATGAGCTTTGACTGCTCAGAACAGTCGCTTTGCGCCTTACCTCCACCTTTGGGTGCAATGCAAGCGAATGTTGAGTGGTTGGTGCTGCAGCTGCAGCTGTTTCAGCTGCAGGACAGTATGGGGCAGTATGGGCTTGGGGCGGCACATGGTAAACACAGATAGGCAGACGCACTTGCTCTTTGGGGCCCTGACAATTCCATGGACTGATCATGTCGCATCATATGCCTGGCTAGGAACAAAGGTTGCTGGTGTACATAAGTATTGGTGGCATGCTCCTTGTTGCTTGACCAGTCGCCTGAGCAAATGCAGCCTACTGGTCAAAGCAGGTTTTTAGTGAGATCTCTAGTGCGATGTGGGACATACTAGAAAAACCAACCAGGAACATGGAGTGTTTCTGTGCGTCGGGCAGCCTGGCGGTAAGCCGTGCGTGTGGGTGAAACCTACTTGCAAACAGGATGATAGTCCTGGCCCCATAATTGGTGCACTGTGCTTGGGCAGCGGTACTGAGGAATTTTGCACTGTATAGCAATTGCAGGGAGCGACATCTTTGACTGACAGGAAAGGAAACGAGGAACACAAGTATTTCGTTGATGCATCTGTATGTATGATGTGGATCCTCACGCGGGGTTAGATAGGTCGTGTTTCTTGTACTTTACTGCTGCCTTTGACCAAACATGGGCATCACATGAGCATTCCAAAGGACCTGCATTGCACAGGAAGGGGGTCCTATGCAGAGAATGCTGGGGGGCTTGGGGTCACATGTCTGGTTATTCCCATTACCATGTGGGCTAGCTAGCGTTGTTGGTGCTGATGTGTGCTTTCTTTTGCATGTTGGCAGGAGGCATCAGGGCATCCCGTACAAGTGTGACTCGTTGCCTGGTAGGCATTTTGGGGCGTCTTTCACGGAGATGTTGCATACTGGTGCATGTCCTGATGTGCTTAGGTTAGAGTTGAATGTCCGGCACACACGTGCACAATGTTGTGCTGACTGGACCGGGTTTACCAAATGTTTAGGGCAGGGTGCAGTTGGGAATATGAAGACCTTGAAGGCATCCACGGACGAGGGACAGTGCATGGTGGGAGGAGGGCTTGCTTTATTTATGTCTGTGGTAGGCACGCAGCAGATCTGATAGCAATTGGCCTCTTCCAGTGAAGATTTCATGATTCCTGTATCATTGTTACATTGTATTGTAAGGCCAGAGCACGAGTACCGACCTGTCCCCAGACACTCCATGGCAATACAAAGTGTCCATTGTCTTCCGTGAGCTATTGCAGTCATTATGGGATGACTCTACGGAGCGAAGCAGGTTATCCCTGCCCTTGAATTGAAGCAACATCATGGGAGGCAGGATCAGGGCTTGCATTTTCCATACTCCGCGCCTTCCCATGACGGCCTGTCACACTCCCACGTGCTGCATCTACCGTCCCTAGCACACATGCGCACACAACCCGCCAGTGCTGCGTATAGTGGATAGTAGCAAAAACAGCACGGCCGCCCCCTCTACGTACATGCACGCCACGCCTTTCCAACAACAGCACACCCGTCCCCTCTACGCAGACGCACGCCACGCCTTTCCATCACGGAACACACGCACACAACCTGATCGTGCTGCGTCGTATGCTAAGTAACAGTAACAGCACAACTGCTATCTACGCACACACACACACCACGCCTTCCCATCACGGCCTGTCACATTCCCACGCACCGCATATGCAAATGGTAACCCGCCGGTCTTGCGTCCGAACGCTGCAGTGACAGTATATACGGCTATACGCTCTGCACATCACATCCCCCGCCTTCCCCGCCCCATCCCCATCACCCGCCGCCCACCCACCCACGCCGCCCACCCACCCACCCCGCCCCCCATGCCCTCCACCCCCCACCCCGCCCCCCCCCCCCGCCCGCGCGCCTCCCGTGCGCCTCCCCCCCCACGTCCGCCGTCCTGAGCTACGGCCCCTCAAGCGTTGCGCTTGTCCGTGCCTGCCTGCCTGCCTGCCTGCCTGCGTTGACAAAAAGTGCCAAACTGGTGCAAACCGCGAGCGCCACGTATTATAAATTGCTATTCCCTATTGTAGAAAAATAGGCGGCAGGTGCCGTCCGGTTGAACGTTGCACCACAGGGCTGCGACGCCAACTCTGCGACGAACATGCGGCACGCGCTGGTGGAGATGCTGCTTGGTAGAGCGCGGCCTGCGGCCCTGCACCGCGGTGGCGGCGGCGATGGTGGTGGCGGAGGGCCTGGCCCCACCAGCAGCAGCAGCGGCACACGGCCTGGCGGCGGCGGCCCTGGGCCCAGCAGTTGCGGCGTGCATGTGCGTAGCAGAGGGGGCGAGCAAGGCCACGTGGAGGAGGACAGCGCGGCGTCGCCCAAGACTCGGCGCCGGCGCGCAGGTTGAGGCCGGCCAGTGTCTGGTTAGGGTCTTTGCTGGCGAGCATAGCACCGCGCAGTATGTGGTAGGCCGCGGCAGTGAGGAGTGTTGTGGTTGAAGGATTTCCTGCTGTTTGGTTGATTGCTGGCTGTGCTGTTGCTTGATAGCTGGACGCGGCTGGACACATTGCGAACCGACCCCGGCTATGTCCGGGAGATGAGGTAGACGCTTGCGGCCGCAGACTAGAGAGTAGAGACGTGGCGTGGGCGCAGCCCACTTTTCCCATTCGAGGGGAACCACATATCTTGTCTTGTCCAGGCACGCCGCACACAGCCAGGGTGAGAAGCAGAGGCGCACCCTTGGCGAGAAGGGATGCAACCGCTGGTTAGGATCCAGGGGTGCCCCTGTTAGGACCCCTTTGCCACTGAGTTCACGTGCTCATACCCCTTTTGGGTGCCTTGCTCAGGAGCGAAGAAGAGCGAAGATTGCATTGGTTACAAGAGGGACCTGCTGACGCAGTTCACGAGCCAGTGACATGGAGAACGAACACCCTGCTCTGGACCCCAGAGCGAAGCAACATTGGCGGCGAAGCCCCTCAGAATCTATCCGTGGCCACTGCACGCAAGCACTGCATGTGCTCATACGGTACTCTGGTTCATGCTGCGCCAGCCTTTTATACGGATGTCCGTTCTGTTATATGGCTGGCCACGGGGCCCGCCGGGGAGCTGACCCGCCCGCAGGCTGCAGGTGCGCGCACGGGTGCGTGCGCCGGGACTTTGTCGGCACGTATGAATATGAACATGCTGGAATCTGCCGTTTAGGGCGTTCCGATAAGCTGGGCATGTAACTGGCACTGGCAGTATGCCTTGCCGCCGCTTTATGCCCCGTGGGCAAGGGATACAGCCCGATACAGCCTGCAAGGAGTTTTCTCAGTGATCCGTACTGCAGTGCTGAGCGGGCGAATTGGTGGCGATGGTAGAGAATACCTCTGTAATAGCTTGTAATGCATTGAAAGCCCCCTTTTACTCTCAAAAAGAAGTAAGATTGCACGAATCGGCTGCCAAGGTATTATCGAAGCCATGGAACTTGCCAGAAATAAGAACACACCAAGCTTTCAACCGAATCGATCCTTATATAATGATACAGTTCGTTTTCTTCGGCAACCAAGCTGCTGAACAGTCTCAGTTCCGAGGCAACTCTTGATTGCAAGATAGTGTCATGTTCATGGCATATATAGCGTTACATTCCTGCATGTGAAGGAAGCCATGCCAGACTCCGCTTCTGTTTCAAGCATTGGCACCAGCTTCGGAGGAAGTGCCGCGCAAAGCAGCGGCGCCAGGGGCTTAATGTAAGAAGTTTGTGGGTGGAGTGGGTTTGGCTTTGTCTACCGGTGCACCGAGTGTGACACGCCGTGCAACGCCATTGCGGTTGTTGGCGGACACAGCGGAAGAATCTCAGTGCCGGGCATGGAAACCTTTGGCTGCGACGCACAGTACCTCAGCGCCTTGGCGCATCGGGATGTTGCTCCAATCAGCAATGGACAAACCCCCGTGCGTGAGGGTCCCAAGCAACTAACAAAGCGTGACTTGGGCCGCTGCTGCTTCAGACACGAGCCTGCTGGCGCGGGTCAAGATGAAGGCTTCGAAGAAAGCTCGTCGCTACAGCAAGGCGTATTTGGGGTATGCAGTTGTGATGGGTTCTTGGGGAGTTGCGCTCATCCGTTGTACACCGAGCGCTTGCCTACCTGGCCACCACGCGGTTGTGCGCATCGTACACGTACATGTGATGTACGGATGGAGTCGCTTGGTGTGCGTCGCGTCTTCCTGGCGCCGCGAGCGAGTGCCGCGTGACCATACGAAGGGGCATACCGTATGTGACCCTGTCAGTGCCAGAAGCTCGCACAATCCTCCCATCCGCACATCCCACCCGACCCTGCTTCACCAGCTCTCACCAGCTCCAACCCAAAACCGCTTCCACACGGCCATCCACCCGTCTCAGGTCATCATGCAATAGTCCCCTCCCCGGCCCCCTGCCTTGTCCCCTGCTGCAAAATGCTCTCTGCGCAAACCCCTGTCAGGTCCTGTACACTGTGTCCAAGGAGCACAAGGCCACACTGCGGTTTGCGGTGTTGCGCCTGGTGCTGGACTTCTGGCAGCTGTGGCTGCTGGTGGTCAACCCGGCTTACGGATTCGACATCAACGTTGACAGCAAGTGCGTGCACGTTGCGCGCGGTGTAGGGTGTGCAGCGGGGTCTTGGAGTACAAGGGATTGGCAGGGCGTGTGCGCGTGTGGGCGCCCGGGCGGCAGTGGTGCATGGATGCATGATGGTTTGCGTGGTTCGCGCAAGAGGTGCACTCCTGGTGCGGCTGGTGCGGGTGCACAGTGGTATGCGGGCGCCGGGGAAGGCATCAAGTAAACATATGATTGCGAGTGCTTGATTGGTTCGGTCATCGGGTGATGTGGAACTTGTTTGCACTGAAGGCGAAGCATCAAGCTGGAGCTGATGCGATTGGCGCGTATGCTCAGGCAGCCATCCCTGGTACCACTACTGAACACTCTGGCTCTGCGCTCACTGCCACGCCTGATATAGGCTTTGGAAGGCTATGTCCCTTGTGCAGCTGGACTGGATCTTTGCGGACCGGGTGAGTTCCTCCTGGTGGAAGTCATACTCCTCTCCCACGTACAGTGTTTGTCTAACATGCGCAACCATGACGCCCACCTTGGACCCGCTCCCTGACTCCATGACCCACGTCAGCTATCATGCCATGTGCGCTTGGCAACTTCAATACCTCCTGCAATGTGCTCACACTTGCAGGGCTACACCTTCTTTCTCATCGTGCTTTACATGCTGCTGGCGTTGCTGGCTTTCAATGTGTTGCTGAGCATGTGGGTGGCGTACCAGTTTTCAAACAACCGCTTTGACCAAGTCTGGCCCATCGCCTTCCTGCGCTGGTTCGGCCTCATCTTTTTCCAGGTGCGAGCCAGGTCGTGACGGGTATGCGACCGCAACGCTTGTTGGCTGTCTTGTTTGCGGCCGGGCGGTGTGTCACCACCAACCAATACCCATGGAATAGCGGGCCCGCTCATTCCACAGGTCCTTGACATTGCCACACTGACACTGCTTCTGGGCACGCTGGATTGCCACGTGAGTGCTGGGGTCACTGTCTGCTCCGGCCTGTCTTGGTGTTGCTAGCATGCAAGCAGTTGATGCATCAAAGATTGAAGTGCGTGTGACCATTTTGCCGCATACCATTCCTCACTCTGCCGCTATCGTTGCGACACATGGCGCAGTACATGGGCGGCCCGCCACAGCTGCGGTACTACAACGCACTGTTTCCAGAAGTCTGTGAGTATCCTAAGGGCTGGTGCTCAGGCTATAGTATCTAGCCCACACGCCTGACAAAGCTTTACGACCTACGCGCATCTGCTGCTCTGCATCTTGCGGCTGCTCCCTCTCCGCCGCTGCAGATTGCTGGTCCATGCCTCACCTGGTGCACGTGGCGGTGTCGGTGGTGGGGCTGCTGGTGTTCGAGGTCATGGCCAGCGCCATGGTGGTGAGCGCGCGTGTCCCGCGCATGCACGTGGGGTGTTGTATCTAAACAACTGCGAGTGGCATGACCAGGCTACCTTGACCCGCCACATTCTGCCCACGGAGCCCTTGACCCACATGGTTCCTGTCGCGCTGCCCTCACAGCTGAGCCAGATGGACCTGAACCCGCTTTCACGGCAGCCGCTGGCGATCATGCACTCCAGGTAGAGCGGTGCGCTTGCGCAAATATTGTTAGGCTACGGTAATGTTCCTGAAAGCTCTGCCTCCAAGCGGCCTCTCGGGCAACACGCGCTGCCGTACAGATACGTTACCACTTGATGTCGCTTACCACGCCTCTGGTGTGTCGCTCCCCATCCCTCTTGTCCCCTACCTTCTTGCAGTACCGAGGGCCTGTGCTTTGGCCTCAAGTCCATAGCCGCCATCGCCGCCGTGATGCTGGCCGGGGACGTGCGCTGGCTTGCGGTCTTGTACCTGGCCGTGTTTGCGGCGCTGCTGTACCTGCAGCTGAAATGGGTCAGTCGGCTGATGCAGATAGAGGCGCAAGAATGCATAGAAGCAATGGCAGGAGTCTGAGGGCCGCGGGCCATCTCAAACTATCACAGCGTGCACTGCCTTCTTCGATGGTGCCGTGGTTTCCATCCCCTCACCCTGTCAATGGCCTTGCTCAATCCCTTGCGTGCAGGTGCCCGCCACGTACGCAGTTGTGAACTACGCCCGCTGCGCCACCTACGGCTGCGTGCTGTACTGCTCTGCGCTGCTGTGCGTGCTGGCTTTCATGACGCCATCCGCCCGGCAGCCGGAACGGCGCAAGGAGTTCCAGCACCAGGTCACACTGGCCTTGTGGATCGGCATGGGCCCCGCTGCCCTGGCCGGCATGGCTGCGTGCTGGGCGCGGCTGCATTACTTCTGCGTCGTTGTGGCAGAGAGATTCCGGTGAGCGCTCAAAACGGGGACGGGGGTGCAGAAACAGGGCGTTGTGCGCACCGCGACACGGGTGTCATTCGTCAGCATCCCGCAACCGAGTTTTGTAGGGGAAAACCATGGAACGCTGGATTGCTTAATTACTATCACGTTGATTACCACATAACGCGAAGCAGCTCTTTCAGCACCATCAGCGCTTTCGCGGCAACAGTCTATCAGACACGTTTTTTCGCTGTCCCTGTTGACGGCGCTTATTCCTACTGTATTAATGCGATAGTCATTCCTTTAGAGGCCAGGACGTGGAGACAATAGCGCTCGACTGCTGCAGCAAACCCATTTATCCAGTTGGCCGTGCTCGCGCGCTTCCATTAGTCCTGGTCGCCATTCCTTATAATGGTGCAAGCGTGTATGCAAAACGTAGGCGAGCAGAGGAACACCCGGCGCAAGCCAAATGCCCCCCGTGCCGAGGCATGCCACACTCCGGCGCGTTGACTCGACGTTCCCTATCCTCCCCCTTCACGCAGGACCGCCACACCGGGCTTGCCGTCCAAATACATATGCAAATTCGAGGACGCGCGGGAAGTGGGGGTGGCGTTGCGCGCCTGCCGCGACTGGATTCCCGGGGACGAGGACACGCTCAAGCCCGAGGCGATGGCGCTGGGGGAGGTCATTGTCAAGGTACGGTGGACTGCTGGGCGCAGATCATATGAGGTACTTGTTGGAGCTCGCCATGTTGGTCGTGTAACTATTCGCCAAGCCCGTATCCTCAACGGCCTTCCTGGCCCTAACCTCTCCTTGCTCTGCAGGCCGGCATCATGCAGCTACCGTCCAACCCGCGTATGACACTGTTGTACTCCTCCTTCCTCATCGATGTTCAAGGCAGCTACCAGTCAGGATACACGCAGCTGCAGGTGTGCAGGTTTTGGAATGAAACCCCAGGTCCGTGTGTGTTTCGACTGCGCCTCCTCACCCACCCCGCTTACACCCTGCTTCTTGCTCTTGCCATGCCCAGGCTGCCAAGCAGCAGTCCCCGGGACTGCTCGACCGCTTCGCCATCTTCAGCCGCGAGCAAGAGCACACGCAGAAGGCTAGCGGCGTCAATGGGGCGGGTGACGGCGTTGTGGACCTGGTGTCATACGTCGAGTTCCAGCGCAGCCACAGGTAGGGAAGCTGCGCAGGGCGGAGGAGACAGGCGCAAGATGCGTGCACATGCACATGAAAATGTCGCAGTCTGTGCAGCTCCCAATCGACTTAGGCGTGCTGCGTGCGTGGCCGACTCTGTAATATACAAACACACACATAACGAGGCTGACGATCCCGTGGCCCTCGTCTAGGCTGGTGACGCGAGCTCACAAGGAGGCGCTTCTGGCGATGCGCGCGTTCTGGAGCCTGTTGCTGCACTCACGCGTGTCCTTCATGCGCCTTACACACGCCATCAACCGAATTGAGGTACATGGGCGCGGAGGGTTCTGGGACCGGCTAGGACTCCAGGAACCGGCGTAGATGGTCTCTAGTTTGGGCTTTCCGGTATCAAACGGAGGCACTTCACCTGCATGCGCTGCCCCACATCTTGCAGGTGTCCATCCGCTCCGCCGAGCGCGCCTACCAGAGCGTGCTGACGCGCCACGGCCACAACGCGCGTTTGGTGCGGCTGTACGGCCGTTTCCTGGAATCCGTCAAGTTCGACCCCTGGGCAGCCGCCAAGTGGTTCACGTAAGTTGGGGGCTTGAGGCACTCCGGGACACGGGCGTGTGCATGTCGCGGCATGTGGATGTAGAGCAACTGAGGCTGTCTGTTGTGCCTTGCTATTAAAGTCACGCCTTGACTACACCTGCTACTCGTGCAGCGAGGCCGACCGCCTGGAGGAGCGCGAGGAGCATGCCAAGGAGGCCATGCAGCTGGGCGGCGCCCTGGTGGCGCTGGGGGCCACCGCGGGGGGCGGGGGCGCCATGGCGGTGGACGGCCTGGCAGCCCTGTTCATCAACTCACAGGTGCGCGGGGCTGGTGTGAGGCTGCGGCGCAGCCTGTCAGTGCGGTAGAGCTGAAGCGCCTTTACTTTGTCACTCGCTGTAGCCTCCATCATCCTTGGCGTCTTGTGCTGCACCCGTCCGCCTAAAGGGCATCATCCAAGTCGCCACACCCGAGGTCCACGCGCTGCTGGGGTATGCCAAGGGCGAGCTCAAGGACCGTGACGTTGCGTGCATCATGCCGCCGCCCTTTGGGGACAGGCACAATGCCTACCTGCGCAACTACATCCAGACGGGTGAGAACAGGGGCAATGCTAGGAATGCAGATGGCTGGATGGGGCCTGGTGTACGGCGGTCTTATGCCTGTCGTTATGCGGCTTGCAGGCGTCTCCCATGTGCTGGACCGCACTACGGACTTTGTGGCGCTCACCAAGACACGCAGCGTGGCGCCCATCAGGTGTGATTTGTGTAGTCAATGGATCTTTGGGGATGCAGCTTGGGGTGGCCTTGGCGGCATGGGAGCTGTCGTCATGAGAAGTCATCTGGTTGGCAAATACGAAAGCTGATCCACATCCTCTTTTCTCTCCCACTGGTCCCGCCGGGCAGGCTGCGCATAAGCAAGATGTCGGGTCTGAGCGAGGACAGCGTTTTCATGGGCGTCATGGAGCCGCTGCCGCCCCAGGTGCGTGTGTATAATAGTTTCAGTTTTTTGGCCGGAGGGGCCTTGCAGTGATGAGGGGCTGCTGCCGGAAGCGCCCTATACGTGCTGACCCGAATCGGCCTCACGCTTTGGCGTGCCCATGTATGCCTCGCAGCCTGGCGTGGTCCGCGCCTGGGTGATGGGCAACGGCGGCGGCACGGCGGGTGCCACGGGTAACACGCTGATCGCAGCTGAAGAGGGCTTCTACGACTGGCTGGGCTATGGCCCCGGAGAGCTGCTGGGGCAGCCGCTGTCGGCACTCGTCAATGATGCGCCCACTGTGGATGTGTAAGTGGTGTGCTCATTCTGTGACCGGATTCGGCCACCTGCGGTAGTTGTGCCATGCAGCGTAGATAGGGGCGGGCAAGTTATACAATTTATCATTCTCATCACATCACTCCATGCACACATGTGCCCCCTCGCAGCGTTATCAAGGATCTTCAGCAGGCGCTGCTGACGCCGCCCATCGCAACCAAGGCCACCGCGACAGCTGCTGCGGCAGTTGCTGCTGGCCGCTCCCGCCGTCGCACGATGGACCCGTCTGGCGCTGGCTTGCAGCATGCCGCAGGAACCACAGTGCAGCATGGCCAGCCGACGGGTGGCGATCCAAATTCAGCCGGGATTGTGCGCTTGGGCAGCAGCAGTGGGTTGGGTGAGGATGGGGGAGGAGACGGGCACATCATTGGTGGCGGCGGCGGGAAGGCTGGAACACCAACCCAACTGGTTGGTGGCTTTAATCTCGCAGCGCTCTTGCTTGCTCGTGACACTTACGGGAATGCCGGTGGCAACACCAATGAGAGCCGTGATGGCCCCGACCATTCCGCGGCGGGGTTTGGCAGCCGCCACATTGACGTCGATCGTGGCGAACGCCGTGACGCGCCCAAGCAGCCGACAGCAACGCTGCCACTGCTTGAGTGGCGCCATAAGTACAGCGGCTCCATCCCTCTCACCACCATACTAACTGCAGACGGTACGCGCGCTCACATTACATGTGGTGTAATTCGCCGCGAGCAGTTTGCTGTGTCCTGATATCTCTGTCGTCCTGTATACGTACGATCGGGATGTAGCAGTTGTCAAGACATTTTCAGGCTCTCTGCATGCCGTGTCACTGTAACTCAATGTCGCCCGTGATCGCCATCCCATTGCTCGCAGCATTTGGCTCTGTTCGCTACGTGGTCATTTCGCTGCATACTGACCCCAACGCAAACGGCGCCGGAGCGTCTATGGCCGGAAAGGCGATGCCACCCACCGGCATAGATGAGCAGTCTGCCACAGGCTTCGCGCTCAGCGGCAGCGCGATAACCTCACGGCGGCCTCCTCCTACTCACGGCGGGCAGGGCGCGCTCGACTCTCGGCCGCAACTTCTGCGCTCGCCTGCAGTCTTCTCGGAGCTTATGCTGGTTGCAGATGGCAAAGTATGCGCCATAACGGCACGCTCCAATCCTTCAGCAGCTTGCACGCATACCCCTGCAGCGCTGCGTCGATGCTTCCATCCAAACCCGAATGGTTGACGTGGCACCTGCACCTTTATTACCCAGGGCCGCCTGCTCCACGTGACGGCTGCCATGGCCGCGGCTCTGGGCCGGTCTGTGGAGAGCGTGCGCAATGCCGGTCTGGCAGCGCTGATGCCCGAGCCGTACGGCCTCATACACCGTCCGTGGATGCACGTGAGTGGCCCAGCAGCATTCACGTGCCCTTCATGTATGTACTGCGTGCGGTGGATTAAGCTGCTGGTAGCTAGTGTACGACACCTGTCAGCCTGAGGCATTGTTGGGCCTGTCCTGACCAGCCACACCCTACACGTGCAACCTCTGCAGCTGCTGGCGGTTCCCCCGGGCAAGTCCTGGGGCGACAACGTGGCCGCTACTGCGATTAGCCACGGCGCGCCACATCCTCCTCCGTACAGCTGCCGCAGCGGCGTGACACTGAGCCTGTGCGGCTATGACGAGAGCGAGGGGCCTGTCGATGTGCCATTCCGCATGCGGGTACAGCAGCGACTGAGCTCGACGCCTAAGGGCCCCGGGCGCGTGCATGTCATGGCCTTCGAGCGCCGCACGCGAAATCAGGTACGCGACAAGTGACGAAGTGGTGACGTGCATGTCAGCCCGAAGGTGTAGGGTTTGCGCAGTGCTGACCCTAATACACTGCAATCAGCCGGTTAAGCTGTGTTGCCTTTATCCTATTGCTGCGCGCGCGCAGGCCATGGCTGAGCGGCGCATGCGGTTGACGGTGGACCTGTCCGGCACCATCACCGCCGCCGACCCCGCGCCCGCCTCGTTGTTCGGCGTGGACCCACGCCAAATGGTTGGCCGCTCGCTGGCGGACCTGGTGGACGTGTTCCAGCTGGCGGCACAGGTGCAGGACCAGCAGGAGCAGGAGCGTAGGGAGCTAACCCAGGGCCAGCAGCTGGGAGCCGACCGGCGGAAGGACACCGGCAGTGGTACCTTAGAGCAACAAGAGGCGCTGGTAAAGTTGCTTGCTTCGGCGCCTGCCGTGGAGGGGCGTACAGCCAGCTCGCAGCCCGGCTCGATGCGCAGGACGGGCACCCTGGCGCGTGCAGACAGCAGTGTCGTCGACCTTACTCGGTTGGACAGCTCTGGCTCAGTTGTGGCGCAAGACGCCGCCGCTTCGGGTGTTGCGGCAGCCCAGCTGCACCCATCCAGTGTGGCCGCTGACTCGCCGCTAGCCGTGGCGGGGGATGACCCGGATAAGCTGCTTACGCTGCTGATGCTGGAGCTTTCCAAGAGGTGAGCGGCAGCATAGGAATGGGAGGCATACCGTATCTATCTGCGCTGCGCATAGGGGAGCAACCTGAAACTCGAAGTCATGACACGTGCACGTCACCAACACGCTTTGTTTCCAGGGGGTCCTCGGCCGAGGGCATGAGCTGGCGAGTGGGCGTCAGCCTGCCGGCCGACGACAGCGCCGACGCTGAGTTGCAGCGGCTGCGCGCCGCGCTGGGCGACAAGCACGTGGCTGCGGCAGCGGCGGCATTGGGCGCCAAGGTGGTGCCGGCGGTCATGGTAGTGCGCATGGTGCGGCGGCCGCACGCAACGGCGCCGGCAGCTTCGTCCACTGCCTATCCAACAAGAATGCCGGGTGGCGGCAGCGCGTACCCTAGCGGTGGCGGACTGAGGAGCGGGGCGTCGCTCGCCATTGCGGCACCACAAGGCGGTGGTGCGGGGTTTCAGCCACAACAGCCATACCAGCCGCAGCAGCCACTAGTGCACCCGCCAGCGCAGCAGCACTCCGGTGAGGCGCGGTATGCGTCACCAGCGTCAATGGAGGAGCAGCAGGCGCATCAGCAGCAGCACGTGGACAGGCTTCTTAACAGGTTCGCCTACACTGTCCTCGGGACCGCGTACAATGGCGGCGATGGATCCGATGCTGGCCTGGTGCCTGGCAGCAGCAGCAGTTCAGGGCAAGTGGTTGCAGAAGCGACCGATGGCAGGATAGCCTATGCTGCATACGGTGCACATGAAGGCCTGCCGCCACCACCAGGCGCACCCCTACCGCCTGCACCTCCCCATGCACCGTCTGTCGAGGCATCGACAGGTGTGTGTGCTGAATGCCTGTACAGTACCTTTACTAAAAAGTATTTCAATTGTTTCGGCGCCCAACTTCGGCAACCATCGCCGAACTTTGAACGCCCAAACCTTTATAGCACTACGGTAGTCCTGTAGCCCTATGTGTTTGAGGATACGTGCGCAATCTCTGACACGTTCATTGACCTATGTGTGTCGCAGCCGCCGTGCCGAATCCCGGTCATCGCTCGGCTGAGCACCTCAGTGGGCCCTCTCCCGGGGGTGAACAATCGGACAGCAGTTCACCTGCCGATGGCCACAGCAGCCCGGTACGCTCCTCCCGTGGCACAGTCCTGCTGCCGCCAGTGGAGGGAACAGCAGAGGCAGCTGTGTTGAGCAAGCGGCACTCGCAGTCTGCATCGCTCAAAGCCCAACCACAGGCCTCTCCGTACATGCAGTCACGGCCGCAGCCGCGCAAGCAGCAGCCGCGCCCGGTGAAGGACTGCAGTGGCAACAGCATGAACCCTGAAGCTAGTACCCAGGACCACAGCCAGCGTTCGCCTCATGCATCGCCACCGCCGCAGCCGCCACAAGACCAGCCAGCACCGCAGCATCTCAGCACCATCTACCCGTCGGTTGATGAGAGCCAGCAGCATTTACAGAAGCCGCCAGCGCAACCGTTCGGCGCGCAGCGCCACGCCTCGCAGCAGACACAGGAGGAGGCGCCGGGACAGCAGCCAGGCGCATCATTGCCGTTGCGCAGCATGCGGTGCGCCACCCCCATGCCTTCGCCCCAGCCTCTTGCTGCTGCTGGGCACCACGTACACGCACACGTGCAGCCGGTGCAACCGTATCTGCCGCCAAGCCAGCAGCCACCGTACCCGCACATCAGCGCCGCCCCCCCGGCAGCCACTGCGCGTTACATGCCCTCGCTCCGGTACACGCACCACCCCGAGCCGGTGTGGTCGCCACAGCAGCAGCGCCCGTACCACCAGCAGCCCTGGCAGCCAGCACCTCAAACGCAGCAGGCCCCGGCCTTGGACGCAGCAGCCCTGGCGCCCAGCCTGCGGCTTGAGGTGGAGCTGTGGCGTGCGGACCTGCTCGGGGGCGTGCTGGAGCTGGACGCCCGCGGCCGGGTGGCGCGGGTGGACCCACACGACTCGCTGGGCCGGGCGGGTGAGTGTGGTCGGTCGCGAGCAAGGAGCATACATGGGGGAGAAGGGCAATGGTTGTGACTGAGCCCAAATGGCTAAAGGGTGGGGCCGATGGTCGGACGAGATGGCCACGCGGATTGGTGTATGTGGCACCTTGCTCGGGCCGCAGTGTGTTGCTCTCAATGGTTTCCAACTCCTCGTCCCTCTGGTGGTTGTCACGTTTTCCCTACAGGCCTGATTCTGGGCAGCCCCAGCGGTGGCCTCCTGAATGCCAATATCGCGACCCTACTGCCGCTGCCGCCCGCCGGCGCCGCCGCGTTTCTGACCATGCCGCAGCCCGCTGCCGACACTATTGGCAGCCGCTCGGCTCCGGTGCTCCGTGGCGCACTGAAGCACCGCTCCGGCGATGCTGGTCGGTCGGGGGTCGTGGGGCCGCCCCTCGTGCTTACGGCGCGCCATGCCGGTGATTGCTGTGAGGTCCAGCTACGGCTGCAGGCCGTACGTCGCACGGGGGTGGACGGCGGCATGTACATCGTCCTGCGCCCGCATCGGCCAACGCCGGTGCAGCCAGGCTTTGTGCGATGGCTGGCAGCAGGGGATGCCGCTGGGCTGGTGCCAAAGACCATGCTGCCACCCATCCGTGGTGACCCTGCCGGCAGCGGGAGCGGAAGCGCCGGTGGCGAGGGCGGCGGCACGGTCATACCAGGGGCCCTTGCTACATCCACAGGCCCTGTAGCCGCAGTGGCTGCAGTGCCACTGGCGCCGGCCGCCTTCGCGTCGACCCCTGCCACCTCAACGGGCATGCACCGCGGCGGCAGCAGCAAGGCGATACCAGCACGGTCCAGCAGCAGAGCGCTGGCGGCAAGGGTGGCCGCGGCGGCGGCCATTGGTGTTGATGGGGCCGACGGGACAAGCTCTGTGAGTCCACGCACCATTGCAGCGCTGAAGCCAGGTACCTCTGCCGGAATAACTTCTGAAGTACTGCTGGCGCTGAGCGCTGCGGCCGCAGCTGCGGTTGATACTGCTAGACCCTTCACCGCAGCCGCTGCGGTTTCAGCAGCGGAGCCATTGGCCCTGTCACCGCGTGCTCGGCCTGCGTCCTCTATGCCGCGCCCGAACCTCACAGCAGCAGCAACTCAGACAACAGTTTATGCCGCAGCCGCACACGGCGCCGATGCAAGCGCTACGTCTCCGGGCGGTGGGCAGGAGCCGCCCCCGGCGGCATGGCCAGGAGGCGTGGCAGCAAGCCCGGCGGTCGTTGCTGCGACTGCGGCTGCGGTGGCGACGCTGCTCAAAGACACGGCACCACTGCCGTCTCCTCAGCGGCAGCAACCCTCGCACCATGCACACCGCTCCGAACGCCGGTGGCCGCTGCCGGTGTTGGCGAATGGGGACGTGTCTGCGGAGGCTGCATCGGCGCAGCGGCGGCACGACCTGCTTGCGCGTAGCCGTCGGGTGCGTATTACTGGTTTCGTGCTGGTGGCGGTGCAGACCTGCTGGCGATGCATGACCAGTAACCCTGTTAGTTTATTCGTGCCTCTGCAGGGATCGCAACTATCACGTGTGGAGTCATGGGTACTCAGCAGCATCGGCATCGACCCAGAGGCTCAGAAGCACGCGGCTGTTGTAAGTTGTAGCGGGGTGCTCTTTACAGCCATATTGTACATTGCCTCACAACTCAACACGTGCCTCACACTGTTGCGTCCCTCAGGTGTCCCCTTCAAGCTCGCGTGACCTACCCGGCGCCGTCCCTGCTGCACCGGGCTCCGCTGCCAGTGCCGACGCTGCTGGCAGGCCCGCAGCCCAAGAGGACTCCGACCTTCAAGACGACCAAGACGTAGGCGGCACAACCGGCGGGCTCCTCGAAGACAGCAGTAGCAGTAGCAGCGGCTTAAGTGATGACCAACACCGGCACGTGGACGCAGACCCATACGCTGAAGATAACGTTATTCTTGACAAGCTGGAGGACATGGGCGGGAAAGCGCACGGCGGTGGGGACGGCAAGGCGGCTTTGGGATCACCGCAGCCAGCAGAAGATGGGGCCGGCGCTACGCAGCTGCGCGAAGACGCGTTGCTTGACAGCGCGCTACACAGCAACCAAGGCCGGGGCGGCAGGGGTGGATCGGGGAGCGAAGTGGGCTCGGACGCGAGCGGCGTCGGCACTGCCTTTGGCGCGGGCAAGCGCTTCAAGCGCCTTTACCGACTGCTCATGGGGCCACCGTCGCAGGTGGGTGTACCGTACTGCGCGTAATTATTTTATATTAAATAATTATGGGAGGCTGAAAAATAAAAAGTAAAATAATTCGGAAATTATGAAGGCCCAGGTGATAAAAAGTAAAAAATATTCGGCCCTGCGGGCCTTGTAAAACTTCTGAGCCGGAGGGTGGACAGACAGGATTCCATTCGTTCCATGCATGGTTGCGGCGGACGGCTGCGTAGCACGGACAGCTGTGAGCGTGTGGGTGCTGGACCCCACCGTGGGCGCGCGCATTTTGCCGGCAATGGCAGGGGCAACTGCCAGGGGGGGCCGGGGGGGCTGGTTGGGGTAGGGATTCGGGCCGAATGGGGCTGTATGCTGAAGGGCCTGTAAGGACTGTGTTTGTGGGAGTTGTAATTGCGTTCATTTATGGACCCATCAACCTGCACGGGAGCATGTCCATACAAAGTAAAAATAATTCTGGCGCGGCTGCGCCGCGCTTGATAAAAAGTAAAAACCCAAAATAATATTTCCAGCCGTGATAAAACTTCTGGGAGTTAGTCTTCTAAGCGCAGTACGGTATGTAGGCCCGCGGTGCAGGCCTGATGCGCGATTGTGGGCTTATTATTCTGCTGTCCCTGCTTTCGCTTACGTTGCCTCTACTGTTGCTGGGGCTGGATTTAACCTGACCCCCGCACCTTTTTGTTGCAGGCTCACTCCAGCAGGCTGTGGAGGCGGCTGCTGGCGGTGGTGGGCGCCATTTTGGTCATCCACACGATCACCTTCGCCGTGATGGTGTCGCGGCTGAACCTGCAGCTCAATGACATCCGTGAGCTCAATGACGTCGGTGCGTGGGGCTTGCGGGTGCAGGATCGCAGCATAGTAGTAGGCCCTTAGCCCAGCTAGGAAGCATGTGAGCTTAATGGCGCTGCAATTCTGCCTGCTTGCAGGTGCCGCCGCCGCACGCATGCACGACATCGCCATCAATGCGCGCACGCTGGCCACCCTCTACGCCACACATACGGACGCGGTGCGAGCTGGCAACGCCGCCGGCATCAATGCTTCATCCTACAATTTTACGCCAGCAGCGGGCATACAGGTGTTCGGCGAGGACTTGGCGATCGCCTCTCGGCGCGTGCTCGCTCAGCAGATGGAGGAGATGACGCTCGAGCTCAAGGTTTGTGGCCCCCGATCGAGAGGCGGGTGCATGCGCAGTGAGGAGAGACATGTGCTGTATGTATGGCTGAGACCTGTGATACGGGCCTGTTTGTGTTTGGCTGACTGGACGGACTCACTTGCCTTGTGCATCTGGTCGCCCCGCCCGTTGTAGGAGCTGCAACAAGACATTTTCCTGGGCAAGCGCAAGTCGCTCCGCATGCCGATTGGCTTTGGCTTCCGGGTACGTCATAAGTGAATGGATGCAGGAGTACATGGCGGTTTCAGGTCGGGCTGCAGGCAAGGCGCTCGCGGTTATGCAAAAGAAATAGTGCCTGCCGCGACCAACTAGAGCATGCATGCACTCATTTCTTCAAATGCTGGCGCATGGTCCTGAAGTTGGATGCCCCGTTCACGTTTGCACAGGACATTTGGGAGCTGCCCCGACTGCCGGTGGTTGATTTCTACAACCGCAATGACAACATCACCGGTCAGTTGTTCTCAGCAGCGGGCTACAGCTCCAATGGCAGCTTGATCCTGGAGCCAGAGCTGATACGCGAGACTGTGCCGATGGGTCTGTGGCGCGCGAGCAACCTGTTCGTTGCAGCAGCCCTGGAGCTAGCGGAGACCGCCGAGGCCTACGTTGCGGCGGGCGTGGATTTCTCCGCCCTTGCGTCCTACAACTTTGTCGTGGTGAGTGCACAGCTAGGGCATGCACGACCACTGCTTGTGTTAAGGCACGTGGAAAGCCATATGATAAAGCTCTTACGGCGTCCCTTGTGATCGGTTCCCAACGCACGTGCAGTACAACGGCATGGATGTGCTGTGGCCGGCATACCAGGACTCCATCGACGCAGTGGTACAGGTGACAGTGCGTCTGCGAACTAGCCATCGCAAATCGCGTCAGCGGCTATGCAGGTCAGCTGTTACCATACCGGCATCCCCCCCTACATTGTTAAAGCTTTACACTGGCCTGAGGAACTTTGCAAAATACCATCCATCCGCTATCACCCTCACAGATTACTATAAGCAATGGTCGCGCTGTGTACTCTCTTATGCTGATCATCCTGGCGATCGAGGGTGTGCTTATCGGCGTTGGGGCCGCCGCCATCGTCTGGTACGAGGCGCAGCAGGTGCGTCCTAAAGCGTCAACACAACACATGCACACACCCGATCGCACTGGGTTAGGTGGTCGCAAGGACCACAGTATCCCTGGCTGTTCATCTATTTTGCCCCTTTCCCTTTTAAACAGTTCACCAGTTACCACTACAAGCTGTACACGGTTTTCGTGTTGGTGCCCATGGCGCTGGCGCGGGGCCTGGCCAACATGTCCATAGAGGTGAGCGCAAGTGCGGAGACATGCGCAAGGGCGCACATGGAGGAACACATGCAGTTGCTGTGGGATTGCAGTCGAACAAGAAGGATATGGTAGCCGCCAGACTCCTGCTGCTGGCCACGCTTGTGTGCCAATCATCCCATGCCTCTTGGTCCCACCTTTTACAGCTGGAGCCGGATCATGATGACGATGATGCATTGCTTGATGCAAACATCATGGAAGCAGCCGTGACGGAGGGCCGCGGTGCTGATGGTGGCGGTGCAGGCGACGGCGACGGCAGCCTTGGCAGGCATGAAGCCGACGACCTTGGCATGGGCGGAGGCGTCGGTGCAGTGTTCTTGCCAGAGGCGCTGGCTGGGCAGGGGCTAGGCGGTGATGGCAGCGGCGCTCCCACACCTGCCAAGCCACGAACGTTGCGCATCCAGAGTGCTGCGCGCCTGATGGAACCGCCGCGGCCGTCGGTTGACTTGGGCCGAGGGTATGAGCGCAAGGCCGCCTATGCCTCAAGCTCTGGTGGAGCTTCTGATGCGGAGGCTGTGGCTGCTGCCGCCGCGGCAGCAGTAGGTGCTCGGGAAACAGGTGGCAACGGTCCGCGTGGAGGCGGAGGCACCGTATTCAGACCCTCTGCTATGTCTTTCACGGCGCTGCGCGGCATGTCGCGGTTCCTGAGCTTTGGTGGCGCAAGCATCAAGGCAAGTTGCAGTTGCAGTTTGCGCATCTTAAAATGGCAAGGGGCCTCGATGGCATTCTTTGCAGACCGACCGATGCACTCGGAGTCTAACTGCAAAGCATCCCGCTGCACGTTGCCTAAACCAAACAGGTCCAGCCGGTGGGAGCCCGCGCCGCCAAGCCTCCCCGGCGCAAGCTGGTGGCCTCACGACGCCTGGCCATCCTGCTGGTGCTTCCCTTCTTGGCGTGGAGCCTGGTGCTGGTATCCATTGACCTCAGCGTGTTTGCCACGCTCAACGGCAACGATGGCCCCATCGCCAGTCTGGGCATCCTGCACACTACTATCAGCCGACTGGACAGGACGCTCTACTACGCCCTGGTAAGTTGCAAGGCCGTGGCCAAGCATGAACAACCAACGTTACAATGGTGATAAATACAACTCGTCCGCCATCCTTCACCGTCACCTGCCCTATCTGTGTATCTGCAGGACTTAGCTGCCTCTTCCGGCAACGCCACTGCCGCTGCTGCTTCCCATGAGGCGCTGTCCCTTGAGATCTTGGAGGCGCAGGTGGAGTACGACGTGCTGCTGCATGGCAGAGAGGTGAGGAGTTTGCCTTCAGTCGTCCGGTCTGTGGTAGACGGTGACTGCAATGCTGCTCGATATCAACATCGGGCTGCTTGCTGTGTTTCCCTGCTTGTGTTCCCATTGCTATAGGCACTGGGCTGGGCTCCAAGAAACTTCACTCACCGGCCGCACCTGGATCAAGAGACCCGGGGCATCGTGTGGAGTGGCCACACAGTCACCAACATCCTGTACGGGGAGGGCCAGTGTCTCTGCTTCGATCCAGTCGAATGCCAGCCGCTGACCTCGCCCTACTACCAGGTGTGCAACGGAAAGCAGGAAATGTTACAGCACCGTTATGTGCACCGCCTGCCTCTGTAGTTGCTTCCCGCTTCTGCACCGTGGTGGCTCACACATGTGTTCCATGCCTCTCCCGCTCCGCAGCTGACCTCCAACGGGTTGCACCTGCTCGTGATGTCTTTGCTCAAGTCTGGCCATTCGCTGTTAGCACAGACGGCCGGCGGTGGCAGTGCGGCAGCGGGGCTTAATGCAACAGAGTTCAGGTTTATCTGGACCACGCTACAGAAAGATGGCGAGGAAGGCATGGCAAGTAATGATAGCTCGGCTGTGGGTCCACGGAATGGGCCTGCTTCATCCGGCTGGCAGTATCCGGGATTCCGGGCAAGCTCCACAAGTGTCCGCTTTAGCTTGACCATGACGCTTCTTGTTGTTGCTCGCCTGTAGTATCGCCTCATCAATATCTACCTCAAGGAGGTGCAGAGGGCATACGAGTGAGTTGCTGGGAAGGCAGGACTGGACCAGATATCGGGGAAATTGTTCACTGCACGGCAGCAAGCATGCAAAGGATGGACCGGGAAATGGGATTGCCGGATGGTGCTCACGGGCCCTAGCCTGCCTTCCGCTTCACCCTCTGCCTTGTGCCTTGCAGGGCCGCCGAGACAAAGCAGATCATTCTGTTTGTGCTGGCGGTGGTTTGGGCGGTTGCTTTCGTGTGGCTTCAGCTGCGGCCGTTCCTACGCCGCGCCCGCCTCGAGATGCGCCGCATCGCGGAGCTGCTCAGCCAGCTGCCGCCCGAGCTGGAGGTGGAGGCGCTAATGACGCGATTGGTCATGAGTTGCTCGGCCAAAGGTTCCAGGCTGGCTCCAGGTGCCGCGGCTGGGGCGGGCGCGAAGAAGCCAGTCGGCATGGGTGGAAGCGGTGACGCAACCGGCGGGGTTGCGACAGTCGCCGACATTGCCGAAGCTGGGCCGGGTGTGGTTGGTGGCGGGCGGAGAGGTTCACAGTTGAACCTGATGAACGGTGGAGCGACTTGGGCTGGCGTCAACCTCAACAGGGGCAACGCAAGTATGAAAGGCGGTGTTGGTGAGTCTGTGGTGCGTTCACCCCAGCCCAAGCGGGAACTCTTCGCAATTGAAGGAGGCCAACTGTCAAGGTACCGCGTCATCTAACTTACACATGTACTGTGTTTGCCCTGGCCCCTGCGCAGGCAAATGGCAAGTGTCCAAGGATTGGTAATTCATTATGTGGATCTGGCGAGGTGGCATGTTATTGGAGTGTGCGTTGTTCAGCGGCAAGCGGGTGTGGTGCTGTGACACCCGCGGGGCCATGCAGGCGGGCATCGCGCCCCTAGCTCGCTTATGTGTGGTGGATGGCGGGAGGCAGGTGTAGCGTGACTGGTGAGATGAGTGAAGGTGCAGGAATGACACGATATGTGGCTCCCCTCGAAGGGCGGGAATGAAAACTCCCCGGGGTACCAAGCCCTCCAGGATCACCGTTTCCGTGCAGGTGTGTGTGATGTGGGTGAGTGGGTGTGCATTGAAGTAAAGCTAGCGCAACCTATACATCTCTAGCACGACCCTGGCACTAACTACCGGTATGTCATGTTGATCTGGTTGACGTTCGGCAGCAGACAATGGAAATAGTGTGGGCTGACGTTTCCTCTCTCAGAAAACCACGTCCCTGGCAGGGGGGGGTAGCCATCCATGGGATGGTGTGTATCAAATATGAAGTGGGGGGGTAGTCTCGACTGGGAAAGGCCCCATGTTCTCAAACGAAAGAGCTTGACGAGAGGACTCCAAATCCACTTTGAGCGTTTCAATCAGGGTAGTTATTGCAAAGTTATGGGCCCTCAAAGTTCAGGGTCGGTCGTCGGGGTTGGGGGTCCCCAAGGTTTCGTCACGCGGATGTGGGTGGGACTGCCAGATTTCGTCTCCGCGCCCTAAACGTCCCTTTAAAAGCTCCGCCCAATAGCACAAGCACTAGCACACATTAGCATGCACATACTAAAGCATTTGCATTACGTTTGGCCTCAGGAAAGCGGCCGCATGTCCGTCCACATCAGCATCGTAGCAGCTTAGAGCCCCGATCGAGCGTCTCTCATTGGTGTCATGGAGACTATGCGAACTGATGCTAACTTGTAACGGCCAAGGCTTGGTGTGGGTCATGGCGACAAGGCTGCCGCCGGCCATCGAGCGTGACATGACTCTCGGGATTCTTCACATGATCCCGGGAGAAAGTCTACCAATCTCTTCCGGCACACAGTCCCAAACATCATATGTCCAGCGAAATTGTAAGCTTAAGCGCACGCCCCGGTAGTCTGACAGAAAGGTCGGTGGTCGGCCATGGACACATGGACATGTGTGGCATGGCTGTCAGTCAAGTTGTGCCTCCAGCTGAACCGGAGGTATACAATTGTAGAGCTCGCCGAGAGCAGTCGATTGACACCGACCTGGCTAAAAACCAAAGGGTTTTGAGGGGGGTTTTGAGGGGTTGCACGGTGGTGGGGTCGGTCAGTCGGTCCGGAGGTGGGGTCGGGAGGTTTTGGGACATGGGGTCTGGAGGTTTAGTTCGTACCCCCTGTCCCTGGTTCACGTTTTCATGAAGCATGAACACACCGCTCCGGATGCTCGCCGGTGATAGCCTGATGGGCTCAATCCACTTGCACTGTTGGCTGATGGGGACGCGTTGGCAAGGCCGCATTTGGAGGCATTGACAAGGCCGCACCCAGTTTACGGTAGTCATGCCGCGGCTGCCCCGCTGAATAATGTACCGTAAGCGGTTTTGTTGCCTGTGACCCTGTGTACCGGATATCGACGATGCTTCAAGGACACCGGATGTATCGCATTCCGTACCACACTAAGGATGCGAATTACAATTGAAGGGACAGTCCGACAAGCGGGGGCACACCGTACCCACGCCGCGAAGGACCGTCTCCGGCCCAGAGAGAAACACCCACCCCCTGGTAACCTGGTTGACTGCCGACCTTCATAGCGTTACGCGCATGAGTCGAAGCCAAGCCAAAGCCCGCCAAAGCCCCACCGCCACGTAACACCCCTCATCTCGTTTAGGTCTTTTGGCGGCAGCACCAACGCAAAACAAGGCACGACAGGCCAGTGGTCTGCCGACAGCCCCATCAAACGCAAGCACCACACAAATATCACGTCCGAAGACGATGTCTGGCGTCAGAGACGCGCAATGTCTTGGCCCGAAGGCCCATGTCTGATAGTCTGTGCCGAGGCACAACTGGAACCGGAAGCCAAGCCGAAACACCACCAAGCCACAGCACACCACAGCCCCTCGCAAAGGGCGCACCACCCGCCATCCGTCCAACCAACGACCCAGGCCGACCCTCCACACAAGCCCCAGCGGCACTCGGAGACGAGAAGAGCCAACAGTCGCCCGGGCGCCCGGGCAACAGCCGCCCGTGCACACACACCCCAAACCCGGGACTACCCGACTGCGGTCACCACGCGCCTACCGGTCCGTGAACCGTATGCTGCGAGCTAAAACCCCCAGGGCTAAAATCTGCAGAGCCAGGAAGACCGCAGACAGAGACGACGGCTGATTGGGCGCCACGAGGCAAGACGCCGAGGCGCACACAGGCGAGGCATCGATGCGCCAGCCGTTGCGCCGGGCCAAGGGCGACCACGAGGGCTACCCACTACCTGCAAACACAGAAACCACACTAAGCGTCTAGGTACCGAACAATATTACAAGAGTGAATGGTCTGGGTTGGTCGTGGCCTTATGAAAGCGACATTACAAGAGGGGACAGTCCGATCAAGCAAGAGTGCCCAGCACCCAGGTCCTCACACGCCTTGGTCCTTGCGACACGGCCTCCCGTTGCGCGGGCATCTCACTCGCCGTCAGTGCTGCACCACGGTCGCCGCGCCTCCCCACCCCGGCGCCCGGCCGCCCCCCCCCTTCGGCCACCTCTACCTCCCGCGCCGTCTGTGTTACCCATTATGCTTTGCCATCATTAAGGCAGGGCATTCAGCACCGCTGGATCCCTCCAAAGGAGCACTCCCCAGGGTGCGCACCTTTCCCATGGTCCCCAGTCCAGTATGCGTTAACACCCACCCTTCGCCCAAGGTGATTATTTGCAATGCCGCTAGCCGATGGTTCAAGCATCTGCATTCGGCATTACCGAGCCACAGCAAGGGAGAAGGGTCGCCCTGCCTCGCGCCACATGCCCTGGTGCCAGCGTGCACCATATCCCCTGCATACGAGCTATTTTACCCCTTATGAAAGCATTCAGTGTCAATCACCACCGGGGCAGACGGTCTGCCCCGTTGGTGGCCAATTGCCCACTCAGACAGCTGTCTCTCCCGTTGGGTTTGGGGTTTTGGCCCGCCCCCGCCGGGGTACTGCTAGTCTCACGCGTGTCCCTCAGGTTTCCCGTCGGGCTCGGTGCACGTGCACCAACAATGGTGCACGGCCATGTCCATGTCAACGTCCTAGACATCCAACTCACGCATCCTAGCGCGACTCAAGCTGCCGAGCCATCTACGTTAGCACCTGCAACGGCCACGTCCCCCCATCAGTAGACAGGCGCAGGAGCAAAGAATTCTCCACAGCCGCCGCGCTATTCCGCACCACCTGTCTAGCACGCATGGCCCACAGCCAGGTGCAGCGTTCATGTAGCAAGTGCGGATTTCCATCAGTCAGGTTCAGGGTTCAGGGATCAGAGTCAGGTTCAGGGTTCAGGGATCAGAGTCAGATTCAGGGTTCAGTAGACGTGGACGCTGAGTGCGGCTGAGTGCGCCGAGGGACATGGGCGCTGAGTGCGGCTGAGTGCGCCGAGGGATGTGGCAGGTGCAGCGTTCATGTAGCAAGTGCGGATTTCCATCAGTCAGGTTCAGGGTTCAGGGATCAGAGTCAGGTTCAGTAGACGTGGACGCTGAGTGCGGCTGAGTGCGCCGAGGGATGTGGCAGGTGCAGCGTTCATGTAGCAAGTGCGGATTTCCATCAGTCAGGTTCAGGGTTCAGGGATCAGAGTCAGGTTCAGGGTTCAGGGATCAGAGTCAGGTTCAGGGTTCAGGGATCAGAGTCAGGTTCAGGGTTCAGGGATCAGAGTCAGGTTCAGGGTTCAGTAGACGTGGACGCTGAGTGCGGCTGAGCTCAGACAGCTGGCGATGACTCGGCCCACAGTGCGGAACTTGGCACAAGACTCTCTCAGAACATTAAGCAAGCAATGCTGTATTAGCTGCTGTTTTTAGACCAGCAGCGGACCTGCAAGTAGTGGCGCAATGGGGCACCTGCTCGCTCCAAAACTGCTGGCGCGAGGCCGTCAGCGGGAGGCAAAGAGCAATTGCAAACATTTAGGATTCCCACCTACATTCTGTCTATACGAACCACGTCGGGTCAAACTTACACAACTCGGCGAAGAAGGGCTGAAGTTGCCGGGCATCGTCGCCTTCTTGAGCTAGCGCCCAGAACCTCCTGTTCGCGCATTGAAGCAATACGTGCGCTTTCCATATTTTGCGTGGAAACTGAACAAGACGCTGGCACTTACCGATTCCAGCTGGCCTCCGACACCCTGAGCCAAGGTGCTAGTAATTTTTAGCGTTGTCACACTCGCCGAGATGGTGCAACCAGTCTCGGTCCTCACGCCAGGCGTGCAGAGTGGACTTGGTGGACTAGGTGCTTCGCGTCCTGGGGCCTCCCAGGCTTGGCCGCGTCGACCTGCTGTTCTGAGTACATTCCTGGGCACCTCCATGCTGTGGCGTGGGCATCGTGCGGCTTCTTCGACGGGTGGCCATGTGGCGCAGCATGTATGCTCGGCGTCGTCCAAGTCGGGGCGCACAGTCAAGATAACCCGGCGGCGTGGTTCAGGCCACAGCAGCAGCGGTGGCACGGGACTGGTGGCGGTGCCCGCCGACGGGCCCGCCACTTCGTCGGGACGATACAGCGGCAGCATGCTGGGCTCGGCCTCACGGACAACCTCCGGGCGGAGTACTACGTCGGCGCCGCCGCAAGTGCGGGAAGCGGAGTACCTGAGCTCGGACAATGGCAGCGCTAGTGACACCAACGCATTCGCGTGGGGCTGGTGGGAGTCGCTGCCATCCCGCTACAAAATCATCGTGGGCACGGCAGTGTCGTTTGTCATCTGCAACCTGGACAAGGTGGGAGCAGGGGCGGGAAATGACAGGGCCGCAGCGCCACAAAGAATTATGGAACTTTGGGGCGCTCGCAGGCCTAGGCAGGAGGGCTGCACGCTGCGAGTGGCGTGGGAGTCTGGTGGGCTGGCAGGGTATGCGCTGGCACGGGCAGTCTCTGGGCAGCTTCCACCACCTCCTCGCGGCAACCAAAACCCCTGTGCGGCCCCAACACATCTCCTCAGCATCATCTTCAATCACCGCGCTACGTTCCTGTCATGTCTCCTGCATGCCATATACGGATGCAAACCACCGACGCACCCAACACCACCAACGCCAACGCCAATACCACAGCACCGGCCACTCCCAGTTTCCCAGGCGCTCCCAACCCACGTCCCCGAACCCCTTTCCCCACTGACCCTCCCATTTGCCTCTGTCAGGTCAACCTGTCCGTCTGCATCATCCCCATGGCCCGCGACTTTGGCTGGAGCCCCACCGTGGCGGGCCTGGTGCAGAGCGCCTTCTTCTTGGGCTACATGGTGTGCCAGCTGCCGGGCGGCTACCTGAACAGCAGGCTGGGCGGCCGCCGCATTCTGCCCGCCGGCGTGCTACTGTACAGCGCCGCAACCGGCGTGGTGCCGTGGGTGGCGGCCAGCGTGCCGGGTGGGTGCCATGAGGAGATGGGCGGGGGCGGGGGGGCGGGAGCCGTTCATTGGGCAACGGGGTGATATCTTCACAAGGGCGGAAGGGAGCGGAGGCTGCGAGGTATAGGGTATGGGCACGGGAGGTGGGCGGGGGCGAAGAGGAGTAGTAGGCCCAGGGCGGGCAGGGATTGGAACACAACTGGCGTGCTAGAGGTACGGGGTTGGAGAAATGTCATGGCAGGTAATACGGACGTGGTTTACAGGCAGCCACGTAAGGGATCGGAATGGATTAGTTGCGGGGCGCCCGTCAGAGGCAAGCCAGGGGGCGAACGAGGCCAACGGTGATGACAGGCCTCTAGCTAACCTTGACACCTTCCCCAACTTTCCAAACCCATGCCATCCTCCGCAGCGCTGTGCGTGTCACGCGCCTTTGTGGGGTTCGGCCAGGCCACGGCGCCCTCTGCTGCCACCGACATGATTGCGCGCGCTGTGCCGCCCAGCGAGCGCGCCCGAGCCGTCACTTTCGTCTTCTCTGGGTTCCACGTGGGCTCCATCCTGGGCCTGCTGACGGCGCCCTGGCTGATCCAGCATTACGGCTGGCAATCCGTGTTCGTGACCTTTGGCGCGCTAGGCTTCGTGTGGTGGCTGTGGTTCGAGCAGGTGGGGGCCTGAGTAGAGCGGAGGAGAGTAGGGGAGGGGTGCGGGCGCAGCGGATGAGCAGAGACAGTGGAAGGGGTGGGATGAGAGTAGGGAGGCGCGGCGTAATAAACAGGGCGGCGGTGTACGATGCTGAATGTATACCTTCGAGTTGGGCTAAGGCAAGCGGCCCTCTGTATTGGAACACCGGGCCGGCATTAAAAACCTCCTCTGCGTCCCCACTGTCCTTACGCCCTCGTGTCTTTCTGCCCTGCCTTCTTGCAGGGCATCATGTCGCGCATCAAGGCTGAGGAGCCCGACTTCGCCACCCGCCTGGTGTCCGACTCGCGCCGCATCGCGCCCATGACCGACGCCAACAGCGTCACGTCCGCCTCCTCCTCCGTAGTCGTGACCAACAAGGCGGTGGCCAACCGGGGCGCAGGCGCGGCAGCCGCCGCGGCGGCGGCAGCTGCTGCCGCGGCGGAGCCGCCGCCGATGCCGTGGCGCGCTTTCCTGCGGAGCACCCCGGTCTGGGCGCTGGCCTACACACACTTCGCCAACAACTGGTTCCACTACACCATGCTCGCCTGGCTGCCCACCTACTTTGTGGACACGCTGTCTGTGGACCTGCTGCATGCGTCCCAGGTGCGCCGGGACCGGAAAACATTGAGGATTGGGTAGGGTGGGGTGTTCATAGCGTTCAATGTAGTAGCCGGCGACAGCGCACCTGAAGCGCGCCAGGTTTCCTCCAGACCCCACCAAACATCATGTTCACCGGCCCCCGTCGCAGACCGCGCTATTGCCGCCTCTGGCCGGTATTGCCGCCTCCGCCGCGGCCGGCGCCGCGGCCGACGCGCTCATCAGCCGCGGCGTGCGCGTGCCGGTGGTGCGCAAGCTGGTGCAGGGCGTCGCCTTTCTGGTGCCCACGGCGCTGCTGCTGGCGGCCTGCACGCCGGCCATCGCGGATGACAGCGGCCTGACGGTGGCTGCCATCACGGTGGCGCTGGGACTGAGCAGCTTCAGCCTGGCGGGACTGTTCTGCACACACCAGGTGAGGAGGGGCCGGGGAAGGGGCACGAAAGGGGCGGAAACATCGGCAGACACGGTACGAGCTTGTGTGCATCCCTTCCCGCCGCCCGCCGCAGCTTATATAAACCGCCCACGTAACCGCCCACCTCCCATGCCCCCGGCCGCCACCCGTTACCTCACAGGACATGTCGCCCAAGTACGCGCCCATCCTGCTGGGCCTGACCAACACCACCGCCGCCGTCCCCGGCTTGCTGGGCGTGGCGTCCGTGGGCTACCTGTTTGAGCAGACGCAGTCCTGGGAGGCGGCGCTGTTCCTGCCCTCCGCCTTCTTCATGGTCACGGCCGCCGCAGTCTACACGCTGTGGGGGCGTAACGACCCCATCGACTTCGACGCCGCCGACAACGGCCCCTTCAGGTGCGGGTGCGGTGGTGCGAGCAGGGGCATTGGGATGTGGACAACGGGGCGGGTTGTGCGTGCCTTATCACGCGCCACAGGCCCAGGCCGCCACCGCCAAATCGCGGATGACATGCGTGGCCACACAGCCGAACCGGACTCGGTTTTGAGCAGCGGAATGCGCCCTCTCTTTCCTTCTCACCCTGCCACCGTGTCTCGTTGCACAGGTTTGAGTCGCGGATCGCTGCGATCAAGAAGGCCGTTGACGACGCCTTTGACTTTGGCCAGAAGCCCTCGGCCGGCACTGATGTGGAGCGGGAGGTGGACGTGCCTGAGGTGCCGCCCCGGCCGCCCTCCAGCCTGCTGGGCCCCCTGGCCGACCTGGTCCGCGGCACCAGCAGCGCCACCGCCAGCGGCGACGACGGCGACGAGGGCGGCAGCGTGCGCCGCCGCGTCGGCGGCGCCGCCCGGAACGCCGCTGGCAGCGGGCGCCGGACCAGCGGCTCCAGCAGCTCGGGCAGCGGCCGGCGCACCACTGTCGGGAGCCAGAGCCGGCGGTCGACCGGTGGGAGCCAGAGCAAGGCGACTGGCGGCGGCCGCCGGGTGCAGGAGGCGGAGGAGGAGGGGCCGGGCGGCGTGTGGGAGCGACTGCGCGCGCTGCTGGGCCAGCCCCGCGAGTACTAATCGCTCCCCGGCTGAGCGCCTTACTGGCCCAGGGCGCGTTGGAGCTGCTGCGATGGTCGTTTGTACCAACATAACTCAGGAAATGCGGGCGGATTTGAGAATACGTGCGTATACAGGTTTGGGTCCGCCAGATTGTGCTCGGCCGCAGTGCGGGGCCACTCCTTCCCCCCCACCACCGACCCGCGCAACGGGCCCTGCTCGGGGGTCCATGTCGATCAGCTCGCCCAGCACCAAGGCCGCGGCAGCGGTGCTGCATGCCTGGTTGCAGCCCGGGGCGTTTCCAGGAGAATCGTGTTGCGGGCTTCTGTCCCCGCGTCGCGTGCGCCGTAAGAGGTGCTGTGCCCAGCTCTTCATGATTGGGTTGCGTGTGCTACGTGTGGCCTTGCAGTTGACGTGTTCAGGGCCGCTGTGAGCCTGCACGGCCCTCGTTGTGTGATGTGACCAACTCGTAATGTTATGCAGGCGTGTGATTCACAAGCTACATATTCAGGCCTGACGCGATTGGTCTTCTGTGTTTGATGTGAACTGGCAGGCGTTGGAGTAGAAAGACGGCTTTGCTGTTGCACCAGTGAGAGACGCGTGAATGCGCAGACGGTGTAGATTGGGATGAGAAGGGCGGAGCGGGACGGAGATATCCCCTGTTGATATTGATGCGGGGTGTGTGCGACTGCGTCCTGGTGCGCGATGGTTTTACCGATTCACCATTGATGCTTTGGTTGACGCACGGCTTTTGCGTTTTATGTGCATTTTGTTGCGGAACAGCCAGGCTGTGGTGACGTACCGCACGCTGACGACGTGCTGTGAGGGTCGGGACAGGCATGCGGCGATGCAGGAAGCCTGCAGGCTGCAGCCGTCCTCGGATACGAGGGAGCTTCTTGACACGAAATCATGATCTCGTGTGTGAGGCGGCTGGGGAGGGAGATTTCCTGGTCAGTTTGGGACCGCGCTCCCCGGCTGCCGTGTTGCATTGAAGTACGGTATTAGGACGTATCCATATTTGTGTTGACGGCCATGCATGCGAGACACTGGTCCAGAGCACATGAGAGGCACTTACTGCTGCAATGGTGACGAGCTAACTCCTGAAATTCAATCCTGGTACGACTGTCAGGGGGATTCCGTGGCGCATTTGTCTGGTGCTGGGTCCTGCTGCTTTGATATGGAGATCGGCACGGCATATTCATTCGGCAGCAGCGATATTGTGTGAAGCGCGTTCCTCCGCACTTTGGGTTGCGGGAGGTGTGCGTGGTGCCGAGATTGCGGCATCCAAGATACAGGTGGATGGGCAGCATGTACCGCTGCAAGGGCTGTAAACGGGGTGCAGGTTGCGACCAACAGCCCCGTCGCAGGCAGTGGCGGTGTACCAATTTCAGGTGTACGTGATTGAACTTGGGGAATCAAACAAAGCCGTACATGCGGCTAATAGTGGCAAGGCGGGGGTGGTTGGCCCCCGTGGACGGATTGGCCACGAGATACTTAGGCGCTCATTCACGTCGGCTGCCGCGTCGGTGGCGGCGCTGTGTGAACGCAATACATTACACTTTTTTGTCATGTGCGGGGCACTGGTTTGGCCGGTGGAGTGGGGCAGGGGGTGGGGCCTCAGAAGTTCGTCTGCTTAACGGTTTTGACTCCACTGTATCAAGCTCAACGTGTCCCTGACGGGTAGAGAGTACACAAGAGCAGTGTACCACTGAGGAGACGCAGGCAAGGCGTGTCCCTGAAGCTGCAGAACGAGCCGACCGGTGTGTGCTGCTGAATTGTAATCCATATGGAGCTACTCCCGGTCCTGTTTGCCGCGAAGGAAGTCGAGCGGATGATGCTGAATGGCGTGCGCGGCCAGCACAGCGGCAACTCAGCCCCACGAGACAGCCCAGTAAGCCCACGACATAGCGCCAAGGGACAGCCCCACGGCCTGCCGGAAGGGTGTGGGGGAGGGCGGTGGCCGGCAGGTACCGAAGATACGGTACCCGAGTCCAAAAGGGTTGCTGGACAGCAGCTCTGGTGTGCTCGCTGACACTGAAGTGAAAGGGAACTAGGGAAGTGAAGCTGCACACCCCTCACCGATGCCTGACAAAAGGGTCCAGTCCAATGGGGCCGCCACCCAGCAACCAGTTGCCTGGGCCGGAAGAAGTCGGGTCCTTCGGACTTGCTACTAGCCTGCCTTGCCCAGCTGCATTAGACACAGCCGCCGACCATTCTCGCAGAATATGCAACGTGATATGCCACGTGCCCTGTCTGATGTGCCTATTGCCCACTGCCAGTCTGTCCGAGCTGCACTGCAGTCCGAGTCGAGCCACACATCGATGAAGTCATCAAAGCGCGACATTACAGAGACGAGAGGCGCGTGAATGGGATTCTGTTACGGTATACGGCATACTGTATACCGTTAATCGTACGCGCTTTCATCCAGCCAAATGCTGCATTCTTTGTGCCTTCATCCTCAACTTTCATGCTGCAGGCATGCAGTGCATAGTGATTCCGCTCGTCCGTCTCTTGCCCCCACCGGTACCTCCCCTTCATATCCCTCAATGTCCACCGGTCATGGATCACAACTTGGCCGCTGCACCGTCCTCAGGCGCCACCGAGCCTGCTGCCGCCGCTGCCAACGCCGGAGCTGGCGCAGGCGGCGTGGGCGGCCCTGGCGGGAACCAGGGTCCCTCGTGCAGCGCCCATGCGCGTATGAGGTGGTGTGCGATGGCGAGCGGGGGTGGGATAAAGAAACCCAGCTGCTCCAAAGAGGCTTCCTGCGAATTAAAGAACACACGCCAACGAGGGGCAAGTCAGTCCAGCGTGTGGGCAACAGCGGCCGACGTGAGGGTTGAGCAACCTGGCGACAGCCGGGCGCACACGTCACAATACACCGACAAATTGGATGGTTATCAGATGTAGCAGGTATCTGCTGTATCCCTCCCCGCCCCCAGCACCCACCTGCAGCTGTGCCACGCTCATGGGCGCCTCTGCCACGCCCTCGCCCTCGCCGCCGCCCCCTCCGGCGCCGCCCGCAGAGGCCGACTGCGCCGCCGCGTTGTCATACATCTGCACCGCCGCCCTCAGCTCGTCCTTGTCGTACCACTGCACGTCCTCCATCTGCATGTGCCATTGTGGGTACATGGCACATGCACGTCGTGATGCAGCGCTTGCGCGCAGCCGGGGGAAGTGATGGAATGAAGTGCTCGGCGCCGGATTAAACGGCCACCGGCGCGCGCGTGCATCCGGCAACCCTGCACCTTGACATGCACCTCCCACCATAAGCCAACGCACCAGCGCAAGGGGCACCAGCGCAAGGGGCACCGCCATTCGGCACATCATCACGACCGCCCGCCCGTTGGCCCCTGCCCCGCACCCCGCCCCGCACCCTCACCCTGTCCCTCACCCCGCCCCTGCCTGCCCCCCCTCACCTCGTCCGTGTTGACCAGCACCTCGTAGCTGCGCGCCTGCGCCATGCAGCCCAGCATGAGCTCGCAGCCGCCGTAGCGGCCCACGGGCCAGGGCTGGCTGCCCACCACCGCCACACCGGCCACCAGCACCCGCGACTCCTCAAACACCTCGCGCCGCACAGCCTGGAGCCCGGAGGAACGACAACGATGGAGGCAGGGGGGGTGGCGACAGGAGCATGGCGTGGTGATGGGGTTTGCGGATCCCATTCGGCAGCAATCGCCACCCAAGCTGTGACTGGGTCGGCGGTCCTGTAAGATCTGAAGTCATTTAGCCCCACCAAGTAACCAGGAACCGCAGTAGCCCCTGCGCCTGCGCAATGCTTCTTACCTACTGCGCCCAGGCCATCCTACCACCCCGCATAATCACTCCGTCTTCCACGAACGCATATCCCCCTGCTCGCGCAACCCCCGTCGCACCAGCCAGCCACGTCCACCCTCACCTCCTCCACGCTCTCGCACTGGTCCACGAAGCCGCTGAGGCAGGTGTACATGCCCGGTGTGAACTTGCGGTTGCGGCCCAGCAGCGCGCGCCGGCCGTCCGGGCTCTCCACCAGCATAATCACCTGGCGGGGCGGGGCGGAGCAGCAAGGGACAATAACAACAACATTGTTACATGGGTTCGAGTCCAAGTGGCCCTGCTCCTACTTTGAGTCCTAAGGCAGCAATGATACAAGGGACGAAAAGGGAGCAAGGGACGAGAAGAGGAGCATGAGGATGCCTGGTCCGATGCCTGGAGGAGGGAAGCACCGCAACCTTGCCCACAGGTGGCGGCGACGCCCTGGTACCAGCACTGTGGTTGCACACAACCCATCATGAGCGCCGTCCAAGCTATTCCCGCGCTGGCCCTCGCAGCCAGCCAGTCACGCCCCCATCCACACCCACACCCACACCCACCACTGGGTCTGTCCGCGGGTACTGCTTGTGGCCCGCCTCCGACACGCACTGCCGCCGCAGCCCCGACTCCACGGGGGCGGTGGGCGAGCCGCAGCGGGGGCAGAACTTGTGGCTCTGCGTGTGCAAATATCAAGCGGGGGAAAATAGGCAAGGTCAGAGCTTGCGCCATGGCAAGTTAGTATGCAACCATGCCAAGTTCCCTGCAAGGCTGCAACCCATACGGTGTCCGGACACAACTGGGGCTCGCCCTGCCGACGTGGCGCCCTCGTCCCCACCCATCCTGGTGCTTGTCCAACCCATCCGTGCATGCCTCTCCTCCCCTCCCTTTCCCTTCCCTCGCCTCGTTCTCCAGCCCTCCCTCCCCAGCCCCGCCCCAGCTCTACCCCCACCTGGTGCCACTGCGACAGCGAGGTGGCCTGCCCCGCGATGGCTGCCGCGTCCCGACTCAGCTGCGGCAACGCCGCCCGCAGGTCCGACAGCGCCACGCCCGACCCCAGGCCGCAGCCTTCACGCAGGAAGTCCAGGAACGCTGACCTGAACCGACCAGGAGGGGTGGCACAGACGCACCGCGACCGGGGGCAAGTGAGGTGCTTGCACCTGGCGGCAAGGCGGCGTGCCGCCCAACCGCCCCCCGAGCCCCGATCGCCCTAGAAAGTTTGCATGCGCGCGCAAGAAGCATGGAGCCATAATTCCAACATGGCGCACGATACGGCCGAGCGGTCATCCAAAGATTCAGCTCAGCAGCTCTACGCCCAACGCATCCCACTCCACCCCATGCGCCATGCCCCAGGCGGCAGTCCAGCCGCTGCCCAGCAGTAACCCGCAGTGCCGCACCTGCAGTCGCTCACGTCCAGCGCAAACGTCCAACGCTCGGTGCGGTCCTGCCCCAGCAGGTACAGCGGCAGCTGGTACGCCACGTCACCTGGTTAGAGTTGGTTGGTTGGTTGGTTCTGCACTGCGATGGCAGGCCTGGGCAACCGCCATGTCCTTTTTGAACAACAACACGTGCCCCAGACACGCCCCTGACCTCCTACGACACGGACCCTGGCCACACACGCTCCGTCGCTCGCTCACCGTACACCCATGTGAGGCAGATGCTCTCGCTGTTGAGGTCCAGCTCCGGGTCGGTGGCGCTCAGCAGCAGCGCCTGAGGCGCCCGCAGGCATGTTGACAAAGTCGGCGTCGCCCTCGTCAGCCGCTACATGTGGCCTTGGAAGGGTCATACTGGGGCCCAGACCAACGGGAGAGGCACGCAGCCAGTTCTAGTAGCCTCTGGCGGCTCTGGCGACCGGTGGCCGAAACCCACGGCCGAAACCCCATCCCCGCGCCTTGCTGCCAGAACACACCGCGGGCCCCCTGGACCTCCGACATCAGCCCGCACCTGCAGGTCCGCTGCCGCCGTAACGCTGGCCCCGCCGGCACTGGTGTTTTGGCCGCCGGCCCCTGCGCCGCCGAAGGCACCGCTCTGGGAGGACGCCGAGCCGCCAGCGCCCGGCGACTCCCGGATACACACCTCCCGCGCCGCCACTACCACCAGGCTCACCTGCGGCAGGTAAGGACATACGGTAGTTGGACGAAGGCATTGGGTGCGAGAGAGGAGAGCTCAGCGGGTGAAGGGCTTGTGGCATGCCATCCTGGCGTGGTTAATTATTGCCTCTGAAAGCAGGGCGTGCGTGTGTCTGCGTGTGGTTGGTGGTGCTAACACGCCGGCCGTGACGTGAAGGCTATGTTGCAGTATCCGGCAGGCGAGCCCGCCACATCAGTCCCTTCTGCAGCCGTTCCTGCTTGATCTCAGGAATGCACCCTCTGCACCCCGAAACTCTTGGCCAGCAGCCCCGCCGCTGCCATCCCTGCCGCTGCCATCCCCACCGCTGCACCCTGCCCACGCACCTCCTCCTGCTTGGAGGTGCCGTCAAACTTGCGCCGCTTATCGTATGTGCGGTCGAGTGGGTTCCCCGAAAAGTGCTGAGGGGGAAGGAGGGTGGATGACTGCAGCAGCGGCTGCGCCTCAGCGAGCGAGAAGCGCATTGACGACGCGGGCGGAAGACCCGCGTCCATGCTGAGCTGTGTGCGTTGTGCCGACGGTTCAAGCTCCACGCTAACGACACCGGCCTCCACGCGACGCAGAAACTATACAAAAGGTTTAGCACACGTGGACCCGCGCTGTCGCAGGTTCAGGTCGCATCCTCCAGGGTCAACGCAACAGCGTCCATCGACAGGCCCAGCAGCTTATGATGTTAAAATCAGCTAGCTCCTGAAGGTGTGCTGCTGTGGCCGATGCGTGCAACAGGCGAGCAGCTCCCGCGTAGTGGCCCTCCGTCACGGTCTGTTTGAGTGCGTATGATACTTCTTATGAATGCCCTTAGCAACGACCCTCGACCTGAAACTGTCCAACAACAAAGGACTGCCTGGAAAACGCGACAAGCTGTACAACTTGTGCCAGCGACGACAGGACCAGTTGTAATATCGTGTTTATAATGACTTTTGTGGAGATGAATCGACAATAGCGGGCGACTTGCAGACGCTGGTCGCAGTCGTGTCAATCAGAGCAGGATCATATGTGCCATTGCACAACCGAGCGCCCTACCCATAATCATAGCACGGGAGATCGGCGTTCACGGCTGGCCTAGGGGACTGGGTGAGCGCTTGCATTCTGCGCTTGCACCATCCACCAAACCCTTCTCGCCGGGTCTGCCTCCCTTGCGCCGCCTTAACATGCTAAGCAACAAGCGACAAGTGGCTAGCACGAGGCGGTCGGCCGTGGCAGCGCCGGGGCACAAGCGCGTTCTTCACGCGTTCGGTGGCGAGAGACTTGCCCCCCGCCTCGTCGCCGCGGACGCCCTCCCTCATGAGCCGCCCGGCACCTCCACAGAGGTCCGCATCTCGGCCTCTCAGCCGCCCGCGGTGTCGGCGGCCACACACCGCCTCATTTTCAACTACCACCAACTGGAGGTAGAGATGGGTCCGACACGAGCGCATGGGGGTGGGGGCGGCGGGTGGCGGTGGCTGCGCAGCAGGTGCCCTGGTGCGATGCGTGCTGTGAGCGACTTGCGCCTCCCACTCAGTTGCCTGAACTACTTCCTGATGATGGCGCTGCATGACACGCAGGTGGCCGCCACTCCGCCCGGCATTGCGCTGGTGGACGTGACGCCGCAGATCCGGGAACTTGTGTCGCAGGTGGGATGGAGGATGGCACGGAGCGGGTTCGTGCAAAACAAGCACAGGGAGAGAGCGTGGTCGTAGAGGGGGTAGGAACGTGTGTGGCATGCGCGCGCGTGCTGTTGGCGTGACTTGGGACTAGTTGTTTTAGGGTCCATACAGTATCATGTCTGGCGAAATGCCCAGGGCGCTTGTATCATATATTCATATCGCACAGCGGGCCCGGGAGGAAGGGGTCGCTGCGCAGTCCTGTTCACGACTGCACATGTGTTTCCCCGTCAACACCCCCTTTCCACCCGTTTCCGTCATATGCCGGCGCTACCCCCCTAGTTTCTCTTGGTTTGGTTTAATTTGGGCTGGTACTTACACCCACCCCCCTCCCATGAACGGCTTATCCCCCCCTCTCAGTCGGGTCTGGTTGAGGGCACTGTGAACGTGTTGTCACGCCACACCACCACCGCCGTCACAATCAACGAGAACGAGACGCGCCTCATGGACGACGTGCGCCAGGTGGGGTGCGGCGGCGTGTGGTTGGCGGGTGCGTATGCGTGTGGGGGTTGGGATGTCTCTTGGGATGTCGGGATGCGCTGGACGCAGTTTCCGGAGGCGAGCAGGACGGGACAGGACGATGCTGGGGCGGCGCAGGCGCGACTGGGCTGAGTGGGGCAGCCTATTGCGAGTGTTGCAGTGAGGGTCCCCCCGTGTGACAGCCTCCTTCCCCGCAACGGCTCCGACCCTCCCCTCCCTCCCTCACCCCACCAACTCCTGCTGCCACCGCCCCCGCACGCCCTCGCCCGACCCTATCAGTTCCTGTCCAAGCTGGCTCCCGCCTCCGCGCCCTACCTGCACAACGACCTGCACCTGCGGCCCGCGCCCGAGGACTGGTGAGCGCAAAGCAGCACTAGTGGTCGCGAGGAAAATGGGTAACGGTGTGGGACTGTGGCTGCTGGTGGGGGAGTGTGGGTGCTGGTATGGGTATGGGTGCCTGTGGTTCATATCGGGGATAGCAGTTATGTGCGTGGACCGGGTGCTATTTGTTTCTTCGTTTTGGGGGGCGCCCATGTTTGTGTGCGCTGTGGCCCGATCTGGAGGGCGTTGGGCTTCCCAGATGGACCGCACGGTGCTCCCTGCAACCACACATGCGACATGCAGCCACACGCACACACAGACACACGGGACACACGCATAGACGCGCATGCATGCGCATACGCACCCCCTCTCTTACGCTTTTAACAGTAACACACACGCGCGCGCAGGCCCGGCGGCTGGGCTGCTTGGGCCGGCCAGGAGCCCCAGAACGCGCACAGCCACCTGTTGAGCATGGTGCTGGGCAACACACTCGCCATACCCGTCAGCGGCAGCAGGCTGGCGCTGGGCACGTGGCAGGTGGGCGCGGGGGCGGGGGCGGTGTGGAGCTGGTGTTGTGTTTACGGAGATGGTTGGAAGTCGGGGCCGGAGCTGGGAATGTGGGTGGGCACAGAGAGCTTGCGATTGCATGCGGGTTGCGGCAGGCCGCATGTCAGTGAGGGGGCCATGGCCTCGGCGAGAGGCTGCACGCAGCACACCTGCATACGTGCCGAAGCGCACACACACACACACACACACACACACACACACGTAAACCGTCGCTTTGCTGCATCGCATACACTGTCTTTGCGCAACGTTTTCCTTGTGCTCTTTAACACACACACACACACACACACACACACACACAGGGTAATTCGGTACGTATCGGCGTAGTAACTCCGGCGCCGGCTGGGCGGGCTCTCGTTTCGTTTTTAACACGCACCCAAACACATGTACTTTACTCACAAACACACAATTATGCACATAATTTCGCGCCACCCTTTCCAACATCGCAGTCCGTACTGCTGGTGGAGCTGGACGGGCCGCGACCGCGTACGGTGGGCGTGCAGCTGACCGGATATGCGGCTGGAGGCGCGGCAGGCGGCACGGCGGGCGGCGGTGCCACCGCACCTGCGCGCGATTAAACTTTGCATGATGAGATTACGAGAGAGGTCGAAAGATCGGGGGGTTACCAACGGGACCTGCTGACGAGGGAGTAATTGCAGAATTCCAGGTACCTAAGCTGGCAGTTGGAGTGGAACTTGCGCGGCGGTGCGGTGTTTTAATGGCCGTAGGCGAGCTTGGCAGTGAGACGAATTCATGGTCATGGCTTGTATATGATCTACGTATGTATGTGTGTGTGTGTGCGGGAGGAGGCGGGGAGGGGAGGGGAGGGGGAGGGGAGGGGGAGGGGGGAGAGGGTTCCGCCGTCACGGGCGCGCCTGCAGCACGCGTCTGCAGCAGCGAGCCGGGCAGAATCGGTACGAACACCAAGGCCATGCACGGGTTCGGCTGTCAAAAGAGAAATGTAAGTTAATCAGAATGGAACGTGGTTGTGTGATTGCGACATGCAGGCTCCATCGCCCACTGCGTGAGGGTGCCATGACAAATTTGCCCGTCGGGGCAAGGGAGCGAGTTGCGACGTGGCGAGTTCTGGGTGTCAATGGAGCTGTCATGGCACAGTCTTTGCTCCCTACGATGGCGCAGCCTCCAGGGATGATGGACTCCAACAGAAATCCATTGATGCTTTCAAAGTTTGCGTTGAATGCCACGGTGGGGGCTTTGGCTTGGAAGCGCGGGTTGTGCAAATGGCGCCAACCGCCGTGCCAATGGGGCGGCCATGACAATTGCAGATAACTAGTTCTGGCATTTGATAATGCATACATTGTATTTACGTACTATTGCGCGCACTGGCGATGTTCCTCAAATATCAGCGGTGCACACGCGAGTGAAGGTGCCGACCAGTTACGGGCGCCGGCCTTTCTGCTGATAATATAAGAACCGATATTGCTCGTCGAGGATCGTAGTATCGGTTTGACAACCAGGAGCTAAGCGCAGACGACAACTCCCGAGTAACTTCTGAACTCACGCTCCAGAACTCGACGGACGGCTCTAGTCGATCACAATCACCTAGTACACTCTAAGAACACGTCGGTGGCCGTGTGAAGGCCCTAGCTCAGCGCAAAATTACCTGCCGAGGCTTGTTAATTTACGTTGTTTAGTGTCGCCAGCATCTGCATAAGATACAGATATGCGTTTAATACGTGTGCCAGCTGCGGCACTACTACTGGCAGTCGGGGCGTGCCTTCTGAGCTTCGCCCATGGCCAAGGGTCAGCAGCGCTGTATAACCTTACGGCGCGCTATGAGGGAAGCTCTTTGGCGTCCATATTTGGAGTCAGCGATGACTTCGCCATCAACCAAGCAGTCGTCGGTGCGTGGCAAGCACAGCTAGCGCAGCGTGCCAGCACATTCCTGGAAGTGCCACTGAACCAGGTGCGCGAGCATAAATGGCTGCCGGTTTGGCATTGTTAGAGCCTGGCCTCCCTTGCGTCGGAACGTCGGGTCCTCAGTGTTCGGCGGGGGTGGGCCGTCGGACTCCCACTCTCGGCTGCTAGGCAGTCCCCCGCCTCTCGCGGCTGCTTCCGTGACTGCTTCCTTTACGCTGTACCTGCAAAAATGCTAACAGCGCAGCCCGGCCTAGTCCGCACGCAATCGCTGCCAGCTGCACGGTGCTTGTGCGGCTTGCCGCCCGCCAGTATGGCGCCGCACCAAGCGTTTCATATCCACACTTTGCACCACTCGCCCACATCCGCATGCCACCACCGCCGTGCCCGCCCCCCCCCCCTTCCCCGCAGGTGGTAGTCCGCTCCTTCGCCATTGAGCAGCAGGCGGTGGGCGTGCGCCGCCGCACCCGGGAGCTGTCGAGCCTGGACCTAGCCGTGGCGGCAGTCAGCAGCGGCAGTAGCAGCGGCAGTAGCAGCAGGCGGCAGTTGCTGCAGTCGGGCGCGGGAACCACTGTGGCGCTGCTGGCGACGTTTGACGTGCTGGATACGCAGGTGGGGGAGAAAGGGAAGGGATGGGGGAGGGGCGCGTGTGACGTGTGTGTATGTGTGCGGAAGGCGCTGTGTCGCGGGGTGGTACTCTGTGTCAGGATGACTGCATTTGGGTGTGCACGTGGATGGATGGATGAATGGGTGGGTGGGTGGGCGTGAAGGTGGGTAGATGTGCGGGCTGCAAGTGATTTTCCAGTCCAGAGTCCGGGTCTCGGACCTGATGTATTCAGACGACGTGTGAACTTGAACACGCCTGCATCCCCCTGACTCCCCTGCCCGACACCCTCATCATGCAGCCCGGCGCCCACGCCGCCTGGGACTTCACAGCCCTGGCTACGGCGCTGGGGGCTGCCTCCGTGGCGGTCAACGGCGTTGACCGGAGCGCGGGGGTGCTTGTCGGCTTCTTCGCATCCCCGCCACCCTCGCCGCGTCCGGGCGCAGCGGCCCTGGTGAGGCGGCGTGGCCAGCGCTTCAGGCTTGAGGGCAGGGGGATTGTATGCCGGAGCCAACGATGAGGTCTTATTGCAATTAAAAAGCCCGACGAGCCGGGGGATGCAGCGTACTGCAGCGGCAGGGCAATGCGGTCACGGGCACAGAGCGCGGGCGGATATGTACACTTTAGACACGCGCCATCCCATGTCCTCACCTTTGGGTTCGGTTCTCGTGACCCGTGACCCCGTATCGTAAACCCCTTCTTCTCCTTCCTCCCCTGCACAGAGGGGCCAGCCGCCGCTGGCGCCACAGCTGTTTGCCTACTTCGACTCCATGCTGGCGCCGGGCGCGCCGGGCCGGAGCAGGCAAGAGGGGGATGCGGACATGCGGGGAGAGCCAGTGCCGGGGTGGGTTGTAAATACCTGCCCAAACTAAACCAAAGTGCCGGGGTGGAGGTGGGGGCTGGGAGCGGTCGGAGGACAGCCTGGCCGCGTTGACTGTGAGACATGGCGGGTCGGTCTGTTGGAGCTGCCGCTGACACGCCTGTCTGCCCCTGTGTGTTTTGTGTGTGCTAACCTCCCTCACCTCTCCTCCCCTCCCTGCAGGGAGGTGGTGTGGTACGACGACTCGGACTTCCTGGAGGAGCGGCTGGACGGCACGCCACTCAACCTGGTGCGTGCATGAGGGTTATTGGAGCGACACGTGTAGGGGGGTCGGAGGCAGAGGGGATAGGGCCGACAGGGCGGGTAGCGGGCGTGGACAGAGCCATGGGCCGTGTGCTGGTGGACTTCATGTGCGATGGGTATGTGTAAGGCCGTGTACATATGTACATGTGCATGTGTAAGTGTCAGCACCCGGCTGAAACCTTGTTGCGCGTCGCACTGTGGCCGTCCTGTTGGCCATTACATCCACCGTGACCCGTTGCGTGACACGATGCACCGTATACCTGACACGCCCCCAGCTCCCGCCCCTGCTTCTGACGCCGCTGCTGCTCCTGCTTCTGCAGGTGTGGCGCAACAAGACGGCCTGCTTCACGCGACCCACCTGCGGCGCCTGCTCCCGCGCCTGGGGCGCCACAACGGCGCCCTACGTCGTCACGCTGTACTTCCGCGACCCGGTGCAGCTGGCCACCATTGCCATCCGCCAGGTCAACGCGCCGGCCGTCAAGACCGTGAGTGGATTGCGGCTTGGGTTGCAGATGGATGGGCGCGCCGTGGCAGGGTGGTTGGGCCTCGCCTGGTGTGCATATAAAGGAGGCCGGGGCTGGTAGTTGCCTTGGTCAGCAAGATTGCCACGGGCAAATGTGGACACCGTGCTTGGATTGGCGGTGCAACCAACCCGCGATACCTGCTGCCGCTGCCCCTGCCACGGCCCCTCTGGGTGCTCCGCTTTCCTTCCTAAACGGTATGTGTAACCCACCCCAACCCCGACCCTATGCTCGCAGGTCCAGCTGCTGCCGTGGCCCGCCGTCAACATCTCCGGCGCGCCCGCGCCCCGGACCGGCTTCCTGGGCCCCCCCCTGTTCAACGAGTCCGCCGACATCACGCCCTGCCCCGGCACCCTCACGCTCGCAGTCCCCCGCAGGCGCAGCGGTCTGGCGGAGGCGGTGCCTGTGGGCGGCAGCCAGGCGGAGCTGCCCAAGGCGCTGCGCAGGAGCGCGGTGGGCGGCGTGCGGATCTCTCTGAACGCGCCGCCGACGGGTGCGTCGCAGCGCACAGTGGTGGAATGGGTGCGCTTCACGGGGCGTGCGCTGTATCCTCTGGACGCGTCCGAGTACTCCATGTGATTGGGAGTGTGACAGAGTGTGTGCTTTGTCAATGCTAGGCTGAGCAGGATGCTACGAGGTCGGCGGGTGGTGGGCGAGACTGGAGTCGGACGAGAGGCGCCTGGCCTGGCCTGGCGATTTGGCCGGTGGGCGATGCGGTAGGTTGGAAAGGTGAGGGTGCCAGCGGATTGGAACCGTTGGATTTGCTAAGAAGCCATAAAGCAACAGAGAGTTTAGGTTAATGTGACGCAGTGTACAAAGTTAAGCCTCAAGGCGAATAAAAGGGGTGCGAAGGTCGTGCGCAGCGATACGCCACGGCAGCCGTCTGACACGGCCACGCACGCGCATCGCCGCATTCAGCTGCTGCCATTATTTGGATGTCTTATTCCACTGTGCTAGTGGGATCTTAGTAAATGGCATTACGGTCATTGCATGATCGTCTGTGCACCTGACTAGACCAGGCGCGTGGGGTTAGCAATTCCGCATTCAATGCATCAACACATCACATGGTCGGGCTCCAATCGTGGGCTCCAATGCTCCATCAGTATTCAGGTTCATGGGTGTTTGTCTTGTCCTAGTGTTGGCTGTGACACGCCGCGGCTGGTTTTGGTAGTCCCGCACGACAGGCGCTCCTGAGCGCAGATGTCATGGGAGCGTCTGGGCGAATGAGCGGGCCTGCTGGGGAACGGATCCTGGCAACTGGCAGGCAGAGAGCGAGGAACGCGTGGTTGAGGCATACATTACGAGACCATTTAGCGCGGGTGCTGTCTCTAGTGTCTAAAGTACCTGTGTATGCAAGTAGGGACGCAGTCATAGTCCCTCAGTCATGTAGTAGGCGGCAAAAGCGCAACGGAATGGTGCGCGGCATGTTGATGCGTGTTGATACCGGGCCCGTGCTCATCTTGCGGTCATCTCGCGGTCGGTTGATCATGGAATTACTCATTGATGCTAAAATCTGAGCCAGTCAGTTTTGTCGCATTACTCAACTCCATATGGGAGCGTAGGGAGTAGGAACGTGCCCCCTACAAGGGGAGAACAATAAGTAGAACGCCATCATATGTTGGGGTTATAATGGACTACCCGGCCCGGGCCTCCGGTTTTCGTGAGGCAGGAAGACACGCAAAGATCGTGCGCACCATCGTGTAACCAGACATCCACACACAGTTTACAACAGCACCAACGCTACCCGTCTCATACCCTCATTACGTAAGATCATGGGTACCTGTGGGCACCTATTGGCACAGGAAATTGGGCATAGCCATTGTGCCAATGCTCTGATGCATGATGCAGCACAGCAGCAGCCGCTACCCCCGTGGACGTCCTTCAAATCTCTTCGGCATGGACATCCGTCATCATACCGTACTGACACCAGCTTGCGACAACCACATATACTCGCCGATGCAGCACACGGTAACATTGAACACGGGCAACGTCCGGTTATTCCAGACTGGCAGGCGTCACATGACTTGGGAGTGGCGTGGGCTCCTATGTCCTGGGCCTTCGCTGCCTGGGCCGGCGTGTGCCGGTGCCCACTGTGCGAGTGTGCTCCCAGGAACGTAGCCATCATCCCAGGGCTTGGGAAAGACCCAACCAACTCCGAGCACGCCCGCTCAGCCCCAGCCGACACGACACCAGGCGGCGAACTGTGAACCAGCTAAGCGCGGTCCGCCTGCGGTGAGCCCATAGCCTCATGCGCTGAGATGGCATGCGGCACCAGTCATCCCCACATCCTGCAGATACAGCACGGCGCCTTACCACTACTCGCAACTGCCCGTACGCGTAGTGCAAGGCCCTTTAGGCTTTCAGGGCGCACCCCACACACTCTGACAGACGCACGTAAACTCTGTGCGTAAACACGTAAGCAAATACTCACTAGGTATGAAGTACAAACCCGGCAGCCGCTCAGAGCGGCCTCAGCACATTCGAGCAGAGGAAGGGGATTTAAGAATAGCACATCAGAGTCCATGCACCCTACTAGCACACACAACGTCGCAAACGCTCCTGCTAATAAACACGCCTACCGGTCCGCAGTACGCGCCTCACGCCACTCCGCAATGCATGCAAACTTGCCCCCCCATCACACCATCTCCACTACCCCGCGCCACTGGGCGCCTTCACGGCCGCATACGCAGCGGCGTCCCTGGGGTACAGCACCCGCCCCGTGAACCGCACGCTTTCCACCCACGTGCGGCCCACATCGCCCGCCGTCACGGGCGCCTTGAGCAGGAGGGTGACGCCGCCCACCGCTGTGCCGCGCAGCGCGCGCGGCAGCTCCTCCTGGCTCCCCGCCGAGCTGACCTTGATGCTCATGCCGGCTCGCTTGGCAGGCAGGACAACGGAGGTGGTGCGCGGGCAGGCGGTGGAGGCGGCGGCGGCCGCGGGCACATTGAGCGGGCGCCCCAACACGCCGCGGCGTGCGGGCAAGTCTGGGCCAAAGGCCACCGCGGGCCAGGGCAGCAGCTGCAACTGTGTGAGGACGGGCAGGTGTGGGCGGGTGCAGGCAGGTGCGGGTCGGTGCAGGTCGGTGCGGGCGTGTGTGGTTGGGAAGGAGAGCACGGGGGATGGAAATGGCGCTGCATCCAGGTGCTTTGCTCCTGCCAAGCCTGCGCCGTCGACCTCCCGGTCCAGTGCAACACGCTGATGCCGCCACTGCCCACATGGTGAGCCTGCTGCGTGAGGCGCGCTCCCAAGCCCCGCGGTCGCCGCCCCCCGCACCTGCGCGATGGCTGGGTTGGCGATCTCGCGAATGTCAATGCGGCTCAGCTGCACAGGCTCCCGGAAGTACAGAGTCACCTGGCGGGAGTGAGAGATCCGGGGGGGGGGCGTGGGTGGATGGGAGGTGTGTAGGCGCATGAGCAGGAGGACTAGAAGGCGCTAGACACGTGGCGAATTGCGGGGCGGAGGCGGGCATGGCGTCCATAGCCCAGTGGTGGAGGCGTGAAGTCAGTGTGTGGGAGGCGAGCGTCCAGGATGGAGTTGTTGGGTGCGGCTAGAGGCTAGTCCAGCTAGTAGCTCAGCGTGTGCACGCACCTGAAACGGGCCGAAGAACGCGGCCCAGGCGTGTCCGCACTGCCCACAGCGGGAGCTGGAGGCGCAGGCGGAGCGGTTGCCTGTTGCCCAGTCCACCTGTTAGGGAGTGGGGTAGCAGCCGTGTGGAGATGAAGCGGATGAGCTGTTCTGAAGGGAGGGGTGCGCAAGCACCCATTGACGTTCGGGTGGGTAGTGGTGGTGGGTCTAGCGGGTCAGGGGCGCACATTGCTCCTGGGACGGAGGCACCCGCACAGGCGTACATATGATACACGACCTTGAGCGTTACCGGTGTACACACACATACACATGCACACGCATACACACGCCCCAAGCCTCACCAGGTTAAGCGCCCCGCCATCGGCCCGCTGGTCGGCGAAGTCCGCGTCGTCGTACCACACCGGGTTCCTGGGGATCAATTGATTTGTGACTTGTGGTTTGTGGTTCGTGATTTGTGGTGGTAATCAAGGCAGTGTGTGGGCCAATGCAGAATGCATTGCAGAGGCGGCGGGGGTTGCTTGCGGGCTCGTGTACATCCTTCATAGAGCCAGCACCAGTGCATCAAGGACAATAATTCCCACACGGCCCGCAGCTTTGGGGCCTTTCCCGCTGACCACGCACCCTGCGTCCGCCCTCGTCCAACCGCCTGCACGCACCTGGTCTGCCCCACGGCCCCGTGTGCCATCATGCCAGCCACCTTTACAAACAGCGGCGCCGTTGCCGGCGCGGCCGGCGGCGGCGACGGCGGTGCATCGTCCTCGACGCCGCCTCCACCTCCACTTCCGCCACCGCCACCACCGCCGCTAGGAGCGGAGAGGTAGAGCCGCGACGCCATCACGGCCGCCGGCAGCATGCCGAGGTCTATCGGGGGCGGCGAGTTGGGCGTGTTCGTGTTCTGGACTTCTATGAGGCTGAAGGTTAGGACTCCGATGGCGGCGCCAGCTCCGCTGTTGGTGGTAGCTGCGCCCTGCTGCATCGTGCGTCGCTGTGCTGAGTCGGCGTCTATGCCTGCGTCCTGGTCCCGATGTGTGCTTACGTCCGCTGGCAGTCCCAGGGGCAAGAGGTGCTGCTGCTGCTGTTGCTGTTGCTGGTGGTGTTTGTTGAAGTCCATTGACAGAGATGAAAGCAGTGAGCGATGGCGTCGACTGGTGGGCGAGGTGGAATCGGTCTGCTGCTGGATTAGGGTCTTGTTCATAACCACCAGCAAGCGAATCACCACCTGCATGAGAAATGTGTGTGTTGTTCGGGTGACAGTCGGTGCACCTGTGCAAGCCGAGCGGAGGCGGTCGATTTGATATGCTGTACTTCACCCACCTGGTTGTTGGGGATGCCCAGGGCTCGTGACATGTTGGCTTTGAACTCCGCAACAAAGGAGGCCACAGCCTGCGACACACATTGACCATTGGCATGTATCCAGGTAAACAGTAACATGTGCAAGATCGCCATTTGCAGAGGCTGCCCTTCGCCAGGGCCGCAATTGCAGCCCATCATCCCACAGGCAAACGGTGAAGGACAGCCCCCCTGGTTTAGTTGGGTTAGGAACAAAGTACCGGTAAACCCCCTTCCCCTTCCCACAATGAACCCGCTGCCACACCTGCGGGGTGATGGAGCCGGGGTCGGTGCTGCCACAGCACAGCAGCACACGCGGCAGTGAGGCGGGCGTGTCGTAGTAGGCGACCAGGTCGTGTGTGACCACATTGATGCCGGGCGGCTGCGGTGAGGGTGGCGGCGGCGGGCTGGGAGAGGGCGGCAGAGGCGAAGGAGGCGGCGGCGGCGGAGGAGGGGACGGGGGAAGGGGAAGGGAGGGCGGTGGGGAAGGCGATGGAGGAGGGGGAGAGGGTGGCGGTGGGGACGGCGATGGCGGGTTGGGAGAGGGTGGGAGGGGTGACGGGGGGCTCGAGTCCACGGTGTTGAAGATCTCGGGGGGAGGGGGATTGGGTAGCCGTGGAGGGTTGGGCGGCGGCGGGGGTGGCGGGCTGGGTGGTGGCGGCGGGCTGAACGGCGGAGGCGGGGGACTGGGCGGCGGGGGCGAGGGTGGCCGACGGGTGCCTGTGTCAGGATCAATGTCTTCTGGAGGCGGGGGCGGAGGGGGAGGCGGGGGTAGTGGAGGGGGAGGAGAGGGAGGAGGCCTGGGAGGTTCAGGGGAAGGCGGTACCGGGCTTGGAGGCGGGCTGGGCGGCTCCGGGCTGGGCGGCTCCGGGCTGGGCGGCGCAGGCGACGGCGGCGCTGGGCTGGGAGGTGGCCCGGGCGGCTCTGGGCTAGGTGGCTCAGGGCTGGGTGGCGGTGCCGGAGGTGCAGGAGAGGGAGGTGCAGGCGAGGGCGGGGGCCTTGGCTGCGGAGGGGCAGGACTGGGCGGCTGTGGGCTGGGAGGAGAGTCGAACGGTGGGGAGGGCAGGGGTGGGAGCGGCGAGGGCGGCGCAGGCGACGGCGGCGTTGGGCTTGGAGGCTTGGGGCTGGGCGGCCGCGGGGGCGTAGGCGACGGGGGCGCAGGGCTGGGCGGCGCGGGGCTTGGCGGCAGTGGCGAGGGCTGCGGAGGGCTGGGAGGGTCAGGGTTTGCTGGGGGTGCGGGCTCCGGCGAGGGTGGAGAGGGCGGAGTTGGCGGTGGAGAGGGTGGAGAGGGCGGCTCCGGGGGCGGAGAAGGCGGAGGACTGGGTGAGGGCGGCGCAGGACTGGGCGGCTGGTAGCAGGGCTGCAGGCAACAGACAATAGAGCGTGAGTACCTCTCAATGTCAGTGGGGCAAGATGCGGCATAGACGCACCTCACTGCCAGCCCGCACACGCCACTTGTCGTCTGAGAGCAGCTGCCCGCCGCTCAGCTCCACCTGCAACGAGCATGGGATGTGAGGGAGGCCATGACTGCCAAGCATTCTCACGAACAACAGTGTGCCAAGAGGCAAGCAGTGGCGGGCGCGCGCTTGTCGTCTCCCTTCTCTGACACACACTCACACACATACACACACAGCATGTGCCATCCTGACACACACATACGGCTTTCGTTTCGTTTTTTAATATACACACACACACGTGTGCCATCCTGACGCACACCTGCAGCTCCAGTGAGAAGACGGAGAACTCGGACAGAGGCATGCCCGCGTACTGAAGCACCTGCAGCCCGATCGATCGGAGGCAGGGTCAGGAGCGCGAAGCACATTGCTCGGACGCGGTGCGTGTCAGCGCGTCGGCATATAGCAGCGTGCTTCATGGAATGAGATACAACCATGTGTGCGGCGCGCGTGTAAAAATGCGGTATGGCTTGGTGGGTACTAGGGTGGGCACAGACCAGCGCGCCGCAACGCAACTGCGGGCCTCCCTGCGTGTACGCTGCTGCTCAGCTCACCTGTGTGGTGTTGAGGGTGAACAACGGGTCGCCCACCACGTCGCGCCGCCACACCCGCCCGCTGGCCTCGTGTGTCAGGCTCCAGCGGAACTTGACGACCGGCTCCGGACCCGAGCTGGTGTTGAGGCCGGCACGGGCCAGTGCCACAGACCTGCGGAGGGGGGGACGGGTTGATGAAAGACTCCGGGTGGACGAGGGGCATGATGGGTGACTGTCGTAAGCTGCACAACCATGCATGAAGGGGTAAACCCCACAGCCACAAGTGCCATGCCCCCAACCCCCCACCTTCCCCAGGCCCCCGCCCACCTGGCCGCCGAGGCGTTGACCGCCACCGCCGCGCCGCAGCCCAGACTGAGCGGGTCGGGCAGCTGCCCCTGCCCGCCCAGAGGCACCTCAGGCAGGGGGGCGCCGGCGGCGCTAGGCAGCAGCGGGCAGTGCAGCACCTGCACGAACACCTGTTTGTGTGGGGGTGGGTGGGTGGATTTGTGTGTGTGTGTGGGGGGGGGGGGGGGTGAATGAGGGGTGAGGAAAGGGGTTGAGAGGGAGGGTGGGAAGGGGCTTGTGAAAGGGGCGTGGGTGGTGGAGGGGTGGTAAGGAAGGCAGGTCAACCGGCCGGGACATGGACGCTGGAGCTCGGGGCAGCAAGCGGTCGGCAATGGCGCCCATCCCATATTTATGCTATCCATTTCCTTCCCTTCCGTTACGCCCACACGCGCACATACACATGCGCCGCACCTGTCCGGACACATAGCCGCCGCCGCCCTCATCCCACACCGGCGAGTTGCTCACCCACAGCCGCACCTGCCAAGCAAGGTCGGGGCGTACACAAATAATGAACCGGCGAGTGCAAAGGAGAATGCTTGAACAGTATACCCGTCCCTTACTTGGGACAGCAGGTATTCCATGACACACCTGATATAATCACAGGGATTGCACACACGCCCTCCAAACGTCCACACGCAGCAGCAGCAGTCAGCGCACGCACCATCCACTTGCGGCTGACAGGGCCCTGGCGCAGGTCGGTCGCCGCGTCCAGGGTCAGTGCGGGGTCGTCGGCGGAGGAGTTGATGGCGGTGACACGGAAGGAGGTGGGCGCACCCGCAGGCTCCGGCGCGAAGCTGTGGGCGTGTGGGCGTGTAGGCGCATTGCCGTGGGCTTTCCACGCGGGGCAGCAGGAAGGGGAGCGGATGCATGCAAGGTGGCCCACACCCAGCCATGTGTCTAAACATGCATACCCTATCATATCATATGACTTTTTACGCAAGCAACCACAGGCAGACACACGCGCACATACACACACACACTCGCGCCACACACATGTGCCCACACCTGTCGTACAAAGCCCAAACGAAGTACGCACTTTTCTCGGATCCAGGATCCGCTGGCTCGCCATCCGGCCAGATCTGGGTCCTCAGGATGTCTGCAGCAGCAGATCCAGGATCCAAAACCACGCCAGGACTGCCACACGGCACGACAGCCGCCGCGGGCGCGCCCCACACCACACGGGGGATGAAGCCGGTTGGCAAGGGCGGCGCGGGCGAGGGGGGCGCGGGCGAGGGGGGCTGCGTGCAAGTGTTGCTGATGGCGGTGCTGCCGCAGCCCACAGACACTGTCACATTTCGCTCAGCCACTGCCTGCGCGATACGAAGGCGAAGGTTGGGGTGAGTTGCCTTAGTCGATGCGGTAGACGGCAGGCCTGGAAACAGCCACAGCCACACACACAGCCACACACACAGCCACACACACACACACACACACACAAACACACACACACATATACCTCGGCGTCCCGGTCGTCTGTGACGGTGAGGCGGGCGGTGTAGGTAGCGCCGTCGGCCAGGTTTGTGAGGTTGACTCGCGCCACGGCGGTGCGGCGCGTGATGGTGGGGCGGCAGGGCGCCGAGATGACCCACAGGTAGCTCAGGGGGTCTGAGTGCGTGTTAAGGAGGGAGGAGGGGAGGGACAAGAGTTAGGGCAACGGCGGGGGCGGGAAGGGCACAACTGCGGTGGTAGGTGCTGGGGGAGCCACAAGGCCGCGCCAGCTGCTGCTGCAGCTGTGCCTGCAGCAGCAGTAGCAGTGGTAGTCAATCTGCACCCCGCCCCGGCGCCGCACCCACCCTTGTCCGGGTCCGACGAGGATGAGGCGTTGAAGGTGACTGTCTTCTGCGTGACGCCGCAGGTGGCGGAGTTGATGTTGTTGCCGGCGGCCACGGCCACGGGTGGGCTGTTGATCACGAGTGACTCTCCAGCCAGCCACAGCCAGGAGTCCAAGATCTACCGTATTACCGCAGGAGCAGGGTGGCGAAGTGGAAACGGGGGCTGCGTACTTAGGGTTGTGGTTTCAGCATTTCCAATAAGAGGGCATGAGGAGCACCATTGTGGTACGTAATCAAGGCGCGTGAGGAGCTCGCACCTGGTCTCCAATGTCCGCGATGGCAATCTTCACATGGTAGTTTGAATTGGCCTGTCAGTGCGGCGCGAGGTGTTGGTTGGTTGCCGTGGTTGTGGTTGACGGCAGTGCGTGAGGGTGCGGTTGGGGTAGGTTGTTGGCGGTCTCGCATGAGTAGAAAACAGCGCCCCATGTTACTAACACAAACATTACTGGCAGCCTAAACACACGCGGTGCACACACGCACACGCGCTCACCTGCACGGGGTATCCCCGTGTGTTCAGGCGGTAGGTGTAGCCGTCGGCCTGGAGGTAGGCGCGGGCGGATGGGGGTGAGGATGATGGTGTACGTAGTGACAGACAGCCAGCAGCACAAGCTGCCCCCACTGGCCGCCTGAAGGGGTCCACACAAAACATACTGTATCGCTCTTTTTGATACCGTAACCCACCTCCGTGGCCTTGAGTTGTGCCACCTCTCCGGGCTGGTTGTTATTCCACAGGTCCGCGTTGGAGCCCGCGTTGACTGTGGCGATGGACACCTGCATGCAGGATGGGCGGGTGGTTCAGGGGTTGTGGAGGCACCGTTGGAGTGTGGATGCTGTGCGAGAGCGCGTACTATACGTGAGCGCTGCGGTTCGTCCGACCTGCTTCGCGACACCGTACACAAGCGCTGTCCCCGCGCCCTTCCTCTCCAGCTGCCGGCCCTCCATGCATACGGAATCAGCACATGGCACATCCACCAGACTGTACGGCATCCATTACTGCCAGAACCGGCACACCGTACGGGCCCCTCCGTCGTCCGCTGCACGCGCCCTCACCGGCTGCGCCGCGCTGCCCCGCACCAGCGCCGTCTGCCTGCTGGCCGCGCCCGCGCTGCCCTGCTGCAGCTGGCCGGCGGCCGGAGACACCAGCACCGCGAACACGTCGTTGAAGGGCGCACCCACCTGCATGCGTGTGCGTGAATGCGAAGAGAGAGAGAGAGAGAGAGAGTGTGTGTGTGTGTGTGTGTGTGTGTGTTGGGGGGTTGCGAGTATGGCGGCTTCGCCTTGCATGAAAGGGACAGATTGCAAGGGAAGGGAAGGGAAAGCAGGTTTGGGCCCGGGGAGGGTGCATCAGCCCTTCCTGCTCTGCGCCCTGCATGCTGCAAATCAGCACGGGCGCTACCCTGTGCCCCACGCACGCCGCTGTTCACGGGGACACGTGGCACGCAAGACGCCCATGGATAACTTCCGCTGAGCTTGACAGATTGTCACTCAGCATCTTCAGCACCCTCAGCACGCACCCATTCATTGTACTCATCACTGCCGAACACGTAGCGTAGCGTCAGCAGACCCGACCTGTGGGGGATGCGTGTGTGTATGTGTTGCACATGGGTGCCAGTGTCAATAGGGGCCGCTGCGGATACAGACCCACACGTGCACTCCCCTGATCGGAGCAAGCTGTGGGTGCAGAGTGTATACACATTCTGTATGGATGCTGCCTTAACCCATAGTCGACCTGCGGGCGACGCACACGCATACACACACACACACACACACACACACACACACACACACACACACACACACACACACACACTTGCGGGGCGTGACGTCGAACTCCAGCACGGCGGCATCGTACGACAGCTGCCCTGGCACCAGTGAGTCCAGGTCGGCGTCACCGTCGCCGCCAGCAGGCAGGCTGTAGCTGCCCAGCGAGTTGTAGTTGCAGGCGGCGGCGGGTGCCGCACCCGAGCTCAACACAACGGCACCTGCGGGGGCGCCGGTGTCCGGTCCATGTTTAGGCAAAGCATGCTCCAGCCCTGTGCATATATCATGAAAGCTCCCCGCGTTTCGTGTTTGTGCTAATCAAGCCGCCCTGGCGGATGGCGCGTGCACCAGCCCATGCTTGGCCCACACGATCCCGGCCACGCAGGTGCCTTTTTGACCCTGCCGCGTCCCCCCCCCCTTGGCACCCCCTTCGCAGGCCCAGACCCAGCCTCAGCCTCCCGCCCTCCCGCCCTCACCCCGCGGGAACCAGGGCTTCATCACGTGACCCGGGGGCCAGCTGGTGTTGGTGATGAGCCCCCACTGCCGCCGCCCCGCCGCGCCAGCCGCCGCGCCCTCGCACAGCCCCTCCGTGAAGGCCGCGTTGCTGACCACCACGTCCGGAGTGGCGCCGCCCCCCGCGGCGCCCAGAAGCATCTGTGTCATCAAAGCATGATCGTGCGGGGCATGAATGTATGCACATTCCGCACATACGGCTCGACTGCCTCTATGTTGCTGCGCGTGTGTCCTGCCGGCGGGTGTGAGCGAGAGCTGCCAGGAAGCATCCTGCAGCCCCAGCATCCAGTCAATGCATGTGCTTTCCTGGGCACAATAGCGTCCTGCCCTCAGACTATTAAGAATGACTTGCAAATGAGCTTGTCAACAGCCGTACATGCATGCAGACGTGCAGAAGGCGGGGGCTGTGCCTACCTGGGTGGCGGTGGTGGCGGAGACGCAGGCCGTGAAGCCCGAGCACGACCCCGCCGCCTGTAGCCACCTCCGCTCCCCCAGCCGACGGCTGCTGCCCACATCACTACTGCCACTGCTGTGGACGTTTCCAATCCGGTCGTTGGCGCTACTGCCATCACCGCCGCCGCCGTCTGTGCACATGAGGCGGTGGCCCAACCGCCCCTCGAAGTGGGCGCTGAGGGGGTCGACCAACTCCACAACCTCGCAAACGGCAGAGCTGCCCGCGCCACTGACCGAGCTGCTGTGGGCATCTGACGCTGCGGCATCGACTGTGGAGGCCATGGAGGCTTGGGCGGGTCCGACCGCACCGCCAGTGGAAGCGGAATCGCCCGCGGCTGCTACCGACAGCCCCACGCCGCACGCCACGCAGCTGAACAGCAAGAGCAGCCCAAACACTGCTGCCCGGCGGCCTGCCATGTGAGCGGATGCCGGCCGGCCTAGTTCACGTCGCCTGCGCGGCCAGCATCTTAGCTCCATCGCTGCTGTGTAGGGCTGGTGCACCATGAGCATGGCGCGGATGGCGGGCGCAGTCTTGGTTACTTGCTAAAAACCAGGTCGGCACTTGGTGGGCCTTGATGTGATTCTTCGACGATGTAACAAGAATGGGGTGCATATGCGGCGGGCGCGAGCTGGTCCTACCTGTCGGTCTAGCTACCTTCGATTTGCCTCAATGACCGCCGCGACCACACGTTCACTGAAACCCTCGATTCTAAGCACGGCAGCAACTAAAGTGACTGATAGGACTACCCTCGTCGGCACGAGTCGGCAAAGCGGGGCGCTCGGGCCTCTTGAAAGGCCGAGTATCACCTCAGTTGCTGCTGTTATGAATAACTCAAATAACACTTTGTTGATCAAAGCATGTGTCTGTCGCGTGTTGGCAGTGTTTGCATCGGCTGTTTGCAGCAGGCCGTTTCTGCAACCAGGCTCTTGTGCGGACACGGGATCGAGACGCAGCGAGTATCAGGCAATGTAATTATCCGAGCTACACACTGGTAAGGGCTCAGGGGCCTTGTCTGACGACGCAGGACCGCCCGGGAAGGTGGGCGAAGTCCAAAAGCGCATGCTTCAAGATACGTCGTCTATAACGTTGTTCAATACAGCAGCTTTAATATCAAGTCTGCAATATATATTTTGTCTTCAGGTTCCATTGCCAGGGTGGCGGTTGGGACCGATCCGCCATCGTGCCATTCCAGGCTTAAGCCCAACCCGACCCCAAAGGCAGTCCCGCCGCTGCAGCGGTCCCGTTGCGGTTCCGTTGCGGTACACCCGACTTGAACAGCAAGCTACACCACCAGCTCATAATCCGATTCGCCGTGCCAAGGTCCCCTCATAATGGGCCGGCAATGCACCGGGTTCTCACGTGACTACGCAAGCAAAGCCACGCACATGCAAACGCACCATCTCCCGCGACATGCAAACGCACCATCCCCCGCGACATCCATGCTCCATCCAGTTCTCTTGCACGCGTTCATGATGTAACCCCCAATAAACTCAATCCGCTCAGAACACGATTCCTCGCTGGCGCACGCACGCCCCCTGCCTCCAAGTCACCTGAAGCGTCCTGCCGCTGCTGCACCGCCGAATCCGGGCACCCCATATGCCGCACGCTCCTTCCACCCTACAAGTCTCTCACGCCACCGAGCTCACACGCTAATGCCGATCACCTGCCTTCGCCTCCGGCCCTCCGCCACAGCCCCAGAGTGTAGGTCCCTTCTCCATCGAGCCATAAGGCTCCACGCTCCATGCCACGCTTGACGCATTGCGCAGATGAATAGCAGCCTCTGTGCAAGCTGACATGCGGTACGTCACTGGTTCACGCGGTGCCAGCGGCTCAAGCGGCCAGCGCCGCGCCGCGCACCACCTGAGGCGCAAAGCAAGGGAACTAGACCTCAGCAGGGACCAAGCAGTATCAAGCAGGGTCAGTGAGCTGCCCGCCTGCGCCTCACCCCGGGCCCAAACCCCCATTCCCCCACCACCACCACCACCGCCGACCTCCCAACCCGCCCCTCATCACCCACCTGCAATGTCTGCTGCGCGATGGAAAGCTCCTCATCGGTGGGGATGACCAGTGCGCGGATGCGCGCGCCCGGGCCCGAGATGTCGGCCTGTAGCACAGGCACGTGTGCGCGCGGATGGATCATGCGATACGTGCGCGGCATGTGTGCGCTTGTAAGTGGACCGTGCAATCCTTTGCAATGGTCAAAACAAGACGGCCGAGCCGCCGAAGCCACTCCACCACCTCTCCCTCCAGCTATCCCGTATCACTTTCGCGCCGCCACCGCAACCAGACACGGGGCACGCCGTCATTCCCCACACGTGGCCAGCACCCCACCTGCTTCCCGCCCACGGCCGCTGCGTTCGCGTCCTTGTCCACTGCGATGCCCAGCGCCTGCAGTGCCACATGAGAAAGGGGGGCGAGGGACAGTCAGTCGGGTGTCTGTTTACACAGAACAGATTGCCGCGAGCCGGTAGACACGTTGCAGCTGCCGTAGATCTGTACTACCGTACCTGCGCCAAGACCCCCACAATCACGCCTGCGCCCACGTGTCGCTGCCCCCGCCGACGCCTGCCCACTGCTTTGCCTCCCTCACCTGCATGCGGTCGCAGATGAGTCCCCGCACCAGCGCGCTGTTCTCGCCGATGCCCGCGGAGAACACCACCGCGTCCACCTGGCGGCGCAGTGGCCGGGGGAGGGGCGGTAGGTGCGCGCGTATGTGTATGTGTGTGTGCGTGTGTGCGCGCGCATCTTCGACCTCATCCCATCTCCAGCCCCCCCCCCCCCGGCGCTGGATACTATGCCCCAATCCACGTCCCCACCTTCCCCCAATCCACCACACCTCCTCCCTCCCCCCTCCGCCTCCCCACCTGGCCGTCCAGCATGGCCATGTAGGCTCCGATGTACTTGCGCACGCGCCGCACGAACATGTCCAGGCCCAGCTGAGAGCGCGGCTCGCCCTTGCCCGCGCCCTCAATCACCGTGCGCAGGTCGTTGGAGCCGGTCAGCCCCAGCAGGCCTGCGCGGATAGGAAAGCGGGAGGCGCAGGGGTTTGGAAGATGCAGAGAGGGGCAAAGGAGCTCCATGATTGGAGACGAAATTGGAAGGCAGGACGTGGGGGGAGCGCGGAGAGCGGCCAGTTCAGCGCCCGACATGGTCTGGCATGGTACAGGCGGCGATTGGGCTGGCAGGGACACCACCCACCTGACTTCTTATTGAGCAGCGTGTCCGTTTCCTGTGAGGGTGTGGGCGAACATGGGTGTCCATGGCGTGAGTGCGGGGATGGGAGCGTGTAGACCATCATAAGGAAGGATGGGTCAGGCGTGCCGTGCGCGTTTCCGGTACTAGCAGCACTCTTCGACTTTCCAACCCCTTAGCCTCGGCCCGGCCTGTCCCTTCAATTCTCGCCCCCTGGGCTGCTGCTGGGTGTTGGTTTATCTGGGATGAGATTGCTCTACCCCACCTCCCACTGCCCTGCCCTGCCCTGCCCTGTAGGTCCGCCCCCCCCAAACTCACGCTGGCTGACAGCCCCAGCTGGTTCTGGATGTGCAGCACCACCGCCGGGTCGATGTCGCCGCAGCGCGTGCCCATCAGCAGCCTGGGCGGCGAGGGAGCGGCGGGAGGGGTTGTAGATACCAGCCCAAACTAAACCAAGCTGAACTAGCGGAGCACAGGCAGAGGCGTTACTTGCAAGCGATAATACTTATGGGAGGGGGCCGAGGCGTCGTGGGGAAAGGGATGGGGTTTACGATATGGGTGCCGGCAAGGTGGTCTAGTCCGACCACTGCCACAGAATGCCACGCCTAAGACCGCCCTCGACCTCGAAACCCCAACCGGATTCTCCCCTCTCCCCCCCGTGCTCTCCTCATGCACCCGCAGCTCGCTCACCCCTCCAGCGGCGTCATGCCCATGCTTGTGTCCACACACTGCCCGCCGCGCACAGCGGCCACGCTGCTGCCGTTGCCTGCGGGACCGGTGGCATGGGCGGGTGAAGCAGGAGGAAGGAGAAGGGCGGGAGGGCGACCACAGTACCCCGTGCGAGGATGTCGCTGGCAAGATCGAGACACACACACACACACACACACACACACACACACACACACACACACACACACACACACACACACACACACACACACACACACACACACACACACACACACACACACACACACACACACACACACACACAAACACACCTCATCGCCAAGCAACCGGGCGACGCTGCTGCCGGCACCGCGCACTCACCCAAGTGGCAGGTGATGACGTTGGTCTCCGAAACCTTCTTGCCCAGCATAGCTGTAGATTTGGGCGTGAGCGGGTGCGTTGGGATTTCAGCAATGGAATTCTCCCATACGCACCCCGTCCTACTCCCCGTGAGCTAAAAGGTGACTACCCAAGTCCCCTCCCAGTCCCCTCGTCCCACACCCGCCCAGCCGCTCACCCGCCGCCTGATCCACCAGGTACTTGTGGCTAGTGCCGTGGAAGCCGTACCGCCGGATCTTGTGCTTCTCGTACATGTCGTACGGCAAGCCGTACACGTACGACTCGGGCGGCATGGTTTGGTGGAAGGCCGTGTCAAACACAGCCACCTGAGGTTTGGCGTTTGGAGACGCGTGCGTCAGGTGTGTTGTGCGGTGTTGCAGTGGTGGTCCGGCTTGTAGAGAGAGAGGGGGAAAGGGGCTTGGCAGAGTGCACAAGTGTCCTGGTGCGGGTTCTGGGCGGGTGAAGTAGGCATGTCACAGCGAGGAGTCTGGGGGCGGGTTCTGGTGATGTGGGTCGGTCCCCCGGCCATCCACCAGCCCTCCATTCGCATCGCCCCACCCACCCTCTTAGCACCGTACGCCACGCCACGCCGCGACCCGCACCTGCGGCACGTCTGGCCCAAACACCTTCTGCGAAGCATATATGCCTTGCAGGTGGGGCGGGTTGTGCAGCGGTGCAAACATGGAGGCGTCTTGGATGCATCTGATGACGTCGGGCGTGAGCAGCTTGGGCTGCGACATATCGAGGCCGTGCACGATGCGGTGGCCCACCGCGCAGACCTCGCTCGCAAAGGTGCTCGACACGTTCTCGTCAATGAAGCTCATGATGTCCTGCATCGCCGTCAGGTGGTCCTTGGCGGGAATCTTCTTCTCGAACTTCTTGGGCTTGCCGCCATCGTCGGGCACGCTAGCCTTCAACACGCAGTTGGCCGGGTCACCTGCGGACAGGTTCCGTGCCGTCGATGACCGTCAATCATGCAGCCACCACACATCTATCCAGAGGCAGTTGGTTGGGATGGTTGTTGTCGCGGAAGGACGACGCTGACACGCCGGGTGCCGGATTGGTGCATGCCCCGACCCCGCATGTCCCGGCACCGCAACCCTCACCGATACGGTCAAACAGGCCAGCGGCGCCGGGCAACAGCGTCTCCGCTGTGAAGATTTTAAACTTGATGCTGGAGCTGCCGGCGTTCACCACGAGCACCTTTGACCCCTTGCCGGAGGGAGCGGTGTTGCGCGGTGGCACTGCCGACCCGACAGGCACTTTGCCAGCCAGCATTCTAGGTATTTACTAAGAGGCTTAAATTCGCTATTCGGTTCGGCCGAGTGTCGCTCCGTAATTTTCGCAGGGTTCCGACACAGTGCGACTCGTCCAATAACGCGTATATGTTTGCGTCTTTGATATCGGTAAGTCAACTTGGAATGTCAATTCACACGACCATGGTGTCGGCCATCACTGAACCATGGTGTCGGCGATCCCCATGCCATAACTTGACAGTTTCCCGACCCTTTCCTCCTCTTCTTCTTGATGATTGTGTTAATAAAGTTCATGCGCGGGGATTGCCTGAGCGTTGCCTTCCCCTTCCGATGGCCGACACTCCCCCTGACCGCCCTTTGCAAAAAACCTAAAACCGTACATGCTGTTGCGTGCGGGTGCACGTGCGGGTGCGGCGGTGGGGCCGTTTCAATTGTTACACGGACACAATTTACCCGGTGATGCCTTTCCCAACAACATCCACGCCCTTCCCTCAAGGCAGCTCGCTCCCCCCAGCCCTGATGCCTCGTGCAAGCACCAATGCAGGGCGCTCCGATGCAATCCTCGCACGCTCGTCTCTTTCTATCGGATTCGACACGCTGGTAGACAGTTCATATCCCAGTCATGCCCACTACATAGCACTCATCAGTGGAAGAGCCACGTAAGGGCCATCTCAAGTTGTAATGTCACTTCACATGACCACGTACGGTGTCGGCCATCCCTGACCATCATGGTGTCGGCGACCCGCATGCAATAATTTGGCATTTATTGCATTCATTCTTTTGCACACCAAACAAGGAGGTGGCTGCCTTATGGCAGGAAAAGGGCTGATCCCGGGTCGTTATTAACCCCGCCACCTTGACGCGGGCGCCTACTAAGCACACGCCTCTATGTTGGGGGCCTTTGGCATCCCCGCAAATCCGGACGTGGCCGGTTGGGTGGGGTGCACAGTCCGTGCTAACCCGCAGCTAACAAACTAGTCACGTCACTCGCCGCCAATCGGCACGTGCACCCTCAGCCCCACGCCCTGCTAGCGCCGTTCAGGCTCTCAGCCCGGCCCCGCCACCGCCGGCGGCCATGGTGGCCGCTGCAGCTTGGTCGGCCGCTCGAAGCCCATCAGCTTCAGCAGGAGGAGCACACGGATCACGTTGGCGGCGGAGACGTCGCGGTTCTGGGGATGGGGAACGGGGAGGAAGAAGAGAGCGCACATGAGCTGTTTCAACCGTCAACCTGTCAATCAATCCGTCCCCAGTGCCCAGCCGTCCCCGCACATGCACGGTCCTCACCCAGGTCGTCAAGCAGTCGTTGCAGACTTTGACTGACCAGGGCCGCTGCCCCTCCTTCAGCCCCCCAAGCCGCTTGATGGCCATCTCCTGACACCCGCAGTTGTAGCAGGTCTGCGCTCGGACCAGGAAGAAAGAGGCGTGAGAGCGAGCCGCTACAGAAATGGACAACGGTGACAGGCTCTTTATGACGGCTCGCCGTCTGCTGTGTCTTTGTAGCACATTTACGACGTACAGAAGTCATACTGCGCAAAGCCATGGCTTGCTTTTCGGGCAACCTTGCACACCAAAAAATAATGCAAACACATAGCACCAAGCCGGACGTGGCCGGGCCAAAGTTCCTTATTATCTTCGTGATATCTGCATCATGGCGGCTGTACGGTATTCTACCTGCTGTTGTCCACCGCCACCGCCCTTCTCATCTCACGACACCCGGCATCACCAGACTCGACACCACCTAGGCCACCAGCTCAGCCTTAGTGCCCTGCGCGCCAGCAACAAACATATAACCCAAGCACGACACTAAGCAAAACCAAACCTGTTAATGAAGCACTCGACCTATGAATTGCCATGTGCTATTACCACGTCGTCCCCTCAGCACCGCCCCGGTCACCGCGCACGCAAGCGCCCGCCCTACACAACCAAGAGCGCCCTGTCATTGGCCAAGCGGCACTGCTCCCCGAAGATGCAAGCGGCACTGCTCCATGATCAGCCCCATCAGCCCAACACCAGCCAGCGTTCCACGCCCGGCCGCCTCTTGCCTGCGCTCGTTTCGCCGGCACAACCTGTGACCCTGCCTCCTGGCTTGCTCAGCCAGCGAAACGGGCTCGCGCGCATATATCCCTGTTCCGGCCGCTTTGTCTGTCAATGCCCACCCAACTAGCTGCCCCCGGCGTGCTGCCCGCGGCGTGCTGCTGCTGCCTTAAACGGCCGCGACGGCAGCCTTGGCAGCCGCGGCGCGAGCGGCGGATGACATGCGGGAGGCCTGGATGGAGGTGACGCAGATGGTGTTGATGATGTCGGGCACCGTGCAGCCGCGGGACAGGTCGTTCACGGGCCTGAGTAGACCCTGCGCGGGCGAGGGCGGATGGGAAAGAAAGAAGTGCGTCAGCAGCCGGATGTCTAATGTGGGTCTGGCAGCACGACTGATTCTGCGGCCAGCCCCACACTGCACGGTGATGCCAACATGACCTGGCTCTGGTTCCCACATGACCCGAGCCCAGTTGGTTCAACAGGTCAAAAGCAGAATCCCAACCGGCACTCGAGGAACACGCCCGCACCTGCATGACGGGGCCCATGGCGATGGCACCCGTGGACTGCTGCACCGCTTTGTACGTGTTGTTGCCTGCGTATATCATGACATGTAAGGACGGCACGAGGCAGCGGCATGATGGTTAGTGGGGATGCCAGAACGACCGGGCGAAAGCGCAACGGCATTGCGACAGTGACATTGCCGTTTGTGTAGGCCCAGCGCAAGCAGATAACCATACACAGGCAGGCGGCCGCCAGCCCCCTTTCAGTGGCCTCCCTTTGGCCGCCACGCACCGGTGTTGAGGTCGGGGAAGATGAACACGGTGGCCTTGCCCGCCACCTCGCTTAGGCCCTGCACCTTGACCGCCGCCACCTGCACAGCGCACGCGTGCCAACACCAACATTAGGGAGAGGAACTTGCATAGTGGACAACACCAAGCCAGTACCAATGTGCGTGTGCTCGTTCGCCGGCAGAGTGCCAAACTTACCGCCGCCTCATCCACGCGCTTCATTCCATACCGGTATCATGCAAGCCAGGCAAGCCCTTCACAAGATAGTAAACCCCGAAAATAAATGCGCGCGCAACGCACCTTGGGGTCAATGGCAGCGTCGTACTGGATGGGTCCCTCCACCTTGATGTCCGGCCGCCGCTGCTTCACGATGGCCACAGCCTCGCTCACCTTCTGGACCTGTGGGCGGTGAAGATAAAAGCGCGAAGGAGCCTTGTTTCAATGGCGCGACAGGTCATGCCAATCTTAGCCAATCCACGCCCACCCCGCTCAGGCTCCCTGCCGCACTATCACCGCGACTTTCCCCACGCCTCCCCAAACTCCGAAGCCCCAGTCCCCGTCAAGCCAACTCACGTCGGGGCCGGAGCCGGAGCCCAGCGTGGAGTAGGACAGCATGGCCACGCGCGGCTCGATGCCGAAGGCCGCGGCGGTGTCGTTGGAGGTGATGGCGATCTGCGCAACAGCAGGCCGGGCACGGCCACAACCACGCAAGACAAGGGGTGTCAGCTTTGTACAGCTGGAAAATGGGCTGAGCCCCCGTACGCTTGGGAGCTAATAAGCATGTAACGCCCCGTCAGAGCCTCCATGCCGCTACGATGCGCCTGCGCGTCGGCTAGGGACACTCGGGTTGGGGCCGTGCGGGATTTCCCGCGCCACATGCGTGCCTTGTCACGTTCCCAAACACCCCAAGCATTTCTTTCGCCTCCTGCCATACTCAACACCTCCCCGGCGCCCCACGCTCAAAGGGCTAGGCGCGGGGCGGGGGCGACCTCGGGGCTTCTCGGCATTCTGGCGCGTCGGCAGGCATGGCAGCGCAAGTCGCTCAAAGACTTTCGATATACTTCCCCGCTTTGCTTGCCGCCAACATAGTTTGCCTTATAGACTACATATCGGCGGGCACCGGATGCTTTCCTCGCGACCTCGCGAAAGTCAATTTCCATGGACACGCGAAGGCACTTCTCGCTCCGCCCGAATTTTCCCTGCCACCTATTTACATGCAATAGGCATTAACAAATACTAATACGTAGCAGTCGCAGTTTGTGCCAGTATGCTATGTTTTGCCGACGATCGCTTGGCGCGGTTTGCCGCCGCTACATATTCTTTTGCTTTTCATTCACATTTGCTATCCGTTCTGACGTCTGCCTGCCCCTGAAACCCCTTTGCCCGTCACCTCCCCTGGTCCGCCTCCCCCCTCCCCTGGCCCTGCACGCTTTTCTTCGAACGCACGGACAGGGGTGTTCCTGGGGGGCTTCGCCCCCCCCCCCTGGAACGCTTCGCTGGGGGGGCTCAGCCCAAACAAGGGGTGTCAGCTTTGTACAGCTGGAAAATGGGCTGAGCCCCCGTACGCTTGGGAGCTAATAGGCGTGTAACGCCCCGTCAGAGCCTCCATGCCGCTACGACGCGCAGGCGCATCGGCTAGGGACACTCGGGTTGGGGCCGCGCCACATGCGTGCCTTGTCACGTTCCCAAACACCCCAAGCATTTCTTTCGCCTCCTGCCATACTCAACACCTCCCCGGCGCCCCACGCTCAAAGGGCTAGGCGCGGGGCGGGGGCGACCTCGGGGCTTCTCGGCATTCTGGCGCGTCGGCAGGCATGGCAGCGCAAGTCGCTCAAAGACTTTCGATATACTTCCCCGCTTTGCTTGCCGCCAACATAGTTTGCCTTATAGACTGCATATCGGCAGGCACCGGATGCTTTCCTCGCGACCTCGCGAAAGTCAATTTCCATGGACGCGCGAAGGCACTTCTCGCTCCGCCCGAATTTTCCCTGCCACCTATTTACATGCAATAGGCATTAACAAATACTAGTACGTAGCAGTCGCGGTTTGTGCCAGTATGCTATGTTTTGCCGACACCACGCACGCACGCACGGACAGGGGTGTTCCTGGGGGGCTTCGCCCCCCCCCTGGAACGCTTCGCTGGGGGGGCTCAGCCCAAAAACTGTGAGAATATTGTAGAGCAACGGAGTGACCAAACGGTACTTGCTTTCCTCAAGTCCGTGCGTGCAGCGCAGGGCGCCCGTTCGTTTAATGTGCAGGGGCAACACCGGTCGTCGCGGCTGCGGACGCACCTGCGCCAGGTCGGCGGCGGAGGGGTTGACGTTGACGGCGCAGTCGCCGTACACCACCACTCGGTCGGGCAGGCACATGATGAAGACCGAGGACACCAGCGGGGTGTCGGGGCTCTTGAGCACCTGCGGTAGTGTGCATGAGAGCGTGTGTGCATTTGTTCTATGCCCTGTTTGAGAACGCGTGCGCCAGCGCAAAGCCGATGGGAGAGAGTAAACGTGCAGCAACAGGGGCACAGCCACAAATCCGCCAACATGCCAACAGCGCGGCCCTCCAAGTGGTGGAGGCCAAGCAGGGCGAAGTCCCAGAGAGCACGGCGCACCTGCAGCGCGGGGCGCACGGTGGAGGCGGTGGTGTGCACCGCGCCCGACACCATGCCGTCGGCGTCGCCCGCGACGATCATCATGGTGGCAAAGAAGTTCACGTCGCCTGTGTGCGTTTGTTTGACGTGTAAGAAACCAAAGTTTATACAACTGCGGCATACTGCGACAGTGTACACCCTGCGACGCCGAACGCTACGGAGCGAAGTGAAAAAGCACCTTGCAGTCCTGCCACTGCTCCACCCCGTTCCACTCCAACTCGGGTCACCTGCCCCGCACCCGCGTACCGTGCAGCGTGTCGGCCGCCACCTCGCGCGTCATGCCCTTCTTCTTCCTCGCCTCCACCAGCATGTCCACGTACTTGTCAAACCGGTCCGAGGTCTGCAGTGAGAAGGGCGGGACGAAGAGGAAGAGGAGGAGTTGCAGGAGTGAGGAGGCGCAGGCCCAGGGAGACATGCGGCACATTTCAGAGACCATCCATGGACAGCCCACAGGGGACCACCGGTCGGCCCGGTACCCACGTTGGGGTTGTGGATGTTGCAGCCGGACAGGTCCAGGCCCAGCTTGGCCGCCTCGGCCTGGTGGCGGCGGTGGGCGGAAGCAGGGGTGCAGGGCAGGCTGGGCTAGGTTGCTTTTGTCAGGCCGTCACACACACAGGTGACAGAAGCATGTTCTGCAGCATCGGCGGCGGCTGGACATAGCTACCCCCACATCACATCAAAGCACGACAGCGGCACAACCCTGCGGCTGCGCCCAGCCCACCCAGTAGCCCAAGACCGCGGGCCCACTCGCCCTGCCTCTGCCTCCCTCACCAGGATGGTGGTGGGGTCTCCCAGCAGCGTGATCTTGGCCAGGCCGCGCTGCACCACGTCCGCCGCCGCCGCCAGCACGCGCTTGTCCTCCGACTCGGGCAGCACAATGTGCTGGGGCGTGGCGCTGTGGTGGGGGCGGGGCGGCGTGTGCCGGTGACATGGTGCGGTGACGCGTGGAGGTATGGGCATGTGGTGGACGGGCAGGGTCAGCCCGGCGCGGACTCTATTGCCGCCCACGTTGTCATCCCGAGTCCCTTCAGCAGCCCTCGCCCCCGCCACGGTTGAGCACCGCTCACTCGATTTCTCTAGACCCCAATGTTGCCCACTGCTCGCAGCCCCGGCCCTCGTCGCACTCACTTGCACATGGACTTGAGCGTGTGCATGAACATCTTGGGCGTCATGCGGTTGGGGCGCACCATGTTCTGAAGCCGCGCCACCACCGCGTTGGCGTCCACGTACTGCTCGAACAGGCGCTGCGGGAGAAAGAGGGGGCAAGGAGGCAAAGGGGGGTTCGAGGGACAGAGGTCGCGAGCATGAGGTGGGGCGAGGTAGCCCATCCTTGACATGCCACAACAACTGATGTATCTCGCACCGGCCCTCGCTACCCGTCTCCAACCCCTCCCTCTCACCCCTTCTCTGCCCTCTATGCCACCACAGCATGTCGCGCGGCCGCACCTTGCACTGCGAGATCTTGCGCGTGGATGAGGGCAGGATGGCGGCGTCCAGGTTGTCCAGCTTTCTGATGGCGTCACGCAGCGGCATGTCCGTCACCAGCACCTGGCCGATACACAGCCGGCAAACAACCACATATGCATTCACGGCGTGTCAGTGTCGGTGCTGGTGCTGCTAGATGCACGGGAGTCGCGGAATTGTGGGGTTCACAGCAGATACCTTCACGGCCGCCCCGAATATGCCCACACCACCCACCCACAGTCCTCCCGAAGCCCGCCTCAAGCCCCGCAGCCGCGCCCCGCAACTCCTCCCCCCCTCCTGCCTCACCGGCAGCAGGCTGCCCTTGTACAGGCCGCTGCTTGACAGGCCGGCGAAGATGCGGTCGATGGTGTCACGCGCGTAGTTGCGGCCGGAGCGGGCGGAGCCGGCCTGCGTCAGCAGGATGCCGGCCACGCCGGGGCCCGACACGGACAGCTGTGCCGCCAGCAGCCCCAGCACGATGTCCAGGCGGTCCGCGGAGGTGACCACGAGTGGCCTGAAGACGCGGGTGGAGGAGGAGAGCAAGGAAGGAGAGGGAGGAGCAGGTGGGGTTGTCAAATGGCGGTGGGGTTGAAGGACGAGGGGGAAGTAGGAACCGGGAAGTGGAGTGAGCGAGGGCATGGTACGGATAAAGGGCACACGCATGAGGCGGCGCATCTTCATTTGACATTGTCGCCCCCGCCTCATTTTCATAAAGGTGCACGTAGACCTCTCGCTTTCCCTCGTGCCCCACCTGGTGCTCCGCTTCGTCTACTCAACTCCGCAACGCCCCTCCTGCCCCTCTACGCGTTCCCCCCACGCGTCTCGGTAAGTTTCAATTGCGCCTCCTGGTTTATAACGCTTGATCCTGGGCAGGGTTGCAATCCACCACCACCACCACCATCACCACCCGCCCCGCCCGCCGCGCACCTGCCCATGGGCCTCTCCGCCAGGATCTCCAGCAGCTCCTCCAGGCGCTGGCTGGCCACCACCACGTCGTCGAACTCCACGTCCGTCAGCAGGCTGTCGCCGTACAGCCGCTGGGCACCCATGGCGGTCTGGACCTCGTCCAGGCTGCGTTAATTATTGCGCAGCGTGCGGGCAGGGGAGGAAGGGTTGCAACTTGTCAGGGGAGGAAGGGTTGCGTATCAGGTGTGGGCGACGGGTATGGAAGGTTTGTTGGGGATGGCGTCACTTGCCCGTGCTTCAACCCGGCCGGCCACGAGAAAGGCCTTAAACTCACCGGACGTTGCGCAGCATGATGTCGGTGGGGATGGCGCCGGCGAAGGGCAGCCCCGCCGCCGCGAACTTGTCCCGGAGCTGGCCGGACAGGATGGCGTGAGACTGGCGCGGCAGCTGCGGAGCCAGGAGAGGGCACAGGCGGGGTAGGTGAGCACATGGGCCGCGTGCATGCGGTGTGTGGTGGAAACGCCACTTGTTTCCCCTCTACAGCTTCCAGCTACCTGCCACTGGCCGCATGTCATTGTTGTGACTTCAACCGAAACGCAGGAAACGTGCCAGCGCACGCCTCGGCCGTACTCTCCACCGAAATCGATCGCTCACGATTGTCCTCGCTCGTCACAGCCCTGCACTCCCATTGACCGCTTCCCCGCTCTAGCCCAGCTGTGTGCGCCGCCCAACCCGGTCTCACCCGCGTTGTGGGCACCGTCCAAATTTGCACTCGCTTCAACCCCGCAAAACCGGTCGGGGCAAACGTCCGACTAGGAATCTAACCGCGCAACCCAGCATGTCAAATCCGTAGTCCGAAGTTTGCCCCAGTGCCGTACGGCCCTTTCCGTGCGGGGGGTCTTGGGGGCAGATAGGGGGGTTCCCCGATGGCAAAAAGGTCACCCCTGACTCCCTCGTGCTCTCAGACACTTCTCATACATAGCATTGACTTGCTGGTTGAGTGGCAGGGCGGTCCACGCTCGCCTGCGGTCGAAATGGACTGGTTTTGGCCAGCGAGCCAGCGAGCTCGATGGGTACGTGTGGGCACGGTCGAGCGGAAACGTGCTGGAGGGGGCATAAACTCACTCAACATGCTATTTAGACACATTATACCGCATTTGAATGTATCCCGGAGCAAAATGCGAGAATCGGCCGACCAGCCATTTCGCGACCGAGGTCCCTCAAGCAGCCATTTCCTCAATATCTCAACGTTGCCGTGCCTATAGGTAGATGCTCGAGAGTCTCTACGGGGGCTAAAAGCAGCTCTTCGCGCAAAATGTCGGGGCATGCAGCTGCATTTCGCGAGCTCGGCGAGCGGACAGGCCGCGCCAGGGCCCATAACAGCTATTCATAACATACATATGTCATGAATAGGCACTTGGGATGGTTTGGGCCTTGGACGGTGCCGCGTGTATGGGCACGTCCCGGGTGAGACCGGGTTGGCGCCGCCGTCGTTGTCAACCACCACGCGTCCACAGTCCGGCCCGCGTACCCATGCAAGTGCCCCCGACGGCTCCTTGACCGCGTCTCCCCAGCTGTGCCCGGTGCAACCTTCTGCCCCGCATCCTCCTCCGAAATAACCCTCTCCTATTCCCCACTCCCAACAGCATTAAGTGCAGTGTTCCCCATCCGGCATACACCCGGTAGCCCCTCTCATGCCCATGCCCTGCTGCTGCTTCTCATGCCGCACTTCATTCCATTCCCGTGCCCCCCCCCTCCCATGGCTCTCACCCCGTTCATGACCAGGCCCAGCACCTCCACGTGGTGGTCCAGGAACACCTGCCGCTTCACCATCTGCACGTGGGGAAGGTGGAGGCAGACGAGGGCAGGTAGAGGTAGGTGGCGGCAGGTGGAGGCAGGGAAGGAACAGGCGAGGGCATGTCGGGGTCCGAAACTCCCTGCAGCCAGTCCTTGCAATGCTACACCCTAGGGTATGGATGGAGCCGCCACTGTGAGCAGCGGCGACTGCTACCCCAAAGCGCCTGCCCCGCAGCCCTGCTGACTGATGGACTGGCGCCCAGTCCTCTCGGGCCCTCACCGCACGGTTGTAGTAGTCGGCAACGGTCGCGTTGGGCTGGCCGGTCATAGTCATGAGCACGGGCGCGTTCAGGGCGGCGGCGATCTGCAGGGTGAGGCGGGGCGTAGAGAGTTGCGTGCTTGCGGGCACATACGCCCCTTCATTTGCTTCTTGGAACCTACTCACCCCATCCCTACCTCCAGCCTTTCCCCCGAACGCAGGCCCGCTCCCACTCTCCCCCCCCTCCCGCCCGCACCTGCGCGTCCAGCTCCGTGCCGCCCATGAGCGGGCCTGGCCCCTCCACCAGCACCAGGTCCTGCCCCTCCTTGTACGAGGCGTACTGGCTGTAGATCTTGTCCAGCAGCTCGCTGTGCTGGCCGTTGGCGATCATCTGCACCGGCAGCGAATTGATAAAAAAGCGTAAAGTTCATGAAGCGGCGCGCCGAGGTGGCGTGGTGTGGATGCCTTCGGATGTTCACTGGTGTGCTGGTGCTATGCGCTGCGGCCTATGTCGTCGCAGTCATTCCAGTGTGCGCCCCGCCGCGCTACATATCCAGACCGCACTACCCAGCACCCACTACCCAGCACCCAGTGCTCACCCGCGCGGCCTCGGCGTCCTGCACGCCCGTCATGGCGCGCACGTCGCCCTTGAGGTTAAACACCTTGTACACTCTGGATACAGGGAGGGGGCGAGGGGGTCGCGTGAGGAGGAGGCGAGGGGCATGAAAGGCGGCCTGGATGGATTGGGGATGGGGCCTGTGTGCCGCTGGGGTGGCGGTGTGGCAGGGTGGCACACCGTATGGAACGCAGGAAGCGCCAGGCAGCACGCGGTGGTGGAGCCGCCGCGGCGAACACCCGCACGCAATGCATATAGCTGGCCCCGCGCCTGCTTTGGGTTGACTGGCTGCAGCCGGTATACCGTGCACCTCCCCTGCGCTCACAGCTCAACGTGGCGGTCAATACGCAGCTCCGACGACGCTAGCGCCTCGGCGGCAATGGGCTCAAAGAAGCCCACATGCGGGAGGTGGCGCTCGAAGTAGTTGAAGAAGCCCAGCAGCAGAGGCGTGCGCTGGCCCACTAGGGAGATGTCCGAGAGGAAGAGGGTGTCAAAGCCCTGCTCGCCCTGTGCGATATTGCCGTTGCCCGCTGCCTTCGGCGCCACACGCGCCACCCGGCGGTTCGCGCAGAGCCTGACGCGCGGGAACAGCCTGTGCAGCAGGGTCGCCGGCAGACGTTACGCAAGTTAGAATCGTGGACATGTTTCGCAACACCCATACGGCTGGTTTAAAGGATGATCGTTGCGAAACCCGCCTTCAAGTGATAGAGCTTGCTTTCAGTCGGCGTTTCGAGTTAGAACCCCCAAGCAGGTGGCCAGAACCGAACCAACAAGCGCTGGCTCACGTGCAGCCTAGAATCGTTTGTTTCATCACAGCATCGTCTTCGACATTCACACTTGCGCCCACCCACTTCCCAGGCGATCCAGCACCCACCCGGCGTGTCGGAACGGCGCCACTGCCGGGGCCCCGGCCACCGCCTGCCGGCGCGACATAGTGCTACTGTTCAGAGACATACTCCGATAGCTTTTGTCGGAGCTGGAAGTTGCTCTGTGGCCGCTTCGAGCCGAAAGTATTCGATTATCGTGTGGCTGGTGTTTCACGTTGATCCTCAAGTTGTATTATGTATAACTGCTGAAGATGCAGTCAGATGCACCAATCGGTACAAGCAAACGCGGCAGACTGTTGCTGCGGTAATTGAGGGCACGGTGTCCTAGTCTAGTGACGGCCGTTGTTGTATATGTGTAGATCGCTTGGTAGTCTGTGCATTTGCCGATAATGAATAGGTTTGGTGGGCCGGGGGGAAACCCGCTTTAGTGATTCGCGGCATGCAGCGCCAATGTAACGCCTACTCCATTCTGCTTTAGGCCTTAGCTTTAGGCCTTAATCCGTTGCTAACTTCTTGCTAATAAGTACTTATTTGTAGCGTTAGCAGGTGGGGGTACGTTCCGTGCCGCCAAAAATAACAAAAAGCGTTTCGTTCCGGCACCTTTGTGCGGCTGCCGCTGTCTGCCGTCCGTTGGGTTTGGGGTTTTGCCCCGCCCCCGCCGGGGTACTGCTAGACTCACGCGTGTCCCTCAGGTATCCCATCATCGGGCTCGGTGCACGCGTACCAACAATGGTGCACGGCACGGCCATGTCCACGTCCGAGACGTCCAACTCACGCATCCTAGCGCGTCCTATCGCGACTCAAGCTGCCGCCGACATCTTCGTTAGCACCTGCATCAGCTACGTCCCCCCATCAGTATACAAGGCCATGCCGAAGAATTCACCACAGCTGCCGCGCCATTCCGCACCACCTGTCTAGCACGCATGGCCCACAGCCACCAACAGCCGCCACACACACACACACACACACACACACGCTTGCAGCTCAGCAGCCGCCGCAGTGAAGCCTGCATGAGGGGCAGGGGGGGCTGTTGTTGTTGTGTGTGTTCCCATCTGTTCCTGGCCTGCCCCAAACCTGCCATCCCAAACCTGCCATCCCTCGAGCATCCCTGCCTGCCACCCCAAACCTGACCTGACATGTTGCTGACCCAAACCTGACCCAAACCTGACCCAACCTGATCCGCGCGATCCCTGTCTGATCCTGTCTGCCGGCCGGTTCCCCGCGTCCCTCGCGTCCAGCTGCCAGCAGGCGCACTCGCCAATCTGCGCTACGTCATACGTTGTACGAAAGTGGTGCGGCGTGGATGCCGAAACGTGCTCCGCATGGCGTGTGCAAGCCGAATGAAGGAATGGAGGCGTGGAAGTGGTGTTTGTGGGGAGAGCTGATAGGCGGGGATGCGTTGACTCATTCATTGGTCCAGTAGGGTTAAACGCTGATGACAGCGCTCAGCGCCGAGCTGCATCTCCTGATCTATGGTACACATAAGGCAGGGCAGTGTTACAGGTCATAGGACACTGTCTGTGCGCCATGTTGCGCCTGCCGGTGGTCAACTGGTCACACACGCGCGTGAGCACTTCCAGGCACTGTCAAAGCCCATGGGCCCGTACCTACCTCACACCAAAAACAGCTGGCGGCCTGGCGCCACACCATTCGAAAACTCAGCTTTGAAAGGACGCTTAGCTTATTATATAAAGAGGGCTCGCACAACGGGTGGTTGCACCTCCCCCTGCGCGTGAGACAGCAGGAGACTCACAATCACATCGCCACATGTACGGTGGCACAGCCCATACCGTACCGTACATGAGTCCCAGTTTTGCCACCACCACATCACGACAAACACAAACCTAATGACACACACACTTCGCGACGAATACCGCCGTCGGTTACGTACGTGCGTGCAGGCGAAGGCGCACATGCGCATGATGTATGCGCTCAGTGCCGCGCGTGTCCACTAGATGTAACATTCTGTGTACGTCAAGATGCTAAATCCGCACCGTTCCAGGACAATTGTAATCCACCCGACCTCCTGTTCCGTTCAAAGCAATAATCCAACCTTTCAGTCCTTAAGTATCTGAACTCCGAGCAAAACATGATGATCTCACTTATAACATGCCCCTACCTGCCGCGTGGGGATGTATGTGTATTGAACCAGGGCGCACCACCCCTTAGCGCTAGCTGCGCAACCTTATTCGAAGTGTCCGTGTCATAGTGATCCCCACAGCCGCCTCCCACTACCACCATACATCGCATATGCTCCGCACGGGCGCTCCCCGCCTCGGCAGTCGGCTTCCGCAGCTCCAAGTCCAAGGCTCACTCGGACGCATAAGTTTACACATACCACGCAAGAGCTGTGCCCTAAGCATCGGCCTCGGCGCCGCCTGGCACGTAGTGGGTGTGCAGCAGCTCGTGGGCGCGGTGGGACAGGGGCTCGCCCAGGAACTCCTTGTACAGCTGGTTGACCGCCTCGTTTTCGTGGCTGCGGCGCAGCGTGTTGCCTGAGGTGAGAGGCAAGGGCATGTGGCGACGCAGAAGTGAGACAGGGAGCCGGGTCAGGCGCGGACCACACGTGGCATCGAGCCGCTCCTTGCCCGCCTTCTGTTGACCATCCACGTGAACCCATATATACATAGGCAGGGTCAGTTCTTCCCCTCCCGTCCACCGTTTAACCCCAACTCACGCTCGTCCAGGTCGTACAGAGCCGCCTGCCGCTTCTGGGTGATCTGCTTGTCGGTGGAGCGGGGCTGGCCGCCGCCGCCCACGCAGCCGGCAGGGCAGGCCATGATTTCTACGAAGTCGTACTTGGCCTCGCCAGATACCATCTTGCCGATCAGCTTCTTGGCGTTGCCCAGGCCGTTCGCCACCGCCACCTGCGCCCACACGCCACCGTTAGCAAGAGGCTACTTGGGTGCATGCTCGCATGGCACATTTGGCTCCTTTGACACCTACCATGTAGAGCCAGGCCGCAGTCCTAAGTGCAGCCAGCGTGGAAAGCGACCTCTGACCCTATCAGCAGCCCCAACTCACCCGCAGCTTCAGGCCGCCCTTGCCGTCATCCGTGGAGAAACCCTGGCCGCCGTCGTACGCGATGGGCGGCTTCACGGCGCCCTCCACCGCCGCCGCCGCCTCAGCCGCGGCCGCCTCCTCGACCTTGTGCGCCAGGCGCTCCGCCACCAGCTCGGCGAACTTGGAGCCCGGAGCGGGGACCAGCGTCACGGACGCCTCCTTGATGCCGTCCAAGCCGCGCACCTCGCTCAGGTTGAGGCGCGGCAGGGGCTCCTTGGTCACTATCTCGTAGGCCTGTGTGTGGACGGATTGTGCAGGCGCGGGGCGATTGGGATCAGGGTGCATCTGAGCCCCCAACACGGTTGACAAGCTCCCAAGGATTCGGGATGCAGCGTATGAACGATTCAAACATCACACAGTTGGCACAGCAGGTGGTTGCTCGCTCACCGTGCGCAGCGCCGCCTCCATGACGCCGCCGGTGGTGCCGAACAGTACGCCGGCGCCGGAGCCCAGGCCCAGCGGCTGGTCCCAGTCACTGTCGGGCAGCTCGGGCAGGTTGATGCCACGCTCCTGTGCGGTGGGTGATGCGGGATGATAGTAGCGCGTGTTGGCCAGTAAGCAAGACCGCACCAAAATTCGCAGAGCGGATGGCGGCAGCAGCGCGCACGCTCCCGTCGCCCAGGCTTCGTTCGTAAAACGGCACGCTGCATTCCTTCCTCACCTTGAAGATGTTGCCCAGCTCGGCGGTGGTGATTACGTGGTCCACGTCGCGCACGCCCGGCTCGCTCACACAGAACCACTCGCGGTCAGCCTCGCCCTGCTTGCGCACGCTGCGGTTTGCGAAGGAAAGGGAACACGAATGGGAAGGAAGAGGGATGCAGGCAGGGTTAGGAAGGGTAACATGCTGGTCGGGCGGGGCAACGGCGCGCATGACTGATGTTCGCTCACACAGCAGTGCGAAACGCACATGCCCAAAACAAAACCACGCAGCCGCCAGCTCAAAACACGCACGACCACCAGCCACCGCTAGCTGTATTGCACTCAAGTCCTAGCTCACCAAGGCATGACGGAGACCATGACGATGTCCTTGGCGGGGATGCCCTGCTTCTCGGACAGGTAGGTCTTCACCATGGCGCCCATCATCATCTGGGGACTCTTGCAGGAGCTGACGAAGGGAATGAGCTCAGGGCTGCGAACCGGGGAAAGGAAGGGACAGGGCGGGCAAGGTTCTCAGCGACAGGGCAATGGCGGTGAAACAACGTAGCAGCAGCGGGGTCACATCCAGCTCGGTTCACTTATTCTTGTGTGAAACCAATCAGCGCCGTTGGAATAGGTACCAGCAACGCACGGCATTATCTATGCATGCATGCAGCCACACTCACTAGGACTTCTCCATCATGGCGACCCAGCCGGGGCAGCAGCTGGTGAACATGGGCAGCGGCTCATCGGAGTGCGGGTGGGCCTCCAGGTGCTCCTTGAGGCGGTGCAGCAGCTCCGTGCCCTCCTCCATGATGGTCAGGTCGGCCGCGAACAGCGTGTCAAACACCTGCATGGCAGAAGGATGGGACGTGGGGCGAAGGGGTAAGGGGGTGAAGGGGCGAGGTGGCTGAGAGGAATGGGGATCGGAAAGGAGACGCGCGGTAGGGGAGTGGAGGGGCGACAGGGAGGAGGATGGGGCGGGGCCAGTGGGGAGAGGAGGGATAGTGGGGCGCTAGGCACGGGCGCTAGGGGTGCAGGGGTTCATGAAGAGCACTGCGGACTTGAGTGTAACAATGTCGCGCTAGGAAGGAGGCTACGCAGGAAGTACGGAAGGCAAAACCTGTGTCGGCCGTACCTGGTCGAAGCCGAGGGCACGCAAGCCGGTGGCTAGTTTGCCCGGCGACACGGCACCCGGGGCCAGGCCGAATGACTCAGCAATGGCAACGCGGACGGCCGGGGCCACTTGCGCGATCAAGACCTTGCGGCCGCCATCCTTGGGCTTGTCTGCAAAGCGGTCGAGTGCGAGATTCAGGTGTCAGCAGCTCAGGGCGTGGTAGGCGTGGTAGGGGGGTTGTTGTGGCGGGAATGGGGTCGGGGGCGGGCAAGGAAAGCCGGCGGCCAAAAGAAGGCGGGAACGAAGCAAGAAAGTGGCAGCAACTGGCCATTATAAGCAACAAAAATACGATTTGTGAGAAAACGCACAGGCACCACAACTTGGAACGCCAACATCAAAACTCCGACTCACCAAGCTCCTCGAGCGCGAGCTTCCAGTGCGGAACAGCATCAGTTGCGGTCGCTGCCACACGAATGGTCGAGCCTGTACGTTGGCCGTGGCGCATATCAGAATCGCATGCCGGAAGCAGTGCGCTCCATTCCGCCCGCGACGATCTTACCGCGCGCAGACTGCGACGAAGGGACCTTCTGACTTAGATTGAAGAACTTGCCCGCACGGCTAGGCAGGCAGGGCACCACTGCCGCAGGGTGAGCAGGGGCATTGGTGCGGCGAGCACATGCCACGGCCTGACCCGCGCGCAGCTCGGCAAGAAGACCAAGCGCCATCCTGCTAATCTATCCGCAGACACTAGCTAATTGAGAACAAGTAGGCTGAGTCGGGGCCAGGGACAGTGTTGCCGCGGTTCGCTCGGTTGTGCCTGCGACGAATAGTCTTCAGGGGAATTGTTGTGGGTCTTGTTTGTCAGCACTTGTATATTTGAACAGATTGTTTAATGCTTGGATGCGGTCCTGCCATTTGAAGGCGCCAGTAGGAATGGCGGAATGAGAACGTCTCTCCCGTTGGGTTTGGGGTTCCGGAATGAGAACGGCAGTTGCTCAAAGCATCGCCCGATACGAGGTCTATGACCAATACAGTATTTCGAAGTGCATTGAAATTGAATATGCAACGTATGCTGAGCTGCAGGTCTCGCCATGTGCAGCCCTACCTTCGTCGGAAGCGCGCGCTTTTTCCGTGACTTGAAAGATGCCAGTATAAAAATCCATAAATCCAGGAGAAAGAGCGGTGGGGCACGACTCCTTCCATGTACCTCGGGGTTTCGCTCACTCCCGTTCACTCCTCAGCCACGGCTGCAGTGTAGGGTTGCGCAATGTCCCCCGTTACGCTCGACAGATCACAGTTGGGAATATGCAGCTTACACTTGTTCATCTGGCCACAGCAGTCGAACACGGCGCCCCAGCACGCCCCTCGACGCAACGCCCACGCGCCGTCAGCCTTCCCGCCGGGGCGCGCGCCTTGCACGCCACGCAACTATGCGCATGGGCCACAACTGGTACTTACGGGGACAGGATAGCACGCATGCTCGTGCACACCACCTTGTAACCAACAACAACAACAAAAAAGCATGCCGCTTGCAATTATACCGGTACCCACAGTAGACCCAATGCCACTTTAAGGTCCAGGACAAGGCTCGGATATAGACACGGCATGACGGCAGTTCAGCGGGTTTCGCCTGACGTCCGTCCCTCATGGATGCTGTATTATTGCAGGGTCGCGACGCCAACTCAGCGACGAACATGCGGCACGCGCTGATGAGATGCTGCTTGGTAAAGCGCGGTCTGCGGGTAGCGGCGGGGATGGTGGCGGCGGCGGTGCAGGGCCTGGAGGCGGCGACGGCGGCGGCGCTGGGCCGCTGGCCCTGGCGACTGCGGCGATGGCGTAGGGCCTGGCAGCTGCGGCGGTGGCGCAGCAGCCTCAGCGGCGCAGGACCTGGCTGTGCGTGGCGCATGACCTGGCGGCAGCAGTGGCAGCGTGCATGTGCGTAGCGGAGGGGGCAGGCAAGGTCACGTGGAGGAGGAGAGCGCGGCGCCACCCGAGAAGCGGCGCCGGCGCGCAGGTTAAGACCTGCCAATGTCTGGTTTGCGGTCTTTGCTGGCGAGCATAGCGTGGCATATTGGTGTGTGGTGAAAGGCCGCAGCAGTGAGGAGTGTTGTGGCTAGCGGATTTCCTGCTGTTTGGTTTATTGGTGGTTGTGCTTGTGCTTGACAGCGGGATGCATGGCGGGCCGTGCCACTACAAACGGACCCCGGCTATGTCTGTTGCGCCCAGCCAGCGTTGCCGGAACCATTCTCCCCCAACCGCCCCTCTTCCCCCGCAGACCGGTGGACACCAGATGTCCGAGGCCGCACACTGATGGAGGCTAGATGCTGGTGGAGGGACATGGCTGGGAAGTGCAGCGCGCTGACACGGCGGTGCGGTAGCTAATGGGACATGGCGTCCTTGATTTGACAATGAATGGCTCACGGTCACAATGGGGATCACATGCACGGCACTTCATGGACGCATTACGTGGCTCTATTGGCGATGACCGCACTGTGTCGATGTAGCGCGCATTTTACGGTGTAGATTATGCCGCGCCCCTTGTTAGAAGCGGGTAGAGTCACTCTCCAGTTGGATGACATCCAGCTGGTACATGCCACGCAAGCTTTTGAAAGTGCCCGGGCGAATCGATAGCCTGCGTTCTATTGCGTTTATACTGCAGCGTACTTGCTAGTACGTGTGAGCTTTTCAAGCTTGGGAGGTGCGGGCGCGGGCGCAGCCGACTGTGCGCGCCAAACGGTCGCTCTTACCCGCGCATGGCCGCGGTTTCAACCTGGCCAAGCGCTATCACATCGCTAATAATCCTAATGAAAATGTTGTTGGATTTGGATAAGAATGCTCCCTTTCCACGCCGGGCCCGACCGCTTTACGACGTGGACGTTGTGCCCATTGTGGACGTGGACGGGGACGTGGACTGGTTTTCCCCGCCCAGCCGTTCGTGTACAGTCAAAGCCTTCACTCACTGCATCAGTACGTAAACAGTATCCATACGTATGCAGTCCAATCTGACCATAATATTGACGCGCTTCTAATTCGGTTGCTATAGAACACTTTGCTGCTGAGCTCGCGCCCTCACACTATCACGCCTATCCAGAGGAGCTAAGACCAACCTTGCTGCAGAGGAGGCTAGCTTTGCGGAGGTCAGTTCCATTCGCGAGGGGTCCACCGCTGAGGCCGAAGACTGGGCTCCAGCCAGTTTCTTAGCCCAAATAAATGCAATGTAGCTGCTGCTGGTTGGCGGGCCTTCAAAGCGAGGTCCTCGAGTGACACGTTGGAACAAAAGGGATTCTGCACTCGCCACGTCCCCACTCTCCTTCACCTATGCGACTGGGTCCTTACAATGTCGCATAATGCATAGAACCTAGGTCGTCTTCGCGGTGTGTGGCACGGGACCGCTCCGCTAAACCCGCAGAACCCCAAGCATCTTTGAGCGCGTACGGGCCTCAAGCACATAAAACATGCCCAAATAGATTAGTGGCAGCAAGGAGCTAGCCGGGTTGGGGTTTGCCAGGACATGCCGACGTCGGCGGCTCGCACGCTCGCGCGCGAAGGTGTTTTATTTCGCTTCCCACTATGTGCATTGCTGCACAGGTTGAATTGCTGTGCGTTGGACACGTCGTCCCTGGTGGTGCTTTGTCAGCACGCCGCGACCCATCGCGGACTGACGCAAGCAGCGGTACACTTGGGGCGGGCGGTCAACAGCAGTAAGAGGCTAAATATCGGCACCGGGCTTGTGCCATATCGCTGCGACGCCGAACTCCAAGTACAAACGGTGCCACAGCACCCGCTACACGACGGGCGACGTCGGTGGCGTGCCGGGATGGTGTGGGTGTCGGCGGACGCCTCAGATGACGCGGCCAGTAGCGTAGACTGCGTTAAGGCGAAGCCGCTTAAGCGCCGATGCGCAGGCGGCGGCTTGGGCCGGGTGGGCGGGCTGTCCCGATACTACAGCAGCAAGAGCCAGTCCTTCTCCTCGCTGGAACTGGTGACGCAGTGCACGCCCTACGGCACCTCCTCGCTAGCGCTCGCCAAGCGCCGCTCCAGCTTTGACTTGCAGCGGCAAGCAGCGGCGGCGACAGCAGCAACAGCGGCGGCAGCAGCGGTACCAGGCACGAGCGCGATTGCCAAGGGTTGCAGCGTGCGCCTGTCCGGCGGCAGCAGCACCCGCCACCGCAGCATCGGCGGCTCGCCGGCGGCGCCGTCCTCGGCCCGCGCGGTGGCGGCGGCGCGGTTTGCCAGTGCCTTCGCGGCGGCGTGCAGCCTGGCTGCGTCATCGGGGCAGCAGCATCAGGACGGCGCCGCGCCTCAGGTGCCGGCCGCGGGCCGGAACCTGCTCGGCGCCGGCTGCAGCTCTTCCGATGACGATGTTGACCTGCTGCTCAGCGGCGACGGCGAGGCCGACGATGAGGCGGCGCCGGCGCGCGGCTGCAGTGGCGGCGACGCGCTGTGCCATGCGGATGACCGGGCAGCCCAGGAGGGGGACGATGAGGAGGGCGAGGGCGACCGCTTTCTGGAGGAGGACGATGGCGACGATGATAATGACGACTTGCTGTGCGGCCCCGGCTCCGGCTCGCGGCGCTGCCCCTGCAACGACACCATCTTCGGCGACCCCGCTGACGCCGTGCTGTCCCCGGCCGCCAGCCCGCCGCTCCAGCACGCATCGCTGCAGGCCTACGCCGCCGGCGCTGACCTCAGCGGCGGCAGTAGCTGCGCCGCGGTGCTGGCGGCAGCGCTGGCAGCGGGCGGCGGATGCGCTCAGCATGGCGCCGCCGCCGGCCTGGCGGCGGCGCATCACCAGCTGGCGCTGCAGCAGCAGCTCACGGCGGAGTACTGCAACCGACTGGCGGCGGTGCTGCTGCCGTCGGGCCACTCGGGTGCGGCTTCCGTGGCTGCTTGCGGCAGCGGCTGTAGCAGCGGCGGCTACATGGGCAGCTTTGGCGTCCTGCCGCCCATGGCGCCTTCGTTGCTGCCGGCCTCCCGGCCGGGAGCTGCGGCACGATCGCCACTCCACGCCTCCCGCAGCACCGAGTGGGACAGCGGTGTGGTGCCGGCGACGTCGGCGTCGGCTGGCGGCACTGCAATCGGCGCGTGCGCCGCCGCGGCGGGCGGGCCGCGCATCTGGACCAGCCTCAGCGCCGGCGGCATGGGGTCCGGGCCCTCTTGCTTGGATATGGGCGCCATGCAGCCGCAGGACGGCGTCAATGCCGCCAGCCTGGCGCCCGTGCTCAGCGCTCTTCCACCCCGCGCGCCGGCGCAGTACCCGTCGTGCGCCCTTGCAGGCCTGGCGCTGTCACAGCCCGGCTCCGGCGACTGGGCCGCCTCAAACCCGCAGTCGCAGTCGCTGCTTCAGGCAGCCGCGTCTGCATCTTCGCCCTGCCAGAGCGCGGCCACCACCGCCACGGCAGCAGGCGGCGCCGCCACCGCGCGCACCACAGCCCAATCCGGCGACTGTGGCCTGGGCCCGCAGCACGTGCGGCACAGCCACCACCGCGCTTCGCGGCACCACGGCTCGCCGGCGCAGCTGTCGAGCCTTTGGGGCAGCACGGAGAACCTGATTGCCTCGCTCTCCCTGTCGGAGCAGCAGCAGCAGCGGCTCTGCCACCACGGCGCCAAGCGCCGCGGCCACGGCCGCAGCCTCAGCCACCGCACTGCGACGGCGTCAGAGGCACCTGCTGACCCGATGGCGGTGGACGCGCAGGCCTGTAACCAGCAGCAGGAGCCGCAGCAGCAGGACTCACAGGTTCTGCTGGAGCCCCTGCCTGCGAGCCTCGCTTCCGCCTACTGGAGCGCGGGCGCCGCGGCCGGCGGCTGCAGCTCTGCCAGTGCCTGCATCCAGCTCTCGCACGCACAAGCGCTGCTAGCGCTAGCCCCGGCAGCGGTGTTGGCGTTGCCCCAGGCCCCACATGCGGCGTCTGGGCACTGGGCGCCCTACGGCTCCGCGCCTGCGCGCGGCTCCGCAGGCTTTCTCAGCAGCGCCATCATGTGAGCTGCGCGAGTGCCCGGCTGCGAGCAATTATGCACAGTGCTGTGTGCGCGGAACAGGGTTTGGGAGCCTAAAGGGGTGGCAGATTACAGCTTTTTCGACGTTCTTGTGTGATTGAGTTTGCAGCTTTGCACGGATGGCTGTCTTGCAGACAGCACAGAACTGACATGTTTGTGTACCTCAGTATGCATGCCAGGGTTTGAAGGGCCTCTCGAGCATACAAAATCTTCAGCCCGACAGGGAGATGGATAAAGTACCAGTTGCAACCGTGGTGATTGTGGTTTGGTTGGCGTCCGTTCGTGCCCTTTCTCACGTGCAAATGTGATAAATGACTGCACGAGGGTTTGCTTGGCATGCAGGGCAGGGTAATCGTGAATCCGAAGGATCGCCGATTGCAACGTGTGTGGTTTATCGGAGGAGAGAGCAGTTCGTGGGCGCAGAACGCGCGCCCGTATGATATAGACGAGCTTGCAACGCTCCGTGGTAGCGTCAGGTGTGCGTGTGTGTGTCGCGTGTCCGTCTCCCTTGCGGGAGACGGAGCAGCAGACAGGAGCGCGCGAGAGTGTGTGCGTGACGGGGGAGAGAACAAGGCGTCGTGCCTCTAGGTTCGCTTATATCAAAGGAGAACGAGGGAGCTGAGTTCATCGCCTCGGGTCTGCATTCGTCCACAATCGACACAAGAGTGATTAAGCGGTGGGCGGCGATGGCTTGACAGGCACTTCACTGGGCCCCAGGCGCTTCCATTCGCGAAAGTTCCGAGTGGATTGAGCATTGTTTCTGATACGTCATGCGTGTGCGTATGCGTGTGCAAGGTTTGGCAACGAGGGGCCAATGCGAGAGGGTGCGTGTTTAGGGATTTACGAAGAAGCGGGGCCGGGACTCTGCAACGCTCACCCTGCGGTGAATAGGGTTCGGCGCCATTCGCCGCTGGATGTGTGCATATGTGCGCGGCGGGTGGTAGGCGACAGGGCCTACAGGGGCCTACACGCAGTTTGCGCGCAAAGCCAGCCGTCAGCAGCCGAAGCGCAGTAACAAATAACAAACACAACGAGAGGTAGACGTGAGTGAAATTCGGCCCTCGTCGGGTGCGAATGCAGGGTTGGCGCTGGCATCAACGATTGAGGTAACTGGGTTGCCAGGGATGATTGACTGTTGTAGGTTTAGGGGGATGGTGGTCACGTACCGCATACTTGGTGTCGCAACGATGTGTTTGTGCCGTGGGATGACGATACAGACGACCAACAGGAATAGGCGTAGATACTGCAGGCGGATTGAGTACATGGTGGGTTCCGCGTGGGTAGGTCAGTGCTAGGTGTGTATGAGTGCCGGTATGCTTCCGCCCGTGTGGCCTCAGCGCACTAATACCTGACCGTGGCAGATGGATTGGCAAAGCTGAGACCAAAGGCTCTTGCCAACAGATTAGCAAAAAGACAGACACTGCATGTTTGTACGTACCGTTGTGGCTGCATTGATCACTGTGGGCGGAGGCTGACTCCTTCTGGCATGGAAGCATTCAATGTCAAGAAGGCGCGTCATTAGTAAGCCTGTAAAGGCCATACGCAATTGAGACTGTAACATTGTGTTCATGATACTCTTGCGCCTTGACAGCCGGGGTCTGACTGGCTGACAGCGGCAAGCCGGGCGCCTGCAAATAAGGCGGGGGGGCGGGGGCGGGAAGGTTATATGCCCGAGCCCAACGAAATAGGTCCCAATAGGCGAGGAATCGTCGTCCAACCCAGGAAGGCAGTGCGAGTTCCACGTATAACCTTCAGTCTGGGAGATGCTGTCGGTAGACGGGAGGTCGTGGGCGCCGTGCCGGGGGTGGGGAGAGGGTAGATATGCGAAAAGGGTGCGTGCTGTGGGCCGTGCATTGCCGCACGTGTTGTGTGCGCCAGGAGGTTACAGGCAGCGGCACAGCGTTGATGCCGTGACAGCATGACTCATGCCAGTCTCGCACTGCGCTGTGCGCTGTGCATGGATCCGGGCCGCAACCCATGATGCAGCATCGCTCCTCCAATGCCCCTCCCCCCCTCAAGATATGAACAGGGCCCCTGCACAGACAGGGGCCGCCTCCTGGTATTCAACCTCTGCCTCACGACACCCGGTGCCACCGCCGCATCCGCCCTGTCTCCTGCCGGCTGAGGCCGCGGCCGCGACAGCAGTTTGCCGACCCCAGCAGCGAAAGCGAAAGCCTCACAAGCGCCAAGAGCGGCAAGTGGCAAAGCGGACAAAGACGCAGCGACTCGCGGCTGATGTGGGCGCTGCAGACAGCGGCGGCGGCGGTGCCAACCTTGGAAATGCACAGCCCGCACAAGCTGGGCGCCTGAGACTGTACTTGTTATCTTGGGTCTGCACCTTTCCTCATATAAAATACGCTCACCAGTGTACCATCAGTGCTGGAGTTTGCAAGCAAGGCAGGTCAGTTTCGAGTGACAGAGTCAACGCGCCTGCCCATAATGCTTCACAGTCATCAACACGCTCGCATTACCACGGCCGCGCATCATTGTTCATTATTCCCATACGTAGCAGCAATCTTCCCCGACTCCTCCACGCCCTCGCCCCTTCACACCCAACATGAGCTCAACAGATAGCAAGCTTCAGGCATGCGCTCACTGACATCTATTGTGACTGCGGGCTCCCGGTTCCTCGGTTCACTCAACAGCAGCGTAGGCGCAGGCGCTCAGTTCAACTTGTAGTGGGCCATCACCGCATGTAGCATCTCCTCCGTCGCCACCACACCCTGCCCCGCGGTCTTGGCCACGACAAAGTGCTCCGGCCGCGCCTCCGCCGCCACACGCACAGAGTCCTGTGGTGTCAAGGAGGCAGGTGGGGCTTCAATTGAGAACCGCGGTATGGCCATACGTCGTTGCCTGGCGTGCTGCGAGTGGCACTGCTCACAGCGCACTCAGCCCATCTTCCCCCACACTGGTCTCCCCTGCCCTGCCCTGTCCTCCACAGCCCACCCCGGCCAACCCCTTCCCTCGTCTCCCCTTCCCTGGTCTCCCCTTCCGTTTCCCCTGCCCTCCCCATTATTGACCATGCATGGAACCCCACCCGCTGCCCCCTTACCGATGTGATGCTGGGCAGGAAGGCCCGGCCCACCTCCGCCGCCAGCTGCAGGTCGTTGTCGTCGTCGCACAGGAAGGAGCAGGCGGGGGCGGGCGCGCCGAAGCGGGCCATCAGGTGCCGCGCCGCCATCACCTGAGCGCGCGGACGGGGGAGGAACAGAGGAGGCGGACGAGGCGCGGTGAGGGGGCGCGGCCGCGTGAGTGAGTGGAGTGGGTGGTGGGGTCTGGGCGGGTCAGGTACGGGGCTCGGGTCGGAGCTTGGGTCGGAGTGCCACCCCGGCCCTGCGCAACCGAATCCCACCCCTGCCCCCATACGCCCAACACCCGCCCGCCCTACCCGCCCTCCCAGCCCCCAGTCACCCACCTTGCCCGAGGTGTCTGGGTAGAAGTCCGCCGCCCCCAGGTTGAAGCTGGAGGCCAGGCCGGCCGGCGCCGCCGCCACCACCGCCCGCAGCTCCTCCAGGGACTTGCCGTTGCGGCCGGCGTGCACCCTGTTGATGCGTGCGTAGGGGGTGCGTTGGGGTGAAAATGCGGGATGCGGCGGACGGCGCTAAAGTTGTATCTGCGGTAACGGGTGTGGCACACATCGTCCTTCATTTATTGCCTTATCCATCCTCAGCTTCAACATCCCATGCAGCGCACACATATACACACACACGCCATGTTTTCCTTGTGCTCTTTAACACACACACACACACATTCAGCGGCTTTGTTCCGTTTGTTTTTGTGTTTAACACACACATACACACACACACACACACGCCCCACCTGAAGCTGGTGGTGTAGCCGTTTGCGTCCAGCGACCAGCCCTCAGAGTGCAGCTTGCGGTAGAGGTCCCACAGGGGGCCCTGAAGCGAGCGTGTGTAGGTGCGGAGGAGTGAGGCCGTGAGCAATGGTTTACCATATGTGGCACAAGACAGTGGCGGCGGCGACCGCGGTAGGCCGCGACAGGCAGGGACAGCCGACAGCGGCCACTACGCCTAGTGCGTGCTGTTGCGCCTTGCTGCTGTGCTACCTGCTAGCGTGATGCTCAAGCTTAAGCCCGTCAATCTTACAAGCTAGAAGCACTTTTCCACACGCACGCACGCACGCATGCACGCACAGGCCCCCGCCCCCCGCCTCGACTGGCCTCGACCGCCACGCGATGGCTCACCTTGCGCTCCTGCGGCGGTGTGGCGTCCTGCTCGATGGAGCCCGCGGCGTGGTCGTGTGAGGCACGCCACTCCTTGTCCTCCGTCACCGGGCAGGCTGCGGGTGGCGGCGGTTGACACGCGCGGTAGGAGGGCGGAGGTTAACCGCCAGAGCCCCAGTGGTTGGAGACCGAGGGAGGTAGCAGGTTACGTGCTGGGGTTCCTCAAACCCTGCCAGCAGACACGAAGCAGAAAGCTTCGGGCAGCAGCACAGGCCCCGCCAGGGACCGACCCGCCTCCTGATATAGCAATTGTGGCTAAACTTGTCTTGCCATGGGGCATCGTGGTTTCTGGTTGGGAATGGTGGGAACAACACGATCCCACCCTGTAACGCGGAAATAGTGATTTGATTGGCACAAGGCGTGCACTACGCGTGTTATACACTCCGCCCCCCGCTCATGACGCCTCACCGGTGGGCAGGTCGCTGCCTGGGTACAGGATGCGGCCGCCGTTCTCGCACACGTAGGCGTCAGCCAGCGGCAGGTACGGCAGCCGCATCAGCAGCGTGGACAGCCGCGCGCCGCTGATCACCTGGTGCGTGACAGCGTGTGTAAGAGGGAGTTAAGGAGGGGGGAGGTGTGTTATATAGCAAAACAACGGGTGAGGTGTATATATATGTGTGTGTGTGTGTGTTCTTGTGTGTGTGTCCCTTTGCGGGCTCACGCGCGACGGTCATTTCCCGAGCGATCTTCGGAGCAAGCGGTCCGTTGAGTGCCGGGCCATACGCAGCAAGCATCAGCCTCCCCGATTCCTACTACCCGCCCATTCACCGCTACCGTTCGCCCACCCACACCGCCAAACACATCTCGCCACCTCACCACGAAGAGTGCGCCACGGGCCCTCAGCTTCGCCACCAGGTGCAACGTCTCAGCCGAGATGACGCCCTGTGACGCGCAAGGGGTTGTTAACGTGTGTGGGCAGCGCGGGACAATCGTGGACAGCCAGCGGGCATGTGGTCGTGTGGCCGTGTGGCTTGGGAGTATGGTATGCAGGATCAGGAGCGGATCCAGCTTAGCACCGAGCGACCGCTGTTCCGAGCAGGAGGCGGGTTGGCACCGATGTTCCCGGAGGCATCTGACGCACGACCTGACGTCGCAACTCCCCCACCCCGCTGACCGCCTGCTGGCACGCACCTGGCGACCGCTTGCCGAGGGCGGTGTTAAGAGCACTGCTGCGTCCTGCACGCAAGTAGCACCGCGAGCGCTTCAGTAGTTGGCAATCCCCTCTGCTCCACGGTTCATCACACGCGCTTCTGCTCTCCATAAATGTCTCACCCTATCAAACTCCTTAGGCTCATGCATAATTGTTCCATCGATGTCACTGAACACGATCCGCTTAGTATTATCTGCCATCTTTACTTGCGGCTTGGAAGTGAGCGAGCTGAGTCTGGAGTATGTGAGTTGAATGTGTACAATATATCAAGAGGCCATGGGCAAGTTTATGTTATTGCGGGATCGGCACCGCGTGCCCAGCATGCGAACCTGGCCTGTCCGCAGCTCACTGCACCTCCGGGCCCTGGCCACCTGCGCCCACACGACGAACTGCCCCCTGCCAATCTTGCTGCGTCTCTTACAGCACTTTCCTACTGCCGCATAGGTGATGCGGTGAGCTGACAGAATGGCACGCGCCGAGGTTTGTGTTCCTTCGTGGCTGCATCTAAGGCATCCCCTACTGGAGGGGTCCGCGTCCCACTACCGCCAGCAGCTTCCGGTGCCTTCTTCCGCCCGAACCGCCCCCATGCACCCTGACACCGACCAGCCCATGGCCCATGGAACACCTGGAAGCGCTTGCTACGCCTTGTTTGATCGACATTCTTGCGCCCCAGCTGTCTGGACAGATGCTGCGGCCAGCCAGGGCGTGCGTGCATGGGCCATGCATGTCAGCATGTGTATCTGCCGTACTCGCCCATCTGGTGAAACACCCGCCCCATGTCCCCGTCATTGGTGTTTGAGCCCGCAAACGATCTCATGTGCAATGAAACCCATTGAAATGTTAGGAATGTTAAAATGGACAGTCAGGGGTTACCCTCAGACACAGTCAAACTGACCGGCGCCGGAGGGTGCCCCTACCTCTGCACGTGTACCGGCTGCGTAGCGATCACGCATTCTACCCGCTATACCTGCCAGCGAGCCACTACGCGCGATGGTAGGCATTGCAGAAGTCAAGATCGCACGCAGCATGCGCCGGCTAGGGCTAAGCAGGTAAGCCATGCTCCGTGGCTCCTTGTATTCCGGGCCCTGTCAGCTGTCTAACTGACGGGCGCCACGACGCGCACCCATCGGCCAGTGCTGTAGGTCCTGCCGCCGCTGTCCGCCTCGTCTCCCAACACGAACAGCATGTAGTGTCCGGGCATCAACACGCCGGGCTGGTCCAGGGACGGCATGTTCACTACCGCGGTGTTGGGGTCGGTGGGGGACAGGTTGTAGGCCTGGGTTCGGCACGGTGGCAGGAAGGGGGGGGGACACACACGCGCACGTTATGCATATCAAAGTAGTAGGCAAAAGCTGCGTGTGTAAGTTTTGTGTGAATCCATGATGCAAACGATTTTGTGAGCGTTGTATAACTGAGAGCCTCCTTGCGGCTTTCTCGCTCCTTCTTCCTGGTTCCCTTACTTTCCCCCGCCATCCACAGCAGCACACGCAAAGCCCCACCCACCAGGACCACCACGCGCGAGTCCATGCCGATCGAGTGCGTGCGCGCGCAGGGCGTCGCCAGCACCACACCCGTGAGGGCGCCTGGGTAGGAGACCGTGACAGTGAAGGTGCTGCAAAACGCGCATGCACCCGCAGGGTACATACGTAGGGGTCAGCAGGAACAGTTAGTTGTGGTCGCTGGGGCACGATTCGCGCGCAAAAGGCAGGCACGAGTAGTGGCGTCGCGGCGAACTTGCGTGCACCAGCGGCAGCCGGAAGGTATGGGGTGGGGTGCGTGGTGAGGCATTGGCACGCTCCTGCTGCAGCCACGTACGCACCTGCCGGCGCTGATGGTGGCTGGGAAGCTCAGGATCTCGGGCCGCGACACCTCAAAGATCTCTCGGGGAGTGACCATGCTGAGCCGGAAGTCGGTGGCACTGCCGGGCATGTCAATCAAGCCCTCATAGCCAACCGGCTGCAAAGCAGTAAATAAGGCACACGCATGAATGAGCGAGGCGAAATGACGGTACGGTACATCATCAGGCGCAGAAAGGTGCCGGCAGTGCACCGGGGATGTGAAGATTAAACACCGTGGCGTTTGAGGCAGGGAAACCGCCAGACGTACGTACGTGTGTAGCAATACGCCGGTCGCGTAATCACATGGCGTACGTGCATCAGTGGGCGGGGCGCCGCTGCACACACATATATACACACACACACACACACACACACACACACACACACACACACACAAAACCTTTGCAGCTACCCGCTCGCTCTACCCGCCCGCCTCACCAGCTGCACGTTGCAGGCGTCGCAGCCAGCACTGAGTATCTTGCCACTGATGTCCAGGCAGGCGGTGTGGTGGTAGATGCGCATGAACACTGGGAGGGGTGGTTGCAGTGGTTGTTGTGAAAAGGGAGCGGGGCGGGAGGGTTGGAGGCCGGGGTCGGGTCAGTGCACGGTACGCGTAAGCCAGCGCTGCAGCTAGGCATGCCGGTTTGCTAGCCAAGCCCCGAGAGCACGAGCGCGCGAAACAGGCGCATGCGAGCGTGTGCACAGTATACATGCATGCATGCATACCGTATCGTACACACACACACACACACACACACACACACACACACACACACACACACACAGTGCACGGGCCGTCAAGCCACAGCTTGCCACCCACTTACGGATGGGCGCGGTGAGGGACCAGCGCTGCTGGGCCGTCGATTTGGTGGGGTCGAACATGATGGAGCGCGGGGCGCCGTTGGCGGCATAGGAGCCGCCGCTGCCGCCACGGCCGGTGGTTGCGCCGCCGTGCAGCAGAATGCGCTCATTGGGCAGCACTGCACACACAGCGTCGCACCATACCGCTTCGCATACATAGTAGTCCTGCGGTTTCCCTTCCCTAGCTTGTGCTCTCTAGCTCTAACACAGCAGACAGGAATCACGCACGCGCGGCGGGCAGGCAAGACATGCAATCATCTCAGAGCCCTCATCACGTCCCCGGAAGTAATGCTGTTCGGGGTCATGCACCACGCATCGAATGCAATGAAACCGCGCGCGCACGAATGGACAGAGGGGCGAGCCAAGCGAGCGAGCGCTCACCAATGGGGTCGCCCAGGATCCGCCTGTCCGGCAACAGCTGCGGGCAGGCAAGCAAGCAGCGCGCGCAGTGCGGGCCGGCGGCGTAGTAGTCATTCGGACTATCTATCTGTACCACCTGAATTAACCGACCGTGCGGGAAACGCAAGGTACGCATGTACCAGCCTACACGCGCCCAGCTGCTACCCTAAGCAACGCTGGCCGCATGCTGCTGACCCATCCAACCAGTGCCCCTAGCACGCACGCGCTGCACACGCACATGCGCACCTCAACGCGCCAGGGCTCAAAGCAGATGTAGCTCTCAGTGCAGTAGCGACCGACCAGCGTGGCGCTGACGTTGGACGCAGGCGTGGTGCTTTGCGCGTTGCGAATCGTGCCCTGCACGGGTGAGTGCGCACAGAGGGAAGAGGTGGGCAGCAGAGTGTGAATGCGCACCGGCAGCGGGCCTGCGGACGTACGCACAAGCTTGCGCACAAGATGAGTTTGGAGGGAACGGCTCTGACGCGATGTGGCCCCCGCCGTGCATGATGGGCGGCGGCAGGCAGTATGGCCATGGCACGCACTTACAGCAGTACCATCACATACCCCAGCGCACGCACCCCGAAAATGGTGAAGGCGAATGTGCGGTACACGCCATCTGGGTCGGGGCGCCAGGCGTGCATGGACATGCCGGCGGCGAGGGGCCACTGGGTGAAGAAGGGGAAGCTGGGCGGAAGCGGCGGCAGCTGGACCAGCTTGGTGAAGGGGAAGGTGCCCGTGGTAATGGCGCCTGCAGCAGCACGCAGGTGTCGCCGGTATGCGCAAGGGCTGCGTGTTGAAAAAACCCACAAGATAGACAAAGCCCGCCCAGACGGCGATTGTGTGTGTGTGTGTGTGTGTGTGTGTGTGTGTGTGTGTGTGTGTGTGTGTGTGTGTGTGTGTAGCAGCCGATATGTTGCGGAGAGGCAGGGCGAGCATGCTTGTGCGTGTGCGCGTATGCGGCGGTAATTACCCTTAAGGGCAGTGGGCAGCAGGTGCTAGAGCATGGATTGGAATTTGGGTTGTGCCCCCGGAACGACGCGATACCCGGGGGTCAAAGCTAGTTGCCCCACAGCAGCAGGCAGGATCGCCCCTGTCCGCAGTGCGTTACTGCTACTTAGGTAGGCGGCATCGTGTGCGGCTGCTGTGCAACGTGCCTCTGCCATGTTCACCCTCCACCCGCCACCACCACTGCCGCCACCTCAGCCGCACATACCTGCGCGCTCGACGAACCAGAGAACTTCGCCATAAGGCAGCATCGCCAGGAGGGGGAAGCTGCGCAAGACAGGCAGAGACATGCGGGTGGGGGCTTGTTCAAACTGCTGCTCTGGCAAGCCATACATATCGGGTGCATAGATTGTAAAGCGGATTAGTTGTACGGTATACAGTGGTGGACCATGTGCGTTGGTTATTTATGTCTGGTATAGACACGTGCGGCACCGTGCACTTACTAGTTCAATCCCATCTGCGCAAAATAGTTATCGGGGTGGGTCACGTTGATTGTCGGCGCGGTTGGGTTGCGCGAGTCCCACAGCTCAGCATACTGGAGGGCGGGGCCTGTGGTGCGGTGTGCATTACGTATTACGAGATATTCAACCGTCAACTTTGCAGATAGAAAGCAGCAGCACCCACTAACCGCCAACACCATTGGTGGCATCAGGAGCAACTAACGCCCTTCCTTGGCGGCACCCACTACACCCACCCGCGTCAATGTTCATTGAGCCTCCAACAACCAAAACCTGTGTCACAAAGTAACAAGCTCACCAGTCACAGGGCGCGCAAGATAGCGCTTGCTAGCCAGCAGCAAAACGTGCGCCCGCATTCGGCACATCATTCACTCTAAGAGCTGATTGGCGCGCATGCACAACCGCCACATGCGCCACCATGCATGCATGTCACCACCACCACACGCACCTTGCCGTCCTGCAGCTTCAGGGTGGAGGGATACCAGCGGTACCCGAACATAGTGCCCAGCCTGTAACCAGCAGCATGAAGATTGGGTTGTCTTGCAGCGTAACGGTTGTGTGTCACCGTGTAAAATGGCAGATGGGATGAGCGCATGGGACAATGGAGATAATGGAGCAAGGCGCTGGAGGAGTGGATGGAGCGATGTGCATGCCTTCATGCACGTTGCTGCACCTATACATCGTGCATGACATGTTGATTGTTAAATGCTTGCTTACTTGGTGTAAGTATTGTTGTTGGCGTTGTAACCTACAAACAGGTTGCGTGACTCCACGTTGGGAGGGCGGCTGCCCGAGTTTCTGTGCGTGAGTGTGCACAGCGGGGCCGGACCGGGTGGACCAGCAATACAGAAGGTGGATGGGCCGGTGGGGTGGAGTGGGAGGGGGGCGGGGTAACTCATTCCAATCCCAAGTCAACCAAAAATGAGGGGCGGGGGGTCACGTGGGGTGGGGCGGGGCCCGCGGGGCTTTTGATTACGAAAGTGGAGGGGCGATGCATGCATGCTGCAGGGCGCGGTGACATGTCCCGTATACTTGAAAGTGCGGAACACGCGTACGGTATTTTGTGGTACGTACCGAGTCTCCCCGCCCGCGAAGACTGGCTGGCCCGTCTCCAGGATTAGTGGCCTGTGCACGCGGCGGCCCAGCAACAGTATTGGTTAGGTAGGGCGCAATGCTGCAGTGCTGCCGAAGAGTGGCTGGGGCCTTGACTAGGGTGGCAAGTGGCAACCTAGGGGCTTTTATGCCGAATGGACAGGACATTATCGCTCCTGCTCACCCGTTGCAGCCAATCGCATATCCGGGGGCCTTGACCGAGGTCTGCACAAGACAGGGACAGCAGGCGGGCACAGGTAATGAGTTGGGGAACATGAACAGGGGTGCAAAAGGGTGCACACCCCTGGGAGCAAAACCTGAAACCGTGCTTCAACCCATTGCTCTAGCTAGACTGGTTCTTTCCAGGGACTTGCAATCCTTGAGTTTGAGCACGGGAGACACACACACACACACACACACACACACACGTACGTTTCCGGTGTCCAGATCGACGAGGCCTGCGGCAGGCATGACGCCGGGAGGGAGCAGAGGGGGCGCGGCGGCAGGGTCAGTTGTCAGCACTGGGGCTGGGGCAGCAGATTGCCGGGGGCACACTCGGGTATTGGAGTGGGAATGAAGCCGCCCCCAGCCACCTACCCCCGATCAAGCTGAAGTCGGCCACGACGCGGCGCCACGTGGTCAGGTACCTATGGGCGTGCGGGGTATATGGGTTGTTGGGTTGTGAGGTGTTCGGTGTCGGGGTGCGGGGTGTGAGGTGTTGGGTGTGGAGTGTGGGCGTGGGTACAGCCAGCAGCTGCTGCAAAGTAGCCACACGGTGTGCGAGCTTATGAGCACACGATAGTCGAGAGGCACGTGCGGCGTGACGTTTGGCTAGCTGGAGATAGAGCGACCTGGCCGCAAACAAAGATTACGCACACAGCCACATACAGTACAAATCTTACTTGCGTGTCTGAGGGACCTGAATCATGGACACCGCAATGGCTTGGGCCCTGTAGTTTAGGCAGGCGCGGCGTAATACAACATTGCAGCCAGCCATGCTTTAAGCCGTGCAATTACCTTGGAAACGAAAGAAAGCAACCCGTAACTGGAAGTTGTACAAACGGTATGAACTGCTCGCATGGAGGTGTCGGGCGGGCCGGCCACCAGCATTTGATGGGCTGGACCCAAGGGCTGCATGGCATATTGGCATGGCGTGGTGAAGCGCACACGCACGCACCTGAAGGGTAGGGCCTCGAAGTAGGCCGCTGGGATGGGGCTGTTGGGCGCAAGCGGCGGGAAGGGCGGCAGGGGAGGTGAAGGTGGCAGAGGGCCGGGCGGCTTTGGAGGCCTGGGCGACGGAGGGGGAGGCGATGGCGGCTTGGGCGAAGGCGGTTTGGGCGCGGGCGGCTTGGGTGAGGGCGGAAATGGTTTGGGTGAAGGTGGCTGCGGGCTCGGCGGCTCAGGGCTGGGGACGTCTTGCGCCAGTTGCCGACCGCGCCAGAGCATCCGCGAATCCTGACATTGCAGTGTGTGGGAGGAAGGACCGCAGCAGCACAGGGTGGGCTCGCAAAGCATGTAAACTTCAAGTGCGCCCACAGCAGCGCTGCTTAGCTCGAGTCTGGGTCGATATCAAACGCGCAGTCAGCCCGTCCGAGGGGTTGTCAGCTCGTGTTAGCCCGTGTCGCTACCACCAAACCTGGTTCCTGGAGCAAGTCGTCTAGTCATCTATTAATAAGGGGGCGAGGGCGGGTTGCCCTGAGCGAGGCACATGACGGACCCGTTTGCGAGCAACGGTTGGGTCTTCGGAAACTCTGGATGCGCGTAGGACTCAAGCTCCAACTGTTATGGTGTTTCCGCATCGAGCTATTAAAGCGTGAGCCGTGTCGTGGGCGGTGTGCGTGTGCATGTTATTAGTGGCGGCATGTCCCTGAGCAACCCCCGCAACACCCTGCTCACCCCACTGTGGCGCGCTTCGCCGCAAGCCCATGAAGCACACAGCACTTGAATCAGCATCACTGCCAGAGCATGCGCCAGCAGGCACCTAAATCGCGGCTCTCGAAACATTTTGTGTGTCCAGTGTAAAGGTTCAGGGCGTTGGTTGCGTGCGTTCGCGTTGCGTTTCCGGCTTTGCGTCGGTAATCGGCAAAGCAAGTCGGGTTAGCCCCCAACAATGAGGGTGTTCGGATTTTACTCGAAATGAGAAGATTTTATTGGAAGCTGACCGTTCGAGGCAACGAATCAACCGTTCGAGGCAACGGAGGCAAAACCGAAACCCAGCAGGGAACCGTCCAGCTGTTCCGCCCCGCCATTTCCTTAGCGCCGCGCAATTGCCGAGCAGATTCATCTGGGATTGACACAGAAGACAGCCTCACTACCACGGTGTGCGTTGTTTGCACTTCATTGATAGATGCTGTCATGTGGACGCATCACATCTCGCGTGCGGGCGCCACACATCTCGCGTCTCGGCACCAAACCGATCTACATAGAGCACTGGGAGAAGCCAGGCGCAATCTGCGCTGGGAGCCGACGCGCAAATTGTAGCCGGGGGGCGGGGGCCGGGTTGGGTCGGGGGATACCGACTTCCTCCGACTTGCATGGCTGGGGGCTGGGGGCCTGTGCAGTACCAGCAGGTGTGCTCACCGTCTGCTACTGCGCCTGACATGAACACTGACATCGCTCACTTGTATTGTGTGGCTTTAATAACCAGCGCGTCTCATCTCACATGTGTGTGTGTGTGTGTGGTTTCAAGGTGTGCAACACGTATCATACGGTAGTCGTACATGTCGGCATGTCCCTATTCCCCGCCAGTGCAGCACCAGCATGGACAGCAGCAAGCAATGCGCGTCGTCGGATTGCCAACGGCAACTTAGGCGGGCGAGTATAAGCCATGAGGTGCATAACGTGTGAACAGCAATGCGTGCAGCGCGGTGTGGTTACGTCCGTGCATGCGGTGCCATCACTCCGTGCCAGGTCCCGCACAATCCTGCCGCACTGACTGTTTTCCTCAATCAAAGAGTTCGCTGATTGATTGCGTGCAGCCCTTCCACTGCCCGTTGCCGCCTTTGATACCAAATCAGGAGTACCTGTTACACATCACTCGCATCAAGCGGTGCCAAAGTACGGGCCCGGTTGCGTTGCTTGTGCCGCAACGAACGCAATGGAGCTCTTGAGACTAACACCATGGATGAATAGTCAATCGGAGGCAATATGCCCACACAGTATCAACGACGCAGTCACCGATCCCAAGAATTATGAACGCGGCACACCTGAGTCCTGACCGACAGCCCTCAGGGTGCCCCTGCAGGCCTGCACTCGCGGCAATAGCGCGCTACATGATTACTACCAGCACGCTCACAGCGCACGACTGATCAACAGCTGACCTCATCATCACAACGGGTCCCCAAGGTGGTCGTTGCGGAACGACGACGTCGCCGCCCCAACCGCCGCGTCCCGCCTCTGGTAGCGCGAGTAAACCCCGCCACCTTCCCCCCTCGCACTTCCTCTACTCCCACTCCCCCCACTCCCTCTCCCTCCCGCCGCCATGCCTTGCAATGACCGCCGCGCACCCGCGGCCCCTTGCCGCCCCCCGCTGCTACTGCCCTCGGCCCCGCCGCTGCTACTGCTACTGCCGGGCTCCTCCTCCTCCGCCAGCATGTCACTGACGTCAGTCGCACGGCACACGCGGCCGTGCTCCTCCGGCCCGATGGCGTACGGCAGCATCACACGCTGCCGCAGCACGCTCAGCGGCGCCCAGCCGCCCACACTGCTCACACCCGGCACCACCAGCGGGTTGGTGTTGTACAGGATACGGATCCAGTACTCGGGCTGGATGGGGCCGGCGCTGGAGGCGCGGAGCGCCGCCGTGCCGGCGGCGCCCGCCAGGGCGCGGCGCCCGCCGGCATACTTGGCGGCGGCCGCAGCCGGCATCTGCCAAAGCTCGAATGCGATGTTGGCGGCGAAGGGCGGCCAGGCGGCGGCGGGCTGCCCCAGCACCGCCAGCAGCGGCGTCACACTGCTGTCGTGGCCGCTGAACAAGTACAGCCGAGACTGACCGGCGGCAGCGCCAACACCGCCGCCGCTACCGTGGTGCGCGCGCTCCTGCTCCTCCGAAGCCGCATCCCGGCCCAGAAGGTTGCGCCCGCGTGCCATGCTGGCACCGGAGGCACCGCTGCCGCTGCCGCCATCGCCGCCCAGCGCGGCGGCCACCACCGCTCCGCTGCCCAGCGCTGTGACCGAGCCGGCGCTCTTGCCCGCCCCCGCGCTCCGCACCGGCGCCGGCGCCCGCACCTCCTCCTCGCCACTCCCCTTGCTGCCACTGCCACTGCTACTGCTACTGCCGCTAACGCTCGTAATCGCGCCGTCCCAGTTGTCCACCAGGCGCTTCACCAGCATGCCGATGCCCAGCCGCAGAACCTCATGGCACCGCCGCCGCCGCGCCGCGGCGCTCTCACTGCTGCCGCCGCCGCCGGGACCCATCTGCGCGCATAGGTCGGCGCCGGGGCCGATAAGGGCCGCCTCGTGCCGCTCCGCCTGCGCATAAAAAAGCCGGGCGTGCGCACGTGTGTATGAGAGCGAGCCACAGTTATGGAGTAGCTCAGCAAGGGTTCCAGACAGCTACAGACGTAAGGTCGGGCTTGGTGCGGTTTGCACCGCCCGCGTGTTATGCAACCGAGCAACCGCGAAGCACACAGTACAACAACTGCACTTCCGGCTTAACCTCTTTGCACACGCACAACACGCATGCCCCGGCCCCCCACACACTCACAGGCGCACGCAATGCATGTGCACACACACGCACCTGCGCCCAGATGATGTCCAGCACCTCCCGGGACGCCCCGGCCGGCATGGGCGAGCCGTCCGCTACCATGGCCGCAAGCACGTCGTACAGCTTGGGCCTGCGCGTGCGCGCGGGGCGGATGGGAGTGGGTGGATGCGGGTTACGTGCCCGAGCCCACCATGTGGGGTCCGACCCGGGATGGTTGATGTGCACTGCGTCAAGCAGTCAATCTGACGTAGCACGACCCACATCAGTGCCACCCCCACCACCATGGACAAACCGCCGCCACTCCCACGTGCACCCTGCCCCTCCCCCTCGGCCCAACCTACACGGCGCCTGCGCCCGCTCACCTCAGTCCTCTGCCCGATATCCACCCTGCCCGCAACCGAAGCCACCCTACCTGCCCGCCACCAAAGCCACCCTACCTGCCCGCCGTGCCCCGCCCGCTTCGCCCTCCCTGCCATCTCACCAGTTGATCTTCACTGCTGGGTCCAGCCCCAGCGCCTCCGCCACCAGCCGGTTCTGACGGGGCAGCTCGGTGTCACGAGCGTCCCAGGCTGCATCGGGGGAGGGGGAAGGGGCGGGCCAGGGCAGGGGAAGGTGTGGGAGCCGCGCGAGGTGGGGAACAGAAAGGGACCACACGCAATGTGACTCGTCAGCGCTGCCCCGGCGCGTCTGGCAGTCAGGGCGGCCTGCCGTCCCTCTGCCCTCACCTCTGCCTTCCCCCGGCCTGTCCTGCCCTGCCACCTCAGGTTCAAGAGCCCCACACCCTCGCCGCTGCCATGACGCGCCCCGCCCCCCCCCCACCCACACACACACTCACAGACACTACCACGAGCCGCCCAACGCCCTCCACACGCTCACCATCCAGGTCCTTCTGCAGCGCCGCGTACAGCGGTGTGAGGCGGGCGCACGTGTTGTTGTTGCCGTACATAATTTCAAGCTCCTCAGCGCTGGCACCCACAGGCAGTGGCGGCACTGCCCCCGCCGCCAGCCGCCGCCGCCGCTTGTCCTTCGCCGCCGCCGCCGCCGCCGCCACACCCGCCGCTGTGGGCTGCTCCAGGCCCGGCCACAGGCCCGTCAGGACGCCGCGAAGTGTGGCGATGGTGCGGCGGATGGGCGTGGTGCGCAGCGTCGCGATGGAGCTGTCCCACACCCTGTCACCCTCGCTCCCAGTCCCACTGCTGGTGCTGCTGCTGCTGCTGCCACTGCTACTGCCGCTGCTGGTGCTACTGCCGGTGAGGTCCGGCAGGAAGCCCAGCTGCTCCACGTAGCGCGAGCGCAGCCACGACCCCACCTTGAGCGCCTGTGTGTGCATGGGCACGCGTCGCCAAGGCGGGGAGTCAAGCGAAAGTGTTCTACAAGGATAGTGTAATAGCATGTGTTGGGCTCTGCCCAATGTGCCGTTTGTGGCCACGGTCCCCTAAAACCCCGCACCGTCATACGGCATTTGCACACCACGTGACACCGCGTCCCGCGCCAGTGCGCCACCCACCATGCCGTAGCCCGCCTCCGTCAGCGTGCCCTGCGTGCAGTTGCCGGGCAGCGGCGGCGTGTGCGGGTCCAGGATGGGCGGCGGCTGCGGCGCCCCGTTCTCATCGAACAGCTCCACCTCCACGCCCTGTGGTTGCGTGTCAGGGTTAGTAGTTAGTTGCGTGTTGAAGACCGTCACAGCCTACTGGGTCAGCTTGCATTGTGTACATGCGGTACGTGGAGGGGCAAACTCCGCCGGCGCACACTGGGCCTACGCGCCCGTGGCCCCGCTGTCGCCAGCAGGCCGCTTCCGCCAGCGCAGCTCCCCACCCCTCTGCCGGTGCTCCATCGCCGGCTGGAGCTCGAGCCTCGAGACGACGCACCTGGTAGTGGTCCCGACAGTGGTTCCACTTCGCGGAGAAGTCATAGAGCTGGTTCAGCGGCGTGCGCGCGCCGTGCCTGGACGGCGAGGGTCGGGCCGGCGAAGTTGAGCGTGGAAGTTGGCAGGGGGGCAACGCAACAGTGTCGAACGCTGCGACAACGCAGGCCCTCGTGCATTCAACTATCCTCAACGTAAAGAATATTACGATGCAGGGTGGAGCCGCGAGAAGCAAAGGCGTTGCGGACGCGCACCTGAAAACGAGCTGAACTTGAAGCAGCTTCCCGCGAGCTGGGTCCAAACTGTATGATACAGTTGCTGGGTCCACAAGAGCGCGGGCGGTGGAGCTGGCGAGGCCACGGGGCGAGGTGCCATCAGGGTACCCAGGCCAAGTCACAAGAGCGAGGAGCAACAGCACTGTGACTACGCCAGCAAGAGGAAAGTAGCGCTTATCCATTGCTGCTGCCCGCGCCGGCGTCGCCTGGACTGCTGGTACCCGGCCTAGGCCCCTCCCGGTAGAGCCTTCGCGCCTCAGTCCTGCAATGTGTTATATTAACAGCAAATGTTGTAAAGTAGTGGCAAATTATAGCGAATTATGTGCGGTGAGCCGGCTGAACGCCGAGCCCCCGCAATTGGCAGACCGCTCGGCTAAGTAAACTCAGGCCCTTTGCCTTTCCGTAGGTGCATTACCATACAGATACTGTATTACATACATAACATTCCGACGTTGGTAACTGAGCTCGGCGCAACAAGCGAAGCTTTCCATTATTTTTTTCGGACCTAGCCTCAACCCTTGTTGGACTTGGTGACTAGCAAAGATGCAGATTTTCGTCAAGACTCTCACGGGAAAGACCATCACCCTAGAGGTGGAGAGCAGCGACACGATTGAGAATGTCAAGGCCAAAATTCAAGACAAGGAGGGTGGGTCTGCGCTCTGAAGACTAGAAGGGATTCAAACCGTCACAATATGCGGCTAGCGTGTCTCAGGGGTAGCACGCTTGGCGGATCTACAGTGGATGAGTTCGAGCGAGCGCTGCCAGGATGAAAGAAGCTGCGTACTGGGCTGTGTCTAGCGCTGTATGGTGCACATGCGGTCAGGGGTCGCGTGCTCCAGCTCAGGACGTCAACGTCGGGCCCGGAGTGGGCGCAGGCAGCAACTCGCTCCCGCAACGCCTACCTACTGCCTCTCGGGCCGCGCGTGCTGCTTCCATCCCCATGCTCACCCACTCACACGGTGGGACCTGCCCCAACCAACGCGTATTAAAGTCTGCCCAATCCGTCACGGCACGGCACGACAGGCATTCCCCCGGACCAGCAGCGTCTGATTTTCGCGGGCAAGCAGCTGGAGGACGGCCGCACCCTGGCCGACTACAACATCCAGAAGGAGTCCACCCTGCACCTGGTGCTGCGCCTGCGGTGCGTGTGGGGAGGGGAGGGGACGGCAGGGGAGGGGAGGGGACGGCAGGGGAGGGGAGGGGAGGGAAAGGCAGGACCCGTGTAGGCGCTGTGGGGGCACGGCGCGGCGGTGCTCGCGGCGCGGTGCTGGTGCGGCGGTGCTAGAGCCTCGAGGGGAGGGGTGGAGGGGAAGGGGATTGCAAAGATTAGTACAGAGGAGGGGAGTCTGTACCCGAGCCCATCGAAATAGATCTCAGGGGGGTTGTAGATACCAGCCCGGGCGGAGCCGTTCACTTGGCGAACGGGGGGGGGGGGGGAAATGGCCACACGCACAGGGCACGGGCGACACTAGTGTTGTAGAAGGCTGCCGTGCAGCGTCAATATCACCGAAGCCATCAGGAAACCTGACTGGCCACGCCAGGCTACAGGATGTGGTAGATTGCAGCGCAGCAGGGCCCCTGTGGCGCTTTCAGGGTTGTACTGACAAGGGCACGTGTCTGTCCCTGCGTCTCCTCATCTGCTCACCCACAGTGGTGGCATGATGATCAAGGTGAAGACGCTCACAGGCAAGGAGATTGAGATTGACATCGAGCCCTCGGACACCATTGAGCGCATCAAGGAGCGCGTGGAGGAGAAGGAGGGCATCCCGCCCGTCCAGCAGCGGTGAGCGAGCCGGCAGGGCGGGGGCTACATGCCCCCTACCCGGCAGGGAGGGGGCAGGGGCGGGGTTGGTGATGGGCGGGCCTGAAGGGGCGGATGGGGGGGACGGGCACAGCACAGCACGGGGCAAGATGGGCAGAGGTAGGCAAGGCCGGGGCCTGCGTGACTCGTCGCCAGTTCACAAGCGCCTGCTAGCGTGACCCCTTATGCGTCCCCGCCCGCTCTTATCTTGCCTTGCTCTGCTGTGCAGCCTGATCTTTGCGGGCAAGCAGATGAACGATGACAAGCAGGCCAAGGACTACAACATTGAGGGAGGCTCCGTGCTGCATCTGGTGAGCAGCAGCCGGGTGCGGCGCAGCGCAGCAGGCAGGGGCGACCGGCTGAGGAGTCGGGACTGGGGGAGCAGTGGGGCTAGCAGGTCTACGGATTTGGTGCTGTAAGGTGGCGGACGTGGCACCAAGTCGCGATTACCGCTGCAGTGAATGCGATGGCGGGGCTGGTACTGGCTGGCAGGCGCCAGTCACTGCGCTGTTTATGTGCAAGCGGCGCAAGTCCCCTTGCCCTTTGGTCCTTGCTCTGCTGTTTCTTGGCTGATGGTCCTTGCCTGCCCTTGCGTGCATGTCTGTGTCCTCGCAGGTGCTGGCTCTGCGTGGCGGGCTCTGAGGCGATTTCTCGTTGGGCAGTGGCGATGGAGGCAGCAGAGCGGCTGGGACGCTTGGACGCTGGAACGACGTGGGAGCAGGAGGAGGAGGCAGGCGGTGTTAGGTGATGCTGCATACGCGCGCGCAGGATGGGTGCGGAAGGACAAGTGGATGGGCCAAGTGGGTGGGCCAAGTGGGTGGGCCAAGGTTGCGCCATTGCGTAGTCAGCCGCTGGAAGGGTGAGTCGTGCAGCCTGGAGACGGGGGCGGGGGGCAGGGTGGTGTCAGGGAGCATGCCTCCGTCGTTGCCGGCGTCAGGCGGCTGCCGGAACAGCCGCCTGCCCCAAGCATGCCAGGCGTCCGGGCGCAAGTCTTGGATGGATGGGTGCGGCCACGGGGCGCGGCTTGCCGTTTCAGATCGTGCCAACGGCCGTGTGCGCTTACTGGTCATGGGCTCTGTGGCTTTCTTCGCGCGGGCTCACACCCTCCGGGACGAGGTGCGGGGCGCCAGGCGAGGGGTTGGCTGGCTGATGGCCAGGTCGGGAGCTGTGACTCGGGGGTGTTTTGAAGGGGGGGTGTACGTGTGGCTGGGGCCACTGAGGTGCAACGAGCTTAAAGCATGTAACAGCGGCGCGCACTGTTTCCATCCGCTGCTTTGTTGGCGCCTGCAATGGCAGCCGTGAATGCCAAAATTGAAGTGCAGACAAACGCGAAGGCGAGAGGTGACCCTTTTGCCACCAGCCCCCCATAGCCACCTCAGCTCCGCCATGAGCGCCACAAAGGAAGTTGGAAACGTTCGGCCGCAAAAGCACCCGATCACCGAGGTCACAGGCGGTGATGGGCGACTGTCAGGGATTCCATTAGCGTTGGGCCGTGCACAATGCGCGGTCCTGAAGCTGAACGCGCCCCATCCAGGCAACAGCATTAGGCACATACCCAGGCGGAGCCATGGCATGCGTGGCTGGTAGGCAAGTCCACGGAGCTCGGGGTGAGCCGGTCAGGAGTATGCGACATTTGACAGGCGCTGACTGTAACACGGGGCTGGTGCACGAAAGCTCCTGCCTACCGGTTCAGCGGCTGGTGCCTCATGTCCGTACTGGCCGTTGTTGCTGTTGCTGTGCTGCCACTTAGTCGGGAGTCGGGACTCGGGAATGCATAGGGTACCGTATGGAGCAGAGGCACCGTCAAGTTACATGCCCACAACCCCCGAACACACACACAAATGTCACCCATCTTATGCATATATTACGGTACACAGGTCACTGGTCAAAAGTGTGTTTGACATCCCGCACATTGTCAGGGACAATGCACCATCATTAGCTATGCATGAGTGCATCTTGTCAACATATCGATATGGTGCTGCACGTCACTGTACCGAGTGACAGCGCGGCAACCACCATACGAACAGCTAGCTAGCCCCCTCCTTCGACGCGTGATGTGATGCGGTTGCGCGCACCCACTCCGGACACGGGTCAGACCGTCAAGGTCTCCTCATGTCAACTGAGTTGGTGCCCTAGTGAGGGTAACGCAAAGCCGGCCAGGCACCCATGTCCGCCCTAGCTCCGTTGCGCAAGCCCGACACGCACACACGCCCCATCAGCCTGCTCCAATGTGGGTAAAGCAGCCGAGGGAGGGCGAGGTGTGTGACAGGTTGCAGGACAACCGGAGCTAGTGTTGTGAGGCAGCGGCCAGGGTACCTGCCGCAAAGGATGTCAAGCTGAAGTCATGGTAATCTATCTTGCAACCAAACCACATGCAGCCACAGATGAAGAAGAGGTAACTACTGCATGCAAACTCGTCCGCTTCAGCATTGCCAGGGGGGTCCGGTACTTCTTACGCTCCCTACGAGGGAAATGCCTGTCCCGGACCACCAAACCTGTAATAGTACAAACACAGCGAAACTACGCTACGCAAATGACCGCTGCCAGTGAACAGCACGCAAACGTGCAAGAGAATTACCGATACGAGGCCGGCCCCCTGGATGGTGGTTTATCTTCTCAGGGTAGAGAGCACGGCCCCGCACGACGAAATGCATGCGCAACGAAGAGTTCACGTGCCCACCAAAGGAAACGCCGCCCTATAAGCCAAGATAAATCTAACGCACAGCTGCAGCTACTAATCCTGCCGTATGCCCCCCAAAACATGTTGCAAATCAGCATCACCTATGAAAGCGCAATCCCCGGCTCACTACCGTGCAAACTACGTGTGTACTTCCCATAAGCGCCAACCTACTTCGCTACTGGCCCTTCGTTCAGGACCCCCATGTTCCAGCCCTGCTACCTTCCCTACGCCTTGTCTACGTCCCTGCGCAGCTAAACGCAATCGATACTTACAGACACCCAATGTGCACCGCCCCTTCCACTGCAGTCAGCCTTACAGTCTCAAGCACGCACAGTCCGGTATCACCGCCGTGCATTGCTCACGGCCGGCCCAATCACAGCCGGCCGCAGCACTCCTATTTACGCAATCGTCAGCAGGTTTGTCAGATTAACTCAGTTGCCAGATATTCTTCTCAGGATTCATGGTAAGATATAAGCTCGGTGCGACAAGCTCCGCGGCCGTGGGCTTAAGCGTCATGCAGCTCAGCACGCGCCTCCCACAGATCTGACCCGCTGCCGCTGCTGCTGCCGGTGTGCCGCCGCCGCCGCCAGAACCGCCCACCGCCGCCCTGCTGCTGCTGCGCCACCGCCGCGACCACCACCGCCCTCTCCGCCTCCTGCTGCGCAGCCTGCAGCGCCTGCGCCTGCTGCGCGCGCTGCGCCGCCGCCAGCTCCCCCAGCCGTACCTTGCTCGCCTCGTAGCATGTGAAAAACAGCGCCGAGCACAGAGTGGTCTGCAGCAGCCGCGGCCCCAGCCCTGCAAACAGCGCCGCCGGGCTGCCGCCGCTGGCCCGCAGCACGTTCGCTACAGCGCCTCCCACAGTGCTGGCGCCGCCGCACTGCAGCTGCGTTTTGATCACGTCTAGTGGCGTGGTGGCTAGCGCCGCCGCCGCGCCGGCGGCGCCGCCCACTGCCAGGTGCTCCACCATGGCCGCGGCGGTGGCGGCGGAACCGCCCACCTGCTGCTGCTGCTGCTGCTGCCCGCTGCTACTGCTAGTGCTGCTGCTGATATTTTTGGTGTTTTGGTTGGCGCTGTTGTTCTTGTTGGCGTTAGCGGCCTTGTGCAGCAGGGCCTTGAGCTGTGTGTAGGCGGTAAACTGGATCACCAGCTCGGGCGCGTCGCGGAGCAGCGTGGCGCCAAAGCCCGCATACAGCCCCGCCAGGCCGCGGCGGGACACGATGTCGCGCGCGGCCGCAGTGACGCTGGGGTACACGTACGCCTGTGCGTGGGCCACAAACGCGGGCGCATACCGTAGTTGAGTTGCAGGTAAGGATGGGGCTGGCAGTGTGTGCTCACATGTCGAGTGTGGAAGAACACCATATCAATATCAAGTGCTGCTGTATACGCCTTTATACTCAGGAACGCCCCCCAATCCAAGCAACGCACGACATCTGCGCCCGCACCTGCACGCGGTGCTTCAGCACATCCGCCGGCACACGGATCAGAGCCGACGCCGCGGCGGCCGCCGCCGACGCCAGCAGCCGCGCCGGCGCCGCGTCTGCCTCGCAGCCCAGCAGCCCCGCCAGGGCAGGTCGCGCCGCGGCCTCTGTTGCGAAGAACAGCGCGGCTGAGGGCAGCGTGCCGCCCACGGCGCCCGAGAGGCCGAGGAAGAGGTCGCGCGCGCCGGCGGGGCCAGCCCAGGCCACCAGCGCGGCGCGGCGGGTGGCAGCGCAGGACATGACGGCGCGCCACACCTGCAGCTGCGACGCGGGGATGGACACCTGTCGGGGCCGGGCGGGGGTCGGCAGGGGGGAGGGATAAGCAGGTAAAGGGCAGGTTGGGCGGGTGGGCGGGAGAATGGAAGTGAGTTAGTGAGGTGACCGGCGGTGTCCAGGTCTGTACACCCAAGTACGGCATTGCGTTTCAGACATGCCTGGCCGGAGGCAGCCCTTTTGCATCACATCTACTCGCGCGCCGCGTTGTGCAGTCCTGCTACTGCCATCGCTGCAGCCCTATCGCAATGCTCACCTGCATTCGGGTCTTGACTGTGTCCAGGGGGTGGATGGCCACCTGCGCCAGGGTGCGCGAGGCCGCACCCGCAGCCACCGTCGCAGCCTGCAGCCAGCCAGGCGCTGCAAAGTTGCTGGCCGCGACGGCGGTGGCGGAGGAGGAGCAGGCTGCGGTGCAGGTTGCGGAGGCAAAGGCGGAGGCAGGGCCAGCGTATGACTCCTGCTGCTGCTGCTTGCCGTTGCCGCGGCTCCGGCCGCTGCTCGTCCCCTTAGTGACCTGGCGGCGATGCCCCGTCAGCTGCGCCTGGCTAGCGCTCGTCGAGGCCGCGTGCGCTTGCGCAGTAGAGTGGCGAGATGATGGCGAAATCTCGAACCACGGCTGGTGGTGGTGATGCTGCAGCTCGCCGGCTGCCGAAGCGGCAAGGAAGGAGGGCACGCTCGCGAGCCATGCCAGCGGACCAGTCGGTGCGAAAGTGCTCTGACCCAGCGTGCCAGCGCTTGGCAGAGACCGCGACATCTCGCGACATTCGGAAAAGCATGCGTGCTGTGCCGCCATCGTCTCCCAAGTGTCCGCACTGGAACCGGAAGATGCCATGCACATGTCATCCGTCGCGGACACCGGACGAAGGTGGGTGAAGTCGCGGTCGCTTCCTCCATCGTGATAGTCCATGCTTCGTCGGTTGGAATGCGCTGCTGCTCTATCTCGATTCAAGAGCAGGCCTGCTGCGGGCCCTCCGACTTCAGCGGTTGCGCTCGGGCCTGCCGAGTCTGCGCTTTCCGCGCCCTGCCCGCTTCTGAGGGCATCCGACAGACTTGTCTTGATGCTTTCTAGCGATCGGAAGACGTGCAAGCCACTCGCGACGGTGACCACTATGACCTTCTGCAGCAAGACCTCCGAGTTTGCCACAGCGGCATCGCCGTCTAGAATGAGTGTGGACATCGTTATCTGTGTGTGTGTATAGCAGAGCTCCCGACGACCTGCTTGCCCGAAGCCCGCGTTGGACGCCGAAAAGGTGCGAATAGGACTGGAATAGGCTGTGGCTTGATGCGACCTTCAGGGCCGCTCCAAATATAAGTGCCCAGCTCACTTGCTGCCTACGGGCAGGCATCGGCAGCGTCAGTTGAGCAAGACTCGAAAGCGAGGCCCACGCGCGAAATGTGTGTACAGCCCAAACAGCGGCCAGGCAGCCGGATAGCCAGAAGTGCATTCCATTATCTGAAACTACCAAGGGCATCCCCTTGCAGCTGAGTCAGTCCCGCAAGGACGCAAAACTGGCCACCGGCACCGGTTCATGGCTCTCGCTGCCGCACCTTGCGCTCCGGAACGTCAAACGTCTACGGATTGAGACAGATAAAGAATTCTCAGTGCATGGCGAAATCGTTTCGTGGAAGCTAAGTCCAGAAACACAAATCGCTGAACTAATGTGCCGCTGCTCCCTGAGGCCGTGTAATGTCGGCCTTCCGGTGAGTAGCTGCCTAGGTGTATGTGTCTGTCAGCCTAGCGCTTGGAGGCTCTGCAGCTTGGCAGAGGTTGGCCAACCCGCACACCATCGAATTGTACGGAGGGGGCGCAACTGGCACCGGCTGGCACTTGCTCTCTTAGCTGCCTTCCCGCGGCCCAGGACACAGCCTGCTCATAACGCACAGATGCAGGCACATACAAACATGGTTAGCTGCCTGCCTATGATGCGCAGCCGGCGCCTCGGCTGCAACGGCGCGACATCGGCGCCTGGCCGCTTCAGCAAAGCGCATGGCTCTGTTGTTTCGCAAAACGACGACGCGTTCCGCAACAGCGACCAAATACAGCACATGCAGATGTGGAGCTCCAGCTATGAGCTACTGGAGGGGGAAGACCATGAGCGAGGGGCCCGCTAGGGGCGTTCGTGCCGGTGGAGACTGCGGGCTATCTAGACTTTGGCGCTTGCGAGGCCGTTGCAACATGTTACAGCTGATGCTGGTGCTCCGCTCTTCCAGGCACGCCATCCAACTGGTCTTTCACAGTCCTACACAGTCTTGCGCTCCTTTCGGGCCTTGCCCAAACCAATCCCACGTCCCTCCTACAACGCTGGACTCAGGCTGGGGCCGAACTTGTGGTGGGCTGGGGAGTGAGCCGCTGCTGGGGCTGCTAGCTGCGTGCCTGCGTCTCTATACCCTATGTGCGCCAAATGTCCTTAGCGAGAACCAGTGTCGGTGGGATGAAGGTATCACCCTCACACCCCGTGCTCACACCCTCGCACTTCGCAATCCATTTCAACGCTCATCAGCCCGCCTGCCCCGCCAACGCCGAGGGCACACCTGGGCCGCTGGGCGCACTAGGGCACCGCTTGCATCTTCCAGGGGTAGGCCGCCGCCACTGGCGAGAAGGGCCCTAACCGCGTTCTCGCCCACGGCATTTGGGGGGCGGGGCGCCGCCTCCGCAAATCCCGCCCGGGAAGGGGTACTTGGCGATGAGATTCGGGGACCGTATGCAGCCCCACGCGGCGAGAATGCACCCCAAGGAACGCCCAATCCTTCTCGCCCGAGGGGCTGCATTGGAGCCCGTTTCTTGCCGCTCCCCGAAGATGCAAGCCGCACTGCACTAGGGGCCTACGCGCCGGCGAAGCATTGCGACAGTGCGACCGCACCCATGGAGCTGCGTGTTGCACTAGTGCACTACGCACACAACGTCCCAAGGCATGCAATACCGGTAGTCGGAGTGTGTAGTACCCGACGCTGAATGTCGCCCGAGGACAGCTACTCGAGGCTGGGGTCGCGGGCAGCAGTTACAATATGAAATAGACCTCGAGTTGGCATTGTTAGTCTTAAGCATCTTCGAAACCATGGCACTTATGGGCGAAGCCGCAACATACACCTGACGATGCTCCCCTGCCCTCCTCTTCCCACCACGGAAGCAACCCATGCAATTGGTCTTTCGCTTGTGCACTGACAGTCAATGCCTTGGGTCTGGCCCCCTGCTCCGGGTATTCGCAATTTATAGCCCCCTTTTGAAGGTACTTCGAGACCTAGTCTATGTCACTCAGTTCTGTGTCTCTCCTGTGCTATGCTGGGACCACACTGAGGGACAGTGCCCCCAAACCGCCCCGCGTGTGCGCCAACTCACTCTCGCCAAAACTTCATGCAAACAATGCACAACGGGGCTGTACAACGGAGCGTCATAGTGCAGTTAACCCGCACATAACGGTGCCGACAGAGCTTTACCAACCACATCGCTCATCCCAGCACCACCTATGTCCTTGGCAGACCCCCGAACCCCTAGCTCCACATCCCCGATCCATTCCAACTGTTACTACACATCCCAGCAAGCGCCAATGGTAGCCCCCCCCTCGCCTCCACTCCGCTTGCCCCAAGTGCTTGCCAATTGCTGCTGCCGGTGCCACTGCGGCATTTACCAGCTACAGCCCGATGCTGCTGCTGCTACTGCTGCAGCCGCTTAGGCCTTGACTGCGGCCTTGGACACGCTCTTGGCCAGGTTGGCTGCGGACTCGTAGCCGTGCTCCACCACCTTGCCCAGGGCCACACCTGGTTGCAGGGGTTCGAGGGGGGAGAGGGGCCGAGGGGGTTGGGGATGAGGCAAAGGCGTGGGCACACGTGTGGGCGGGGGGCGGCTGGGCGGCTGGGCACCATACAGCGAAGGGGCCAGGGGGGTCATGTGCCCGAGCCCAACGAAATAGGTCCCAATAGTCAAGGAATCATCGCCCGCGTCGGGGGTAGTCATACATGTAGCCTCCGCTCCTTGCAGTCCCCTGACCTCTTGTTCATGCTGGGTTTCCCGGTTTCAGTCAATGAGGATACAACACCGCCTTGCTTTGCGCCTTAGCACCACCTCCTGCTCAACCTCCTCCTTGTACCCTCCCCTCCCCTCCCCTCCCCTCTTCCTGCTGCTGCTGCTGCCCACGCGCTCACCGCTGACGTAGTTGCCCCCCAGGTGCACGCCCTGCAGCCCCGCCGCGTCCAGCGCCTTGCGCGCCTTGTCCAGCTGCTCCAGGTGGCCCAGGTTGAACTGCAGGTGGCAGGGCGGGGAGGAGGGGTTGCACATGCAGCCCAAACTAAACCGAACCTAATGCAAAGAGTGGTACAGAGAAGTGCAGCAAAGTATACAACAGGTGAAGTTGATTCCAGAACCCAAAAGCAAGTCAACCGAGTGAACCCAAATCCGGGGAGAGGTGGCTAGGTTGGGAGGGGGCAGCCAGGTTATCAGGTCGAAGGTCGCAGGTCGAGGTTATAGGGCTGTAGAGCTCTTTGAGAAACTAGGATCTAGCCCATCCCTCCGGCTGCTGCGCCCTCACACCTGCGGGATGGCGCGCGGCCACACGCGCACGCCCACCACACGGGGCTTGGGCGCGTCGGGCTTGATGACCATGTTGCGCAGGTCCTTGTCCACCTGCAGGGAGATGGGGTGGGGGGAGAGGCGGTGAGAGCAGGCGTGCGGCAGGGGGGGGGGTGCGGCAGGTGGAAGACGTGGAACGGGCGGCGGGGTTCGGGGCTGCAGGACGAAAATGTGTGTGTGTGTGTGTGTGTGTGTGTGTGTGTGTGTGTGTGTGTGTGTGTGTGTGTGTGTGTGTGTGTGTGTGTGTGTGTGTGTGTGTGTGTGTGTGTGTGTGCGTGTGTGTGCCCACAGGGGGTTCTGGCCAGCTCCGAAGCAACACGGGTCCAAGACGCCACACAACAAGGGGTGTCAGCTTTGTACAGCTGGAAAATGGGCTGAGCCCCATGTAGCGCAAGGGGATGTGACGATGGGCACCGGCGACATGAACAGCACCCTTGCAAGCCCATCCAGCGGGACTGGCCACTAGGCCAACGCTGTGCCGAGGCACCGACATGCCCTGTCCCCGCCACGCCACGCCACCTTACCCACGCCACTTCACGGTCCATGATATCCCAAATGCACCTCACCCACATCCCACTCAAGCACCGCAAAGGGCTAGCCGGGCTCGGGCGCGGGATCCCGGGCCGCGACACATGTAAGGCTCGGGGACGCATGGTTTGGCTGTTGCAAACAATTTCGACATTCTTGCCCCAAGACGCTTGTCGTCGACATGTTTTGATACATGGATGTAAGATATTTAGGGGCCGAGAGCTATACTCGCGAACTGAAGAAAGTCAAGATGTCCATGGACTCACGAGGTCGCTTCTCGCTCCGGCCGAGTTTTCCCTGCCGTCTATTTTTCTACAATAGGTAATTGCAATTAATAATACGTGGCACTCGCGGTTTGTGCCAGTACGGTACTTTTTGTCGACACAGGCACACACGCACGCACGGACAGGGGCAATCCTGGGGGGCTTCGCCCCCCCTGGATCGCTTTGCTCAGGGGGCTCAGCCCAAAAATCCACTGCCCCCCCCCCACCCCCCCACACACACACCTGCTCCACCAGCTGCTCGGTGGTCTGGTTGACGATGCCGCGGTTGGTGGTGCCGCCGATGTAGTTGAGCAGCAGCATGTGGCCCTCGGGCGCGCGGCCGGGGAACAGGCTGGAGCTGTAGATGGTGCCCAGAGTGGTGATGCCCTGTGTGTGGACAAGTGTGTGTGTTAGAAGACACCAAAATGAAGCGAAGAGTGTGTTAAGGAGCACCAGACAAAGTAAGCGCAAAGAGGGTGCGTGTGCGCCCGTGTGTGTTGTTGAAGGGGGGAATGGATGAGGGGAGCGCGAGGATACAACCGCGGGATACGACCCAGCGCCCCAATCCCCCCCACCCCCACCCCCAACCCCCACCACCCTCCCCTCCGCAACACACCGCCCGCAACACGCGCGCACTTGCCCACCTGCGTGCGCGGGTGCAGCTGACCGAAGCCCGGCACGGACCCGTCCGAGGCCTTGCGCTCCTCCCGCACGGCGCTCAGCGGGTACGACAGCGTCACGGCGCCCACCGGCGGGTAGTCGAAGGAGCCCAGGGCCTCGGCGGCGGCGGGCTGTGCGGGGGGGAGAGGGAGGGAGGGGCAGGCGCAGGGAGGCGGGGTTACGTTAATGATTGGCCAAGAAACTGGTAGACGGTAGACAGTCTAGGTGGGGGAGGAGGAGCGGATGGAATCGGGATGGAGCCGAGGAGTGGAAGGGGCAGTAAAGCCGGGGGGGAGCGGGTAGCAGGAAAGGGGGACGTGGCCGTGCACACAAAGAAGCCGGAACAGGTGCCAAACGGATTTCCTCCAACGCTCTCGAGTGCACACACCAGGCACATTCGGCTCATCTGCATATGCAATCCTCACCAACCACCCCTCCTCTCCTGCCTCCACTCCTGCCTCCGCTCCTGCCTCCTCCCCCTGCCCCCCTTCCCCCCTACCCCCTCCTGCCCCCGTTTCCCCCCTCACCGCCTGCTCCTTGACCAGGTCCGCCACCACGTAGCTGGGCGCGGTCAGAGCCACGGCGCGGGCAAACACCTTGACACGGCCCTCGGGCGTGTCGTACACCAGCCCGTACCGCCCGTCCGCCTCGCGGCCCAGAGACACCAGCTTCCAGTTCACGCTGTGTTATGGGGCAGGGGGTTTGGGGGAGGGGGAGGTATTCATACCGGAAACCACCCAAGGGCACAAGGGGTAATGGACAAGTGGGCGGGGTGTGTGTGGATGAGTACGGTGTCGGCACTCAATGCGAGGTGTCCAGTGGGCGGCTGGCAGGGACAAGCCCCGCGGTGCATCCTGTACCGCTTTTCCAACCATCCTTGCAACCCCCCCCCCCCCCCCACACACACACACACACACTCCCTCCGCACCGCCTCCAACGCCGCCGCCACCGCCTCGCCCTCCCCCTCACCGGATCTTGTCGGGGATGTTGCGCTCAATGGCGTCCGGCAGCATCTTCAGGCCCTTGCGGAACGAGCCCACTGCGAGGTTGTTGGGAAGGGGTGTGGGGATGGGTGTGCGCGTGTGGTAGGCAAGAGCGCAAGGCAAGGATCTGAGAGGGGATGGAATCCAAACTCCAATCTTTTCCCCTCCAGTGATGCGCCCTAGCCCTCGGCCCCAGCCCCAGCCCCTGCGCGGCCCCGTGCACAGCCCCTGGCTTGCCGCTTGCCTCCCCCTGCTTGTCATAGCGCCTCATGCGCATCAGCGGGAATCTGTAAACCATGCCCCCCCTTCTCCTCCTCCTCGGCCCCAATCCCTCCTCAGCCCCAACTCCTCCTCCTCCTCGTCCTACTCCTCCCCCCCCACGCCCCTCCTGCTCGGCCGCAACGCACCCGTCTGGCCCTTGGGCTTGGGCGGCAGGCGCGGGTCCCGCGGCGGGGCCGGGTTGGACCTGTGCGCATGAGTGGCGGGGCGTGGCGTTGTCTGCTGCAGCAGGAGTACACAGCCCCCGTAAAGCACACCCAAGCCACCTTAAATGTTCCCGTGATGCAACCACGCAGCCCCCCTCGCCCTCCCCATGAATCCAGATCACGATTAGTCATGACTCATGACAGACTCACTGGCGTTCCTGGAACAGCTTGATGGCACCTCCCACCAGGCTGCCGCCGTTCTTCTCCAGAATCCAGATCCTGCGACCAGTAGGTTGGTGGTTCGGGTGTGTTGGCCACAGCGACATTAGGTATGAGGGGACACATACACAAGCGTGAGGGGGAGCGGAGACACTCGTCCACCTGGCAGTCCCCACCCACGCTTCCCGCTTACTCTCAGTTGGGCTAGGAAATATACCCCCCCCCTCGGTATAGAGTCTGTGCACCGCCCGCCTAATCATCATCGCCCTTGCCCCGTCCTCCCCCACACACACTACTGCACTGCCCCCCTCATCCCCCCACGCCCACCTGTTGAAGGCCGCCTTCATGGACAGCTTGGAGGGGTCGCCCGCGTACACGCCGGAGCAGAAGGGCTCGATCAGGCGGAAGAACACCTGTTGGGGGCATATGGAGGGGCGACGTGGTGAGAGGTGAAGGGTTTCGGGCACTGTCCCATCCAGGACTGGTTGGGACGGAGGTGAGAGGTGGATGGAGACTCACGGGAGACTCCACTGCCTCCGATGATGTTCGTCCTACTTCGGCCGACTGCGCCCCCCATCCCCTCTTCCACACCCGCAGCCCCGCACCCGCCGCGCTTGCCCGCCATAGCCACCTGATGCCAGCTCTTGCCCGAGCACTTCCCCACACAACCCCGCCCTGCACTCTATCTCCTCCCAACACAACACACCCGCAGCCCCAAAGCCGGCCCCCACATGCCCGCCCCCCGGCACGCCCCCCCCCCCCAACCCACCTCATCGCCCAGGTTGCGGCGGATGAACTGCTCCACACTCTCCTCGAAGGCTGCAGGCAACAAGGCGGGACCGGCGGGTCAGGGGAACGGACCGGGGCAGGGTCAGGGTCAGGGTCAGGGTCAGACCAGGACTCTCTCAACAGCGCCAGGCGTCCGGTGGCAACCGCCTGGCCCATGGTGTCACGCGCACCTGCGAACCCCATTTGCCCTTGCGCGCATCCAGCACCGCACAAGCACATTCCCACGACGTCGATCCTCTCCATCTAGCTTTCCTAACCCGTGCCTAACACAGCCAGATAGTCAGCCGCCCCCGCTCACAGGGCATGGCTCCGTTGATGAGGCCGATGGCGCCCAGCCCGGCGCGGATCTTGCCGGGGATGGACATGAGGTCGAAGGTGAAGGCGTCCAGGCCCGAGGGCACGGGGCGCAGCTTGCCCTCCCACCACACGAAGCGGGGAGCCTGCGGGTGTGGGTGTGGGTGTGGGTGTGCGTGATTATACGTAAGGCATGTGGGCTTGTGGGAGCGCGGGGGATACCGGTACGCGCTGTTGTGCTGGGGCCTGGGGGCATGGCGAGGGCACGTCAACCCTCCGCACGCTGCTGCACATGGCCGCGCTATCACACAGCCCTCGATTTCCCTCGTTTACACCAGCGATCGCCGCCCCTGCCTCCAGAGTTATGAGTCAGCAGCAAGCTGCAGGCAGACATTGCGGCCGCGGCCGCCGTCACCTAAAATGCTCCCGCAGCAGCTGCTGTGTGCGAGCAGGCGAGCCCCGAAACAGATGCACCGCGCCGCACCACCGCACCGCAGCCCCATACGCCCTCCTATCGACATCCCTGCCATGAGGCCGCGTGCCCTCATCTCCTCGTAAGCCTCAAGGCCAAACCTCCTCCGAGCTCTGTGGGCTGCTTCTGGGTCTTGGTTTCTTTGGGATTGGAACAAACAACCCCCCTCTCCCACCGTCTCCCACCGTCTCCGACCCTCTCCCTGTCTCCCCCACCCCACCTGCCATGTGCCCACGCCCCTCCTACCGTGGGGTCACCGAACACAAGGTCCTTCTCGCAGCCAGAGTCCACCTGTGCAATTCCAAGACATAGTGAGGAATCGAAAGAAGTAAGATCGGGCAGTCAAGGCAAGCGCCGCCAAGGAGCGCACGCCCCGGAGCCCATTCGTAGATCTGCATCACCGCTGCCAACATAATGCACCCTGCCCACACCGCCGAGCTCCCCCCCTTTCCCCCGCCCCCCTTTAGCCGTGTGCCCCTTCCTCGCGACGCACCGCAATCTGCAGCATGCTATCGTTGGGCTGGAAGCTGTTCGGGCCCTCCTCCCACACGTAGCCATCGCCCGACATGGACGTAATGTTGCCGCCGACGCGCTCGCGAGCCTCCGTAACAAGGAAGTTCTGAATTTTGTGCTGAGCCGCCAGGGCCTGGCCGGTCACCAGGCCCGAGAGACCTCCACCGACCACGATCACGTCATACACATTGTCGAGCGTCTTGGCGACGCCGGCTCCGGACGCCGTGGGAGCACCAGTGGCCGCCGCAGCAGTGCGGTGGAGTGTGCGGCGGGCCGCCGCGGTCGCGGGGCTCGCAGCGGTCGCGGGGCTCGCGACCGAGAATGGCGTGGGCCGAGGCGCGACCTTGGCGGAGACGTGCGCAGCCGAGCGGATCTGCGACCGCCGGCTAGAAGCCGTGGCGGTCCCAGGAGTCTGGGTCAACATCATTTTGCGCGAGAAGCGACCTAGCTGCGGTTGAGTTTGGCAAAGTCCGCGGGCAGCTTCTACACCCCGATCTAGGATAATGCGTATAGGTGATAGCGCAAATCTATCAAGTAAGGAGCAGAAATGCAAATTGGTCGCGCGTTGCCGGCCATCTGATGCCGATTGCTTTCGTCCTCGATGGCACGCTTCACTACCTCCAGTGAAATCAAACATCCTCCACTTCAGCTACAAAACCTAAGCTCTACATAAGGACGCCCTGCTGTCCGAGCCCACCGACTTTGCTTGCTTCAGCAATTGACTCGTTCTCGCCCGCGCTACCACGGCTGCACCTGAAACGTGCGTGTGTCCACTCTTATCTGGAGCATCTAGATCACGGGCGCTGCCTTTCAAGGTCCGCCAGTCTCGCGGCCACCGCGGCCGACTGCATCGCCGCGCGGGAGTTTGCTGAGGTAGCCCCGTTGGCACAACGGACGCGCTAGCCTGCGCGCGATGCCGGCGACCTACCTCTCTGCAACACCCCATCAAGCAATCATGGCGCCTGCAGCGGCCTCGCTCGTGACTCCCGTTCTCGGCGCGGCCACGTCGGCTGGATGGCGTCTGGCACGGCACGGACCCGTGCTGCCAGCCCCGGCCTGCATCTCGCCCGCCGCCGCCTCCCACGTAACCCGCGCCGCCTTGACAACTGCCGACGTCTCCACCACCGGCGCCGCTAGTGGCGGAGCCTGCGCAGCCGGCAGGCGTCACCTGGTCCATGCAACCCCCCGCGCGCTCGGGGCGAAGAGTGCCCGCAGCCAAGCCGTGCTGCCGCTCCAGAGCCCCCCGCAGCCCGGCGCGCCCCGGCGGCGCGCCTTACCATCCACAACAACGGTTAGCGCGCTGCCGGAGTTCGTTGGCGCGCTGGCGGCGTCGCCGTACCGCGATTATTACGTGCTGGCGGGCGCGGCGGTTGGCGCTGTGGTGTGGGTCAAGCTCTTCGACTACCTGGCCGCCAACGGCACGCTGGAGCAGGTACGGCAGCGTCATAGTACGACGTCAGTGTACGGCAGAAGTGTGTGGTTGGTTGGGCAAGCTGGGTAGGCGGCTTGCGGCCGGGCAGATTGGCCACGCCTACACACACGTTTCCGCTGCTCCTGCAGAAGCTGAGCCGCAAGCTGGTGCACACCACCACCGGCCCCATCTTTGTGCTCACATGGGCACTATTCAGGTGAGTTTGTGTGTGTCGGGTTGTGTTTCAACTCCAAATGGGTGGTGGGGGTGGATGTGGATTGGGGTGGTGGGGGTAGTGTGGATGGAACTGTGGAGGCACTGCAAGCCTCGTGTATAGCACCACGTACGCACACCCAGACGGACACTTGGTCGTTGTGGGGGCAGGAGGCGAAAGTAGGTCCAGAGCCGCAGTCGGGCATGCTAACCGCTGCCTGCCTGTCTGTGCCCGCGTGTGGTCTGCTGCCCGCAGTGCGAACCCCATGGCTCGTGTGCTGGCGGCGGTGGTGCCCATGCTCAACTTCATGAGGTAGGCCCGTGTGTGCCCGTGTTGTAAAAAACGAAGTAAAGCTTGTGCCCGTGTGTGCCTGTGTGTGCGGGGTGCGCGGAGCTTGCCTGTTCGCCTCGCCTCGCTGGCCTCTGCAGGCTCAGCCTTAAAGGGGCCCGAACGAACACAACCGAACACCACCCTCGTTTCGCTGGCTGCCTGTGCGCGCAGGCTGTTCGCGGTGGGCACGGGTCTGGTGTCGGACCCGGGTCTGGTCAACTCGGTCAGCCGCAGCGGCGACCGCACAGAGCTGCTCAAGGTGGGGCGGGTGTGCGTGTGTGTGTGTCTGTGTGTGTGTGTGTGTGTGTGTCTGTGTGTGTGTAAGAACGGTTTACAGTTGTTTATCAGATCACGTGATGTGTGTGTGCGGTGGTGGTGGTGGGGGGGGGGTACAATCATGATTGGTTAAGGAAGTGGGGGGGGAGTAGTTCATTCCAGAATCCAAAGCAAAGGGGCCTGAAGGGGGGGGGGGGGGGGTAGCCGTTCATGTGAAGAACGGAGTGATTGCATCACAAGTATGAAGTGGGGGTGGGTGGATGGGCGGGCTTGGTTGTGCCTTTCTGGGGGCCGGGGGTAGGGGCGAGGGATGAGGGGTGAGGGCATCCAAGCCTGACCGCACGAGCCCTGGGGCCGGGGGCGGGGCCGGGGGCGTGTACCTCTGCCCTCCGCTGCCCTCTTTTCCTTTACTCTGCACCACAACCCCCTGGGAACTCGGTGCATTTCGGGGATGGGGACTATTGCCGCGTGCCACCCCGTTGTCAAAGCGTAGGCTCTCCTCCTCGCTCTATTGCATGGTTCGGTATAGTTTGGGCTGGTATCTACAACCCCCCCCCTTCCTCCCACCCACCCACCCCAGGGCCCGCTGTTCTACGTGGTGACGCTGGTGGCTGCCACAGTGCTGTGCTGGCGGGACAACCCCGCGGGTAGGGCCGGGGGGGGGTTGTTAATGCCAGCCCAAACTGAACCGAAACCAATGCAATAGAGCAGAGGGAAGGCGGGGGAGGGGACGGAGGGGGTCGGGGGTAGTGGAGAGGTGGGGCAGACGGGCGCTGGAGTGATGGAGCTCGGGCAGTGAGAATGGTGGAGCTCGGGTCAGGGTAGCAGCAGCGGCTCAGAGCGGCCGCATGCGTGGGATGCAGCCCGGTAGCTCGTTCCATGGCCTACATGCGCTGCAGTAATTGATGAATTGCGGCTCTCCCCTTCATAGTCGAACTACCTCCCAACCCCTCTCGCTACCTTGCCCCTCTCGCACCCCGCCACCCCCCGCCACCCCCATCAGGCCTGATCGCGGTGAGCATGATGTGCGGCGGCGACGGCCTGGCAGACATCGTGGGGCGGCGGCTGGGGCGCGGCAACCCCCTGCCGTACAACACACAGAAGAGTGTGGCGGGCAGTGTGGCCATGCTGGTGGGCGGGTATGGCATGGCATACGGGTGAGTGTGGGGTACGGCATGGGTACGGCAGGGGTTACGGGAGTGGCCGTAGGGAACCCCTTTGGGCTGCACAGGCAGAAAGAAGAAGATGTGATGCAGGTTGACGATGGACGTTGGTTTAGGACGCAACGGGGGCGGCTGCGGCTGACGTCCTTTGGCGACTGCAACAGCCACATGGGCCCCACAGCCCTCCAGCCGCGCCAGCCCCCCTTGCGCGGTGCCGCATGTACACGCGTGTACACCCACGCCCACTCCCACGCACATGCACGCACACGCACACGAAGCGCCGTTTGGGCGGGCTTCTTTTTCTTACCACACACGTGGGAGCGCTCGGGCGATTCGTTTCATTTCTCCCCCACATGAGATTCTAAAGCATCGGCTTGCTCACACACACTTCACTCTGCGTGTGCTGCTGCAGACTGATTTCGCTCTTCTGCGGGCTGGGCTTCTTCGCCTGCTACCCGCCCGCCACGCTGTTCGGCTGCCTGGGCGCCGTGGCCCTCGCCGCCACCGCTGTAGAGTCCCTGCCCATCAACAAGTGGGTCGACGACAACGTGAGCGTGCCGATAGTGGCGGCAGCGCTCAGCCTGGTGCTGCTGCCGCAGCCGGCGGAAGCGGCGGCCGCGGTCGCGTCCGCGGCGGCGGCGGTGGTGCCCGTGGCGGCGGCGGGCATGGCGGTGACGACGGTGGCGGCGGCGGCGGCGGGCTCGATCAGCCTGTCGGTGTGAGAGGATGGCTAGGACAGGAGGAAGGACACCGGGTATGTGCGGTTGACATACAGCAGGTCAGCTTGTAGGTTCTACCTAAATCATTCGTAACATGTATGAGACTCGCTTGGCGTTAAGACTTAGAATTACGGGCCTGCATTTCATCACGATTGGCGCACTGATCGGGTCGTGGTTTACGGGTTGCGGCACCCACGGATTCCCGTCCAGAGCTCGTGCCGCGGGTGTGAGCTCTGTGCGCCGTGTGCGGTATGCGGTGAGCAAGTGCTGCGGCCAGGTCTATACCGGCCGCGCTCTCGACTGTGAGAAACAGTTTCCTTTTATGGCATCTGGTGAATGTCGCTGGTGTGTGTTTTTCGAAAACACCAGCTCCTGTTTTGGGCCGGTGCCGGCAACCGGCGCCGTGCGTGCATGCATGATGCAACGGCTTGGGTGCTGCTTGGGGAGCCCTGTGTACAATTACTCTATTAGAAGTTTTGCCGTCGACCAGATTCCTGCCAAACACTCGGTGTGGTGTGGTGCGGGGGCTGAGGGCACGGTCATTGCTTGACTGAGTGAGAGCTTGAGAGCCGCGGGCGTGTTTCGTCTTCGTTGCAATGGCACGCAGGCAGACAGGCAAGTCCACAGGCCGGCAGTCGGACTGTCTCAGCGGCCAGACACATTCAATTGGCCAGACACATTCTGTCCCCCTGGCGGCTGGTTGATCTAATGCTTAGTGAACATGACGTGCAACACAGTAGCGAGGACGGGCGGGGGGGGGGACGGATCCTATGCACGCCCCCTCACAAGTCTCTGAGACTTGGATGCTGATGCATGTGTGGCGCCCTGCGCGTGTGTGCACGGGAAGGGAAGACGAACGGGCGTGGCCCGGGTGCCCACGGATTCAAGTATGCGTGGGATAGCTGGCATGCGGACGTGCGTGTTCGCATCCTTTTTTGGCGGCTGTGTGGCTATAATCCCGCATAGTGTCAGTTCGGGATGCCTGCCCGACGGGTTTACGGTACATCGGGCATTTTGACGAAAGCGACCTCGCCGATTGCCCCGGTGCCGTGTCGCTGTGCTGATGATGCATTCATTCCTGGTGCACGCGCGGAACTAGTCGACACAAGTTACGGGCAGTACCGGGCCACCAACTAGCTGATGTTGGTGGTGCTGTTGGTGGCGGTGTGGCTGCGGCGGCGAGGTACGGTAGCTGGCGCGGTAGCTGGCGTGGAGTGGACAGGGCAGGGGAGGGGAGGGCTGGTGGCGGGGCTACTGGGGTGGCCACGCCGCAATGCGGCTGGGGCGTACCTGCAGCCTGCAGGTGCAGCAGCCCTCGGCACATGCGGGGCGTCGGGACCAATCCGCAGATCGGGTGGTGAGGCGGCTTGGGGAGGAGTGATGGGCCGGATGCAGGCTGGCGTGTCAGGCTGTGTCACAGAGCCGAGGCCGGACTGGGGGGCGAGGTGTGTGAGTGTTCGCGGCGGGACCGTCGGAGGGAGGAGGCGGCGGCGGATGAGCAGGGAAAGGTGGCGCGAGGGCTGGTTGACTTTTGACACTAGGCATGACACCTGAGACTGAGACTGAGACCGAGATGAGACATTGAGACCCGTAGAGCACGTCTTGCATTGGCCCTGCAACGTGCAGGCATGCATTTGCACTGTAGCCGTGGCGCATGTCCCGTCCCGATCTGTCCCAGTGTCCCTCCCATCTGACTCCTGTGCGTAGCTGCTGCTCCATGGCCGCATGTCCAGCGCCCCCAGCTACAGCAACCCAAGCTTAGGGAAAGTACCCTGCTGGTACCCCTACCCTTTGGCCGAATATTCCATCATGAAATGTGGCCGACGCCAAGGGGGCCCGGTTCTGGGCGGCTGGTGCTCGCTCACTCTTGCATCGCGCAGGGCTGCTACACGAGTCTCTGGGCCGTGTATGACTCTGAATTCCGCTGCCTCATGCCTTTGGGTGGGGGCTATGGCAGCTCGAGGGAGAGATCAATACCTGAAACACTAGTGGTGTGACCGTGTGGCATCAGGTTGATGTGCTCCGTTTAGGAACTGGCCTGTGAAGTTACAAGGTGTAGCAGCATGACGGGCTGCTGGGCCACTGCCTTTCGCTCCAGAGGGGCGCCAGCTGGCGGCTCCCACTCGCGGTGGCGAGGGGCCCATGGTTCACTGCCGTCGTGGACTTGCCACGTTGCCCACATGTATGCATGCGCCGGCAACCCATGATGACCGCTAACCCCACTTCCATTGCCATCCAAACTCTCATCCGACGCCTGCTGACCTGACGCCTGCAGTCACTATCCTGCTCGTTCTTGCGCCGGAGCCACACAGCGTACTTGCCAGTGCCGATCCACACTTCACACAATACAGTCTGCTTAACGCCTATTCTACATAGCAACGCAACGCGTTGGGATTGGACACCCTAACACTTGACAGCCCGCCAACACAAAGATTTTCAGGTAATGCTGCTCTAATGCCGACACTATATATACGTTGCCGCTTACCGCGCTAATCGCCGCTCACCACGCCTGGTATGGCGGCTACATAACCACCGTCATACACAGCGTGGCTAGCACAGGCACCAGACAGGTGCTTGGGTATCCCGGCCATGTGTCCTTATGGCAAGCAAACAAACAAGCAGCACACAGTCCGCGCCCACACAGGTTTAGGAGCCAGCAGCCGCTCAGCGATGACGGCATTGCCGTCAAACACACACTGGCTTCGCCGAAGGGGACAGTATGATAGGCATCACCTCACAGCCGCATGGATGCAGAAGTGTCACACACTCACGGATGCCTTTCCAAAAGCGCATTTGCGTGTGATCAATGACAAAAGCTACGGAGCGGTGGTTGTTGTGCGGGCTTGCAGACTCCACGTGCACCATAGCTCAAGCATATCCGGAAACCAGGCATGTTCACACAGGGGAACCCTTGTATTCATATGCACATACACACGAACTCCCGGCGGCGCGTTTGGCAACACCGTACGAATGCATGACTGCCTCATCCCCGCGCAAGCTAAACATCTAGAGCCTTACCCACACTGGCAGGCGCACAGCGACGGACCTCCTGACTAGTCCAGACATGCAAGGCAGTGCATTACCGCAGTGATTGGCACTGTGTCATTCCTCGCCATATGTGGTGCGAGTGCGTGTTGACTTGCCGTACCACCAATACGCTAGCTAACCGAGCCGACTATGCCCAAACAGTTATCCGTGTTGACGGCCCATGACGTCCGACATGCTTGATGCCAACCGAACTATTGTGAACAGATGATTACCCTAAGCATGGGAGCCGGCGTAAGGAAAGGCGGCGTGGAAATGTGAGACAGAGCCTCCCCACAAAGTCACCCTGGACCCAAACTTCCGAGGATGAAACGGGTGGCTCGTCCCGTGCGAAAACCCAATCGCATGTAATGCGAGGCAACCGTTAAGGCATGAGTGAAGGATATGCGACTTCGGTGGCACACCGTGCTCTAGAGTTGCGCACGATTCAATCACGCGCACTTACGCACACCCGCAGCACAGACAAACCACTGTCATCAGACACGAGCCACAGTCATCGCACGTGCCAGTCGAGCCCTCAGCTGTCTTGGCCAAGCACGACATGCACGGGTTGCATTTGACGCAGTGGCCACGGGTGGTGGTGGTAGTGAGGTGCACCAAACCCGGGCTCGTTGTGCTCCTACATCCACAAAAGCGCGCGCACATACATACACACACACACACACACATGCAGCTCCAACCAGCACGCGCACACGCCCGCCTGCAGCAGAGATCTGTGTCAACCTGCCTGCCATTACCAATCTTCAGTTGCGTGCATCATGAGTACGACACTGCGCCTTCGGAAAGCTGCAATGTTGTGAGCCACGACCCATTCCGTACGGCCAAGTGCTCACACCAAAGTCGCCCCATGCGGCAATCAGTCGATCGCGCTACTGTTCAGCACCTTCACCCCTGCTATGTTTCGGTTCATTAGGGTTCGGGACGCTCAGCTGCTATGGCCCACACGTGGCATGCAAGCAAAGTGGTGCGTGTCCCACGCCTCTCACTCCATGCCATTCTTCGAACGCCACCTTGCCGCAATTGCGTTGCGGTCATGATTTGTGAAGCCTATTTGGCTCTTGCTAGTGCTATTTGCTTGCAAGTCAGGTTGGTAAGCATGCTATGTGGCGCCAGCTCTGTGCCAGATATGTAAATGTCAGGTGCAGAAGATGCCCTCGTGCCGTGCACCTACGAGCTGACGGCGACGAGCGTGTGCGTTCACAAGTGCTACGAAGCATTGGGGCGGGATGCATTCTGGCGTTGATCAGAGCGGTTGGGTTTGCTTGACATGGACGCTTGGGACGGAGGTGCTTGTGATAAACGGCAGTCCAGGAATGGAGGTTTGAGGTGCAGAAGGCAGATGTGGCGGTTTGTGTCATCGTCGTTTCACCAGCCTCCACCCAACCACGCGTTGCCTTGTGAAGAAATGCATGTGCCGCTGTCTGTGAAACAGGGCTTATTGACACGCCGCTGTCCCGGGCGGTGCGCCCCTTGCCCACGACCACATCGGCGTGAGCAGCCTCCTCCTCACATGCGCTCGTCGCCAGACGCTGTCGAGCGCATCGACGATTCCGAGGCAGCTGTGGAGGTTGGGGTGGCGGCAGAGGACACGGAGGCAGACGGGTGCAGGCGCCGCGAGCGGACACGCAGACCCGCGCCACCCGCTGCCGCCAGGGCCGCAGCGTCCACCATCGGCAGAGCCGGCGGCAGCACCAGCGGCGCAAGCGCGCGCCGCCGCGCCGGCACCGCCGGCGCTGCGTCCTGCGGCACGGCCGTCGCCAGCTGAGCCACCCGCCGCGGCGATGACGGCGGCGCGATGCCAGCGGCGGCGGCGCCGGCAGCCTCCGCCACATGCGCGACATCAAACGCGCGGGCGCTCGAGTCCCAGTCGCTTTCGGATTGCACCGGCGTCAGAAGGAGCGTGCCCTCAGCCACAGGGCCGGGGCCCGGGCGGCGGCCCACGAGCGTCGATCCAGGCCGCGGCGCCCCGATGATGCCGGAGGAGGCGCGCAGCCACTGCGACGGCGGCGCCGCGCCCATGACGGGGGCAGGCGGCGGAGCCGTTGCGCGGGACGCCGCTGTCGAGACGTGCGGCGACGGAGCCGTGTGCGACTGCAGCAGGTGCCGCGGCGTCAGCTGCTGCAGGGCCGCAGACCAGATCGATGTCACCACTGGCCGGCCGCCGGCGGCGCCGGGCTCGCCGTGGCGCGACGGCTGCTGCTGGTGCCAGTGCGGCGAGGGCGGGCTGGCGCCGTACGCGGACGGCGAGTGCGGCGCCGCCGGTGCCACGTGCGACTGCGGTGCCGAGTAGTGGGTGGTGGCGCTGGGTGGCCCCTCCTCCTCCTCCACCACCTGCCGCATCAGCGGCTCCTCGCCGCCACCGCCGCCGCCGCCTCCCATCAGAGGCAGCTGGCCGGTGTGCGGCGCACCGCGGCTGGAGCCGGAGGGACCGGCACTGCCACGTCGGCGGCTGCTGTAGCTGCCGCCTCCACCAACGCCGCCGCCAACGATGCTGGGCGTGGCGGCCCAGTGGGCCATCGCCGCCGCCTCCGCCATGGTCACCATGTGGCGGCCGGCGGCGCCGCCGCCGCCAACGTCGGCGTCATGCTCGGCGTCGCTGCTGGCGGCGGTGGCGCCGGCGCCGGCGCCGCGGGCCCGCCCGCCAGGGCCTATCATGGCCAGGGGGTTGAGGAACACCGACTGTGCGTTCTCCGGCGGCGCCAGCTCTGCCGCCACCGTGGCCGTGTCGGCTGACGGTGACGTCGGCGACCCCGGCGTGCGCTGCGCGGCGGCGCCGCCGCGGCCGACCACCATGGGCACCGTGGACGCCGGCCGGATCACGCTGAGCGCGCCGCGGCGCGGCGTGGAAATGCTCATCTGCGAGCGCGGCATCGACCCCACCGCCACAACGGCGCCGCCGCCGGCTGCCATCGCCGTCGCCATGGCACCGCGCGGCTGCGCGAAGACTGAAGGCACGCGGGCGGCCGCGGCTGCGCCGGTCGGCGAGAGTACGGAGCCGCCGCCGCCGCCGCCAAAGACGCTCGACGGAGGGCGGCCACCAATGACGTACAACAGGCTGGAAGCACTGTTGCCCGACGCCTGGGCACCTGCCGCCCCGGCGGTGGCGGAGCTGAAGGGGCTGACGCCGAAGTTCTGCATGGCAACGTTGAGCGCTCCCGAAGACGCCGCGACGGCGGCGGCGTTCTCGATGGCGCCGCCCGACAGGGCGGCATCCACCTCAGCCTCCACCTCAGCCTCGGTGATGGTGGGCGGCAGCTGCCCACTGCGCATGGCCGCGACGGCGGGCGAGCCGGCGGTCCGGCTGCCGAACTTGTCGCGCCAGCGCCCCGCCGCCTTGGCCCGGAGCGACTCACTCGGCTTGGATGACAGGTCCTCCATGCCTACGTCATCACCGCCTGCGGCGCCCATCTTGCCCTTGCCGTGCTTCTTGCGCTCTGCCAGCTTGCCATGGATGGTGAAGGTGAACGAGTCGCCGTCGGTGCCGAAGCGATAGGCGTCCAGGTAGTCTGAGGCGACGCTGCCCTTGCGCCGCAGCCGCCGATTGGCGGCGGCACCGAAGCGGTCCACTCCCCCCTTGCGGCGGAACAGCACCCAGCCCAGCAGCACAGACACCAGCAGCAGCAGGCCGCCCAACAAGCCGCCCACCATGGCCGCGCCCGCGCCCGACAGGCCCTGCAGACGGTTGTGGGCGTGAAAATTGATAAAAAAAACAACCTCTCCCCACGAAACGCGGAAACCCCATCCTCCCGCCTGCAACCACCGCTCTCCTCTCCCTCTCCTCTCCCTCTCAGTCCTCTCTCCCCCTCCCTTACCTGTTGCGCGAAGTACTTGCTGTTGCCGCGCTGCGCGTTGCTGCCCGTGACGCCGCCCTGCACGCGGCCCGTGGCGCCCAGCGCCAGGCTCAGCAGGTCGCCGGGGGCCAGGGCCGTTGTGTCCACGGCAGCGCCGCAGGTGGAGGGCTTGCACTGCGCGGTCACCATGATGTAGGTGCAGCCGCCGGCGATGATGTTGTGCACCGAGCCGGCGTAGAAGGGCACCGTGGGCGCGCCGCAGGTCTGCGTGGGCGGGGGCAGATTGAATGGCGGCTGACATTACCTGACCTGGCTGCAAGCCCGGTGTCGGTCTTGGGACGGGCCACACACGCAAGCACGCACACAAATAAACACGCCCACGTCAAACGCACATGCCGCGCTCCCGCTCCCACTGCTCCCGCCAGCCGCCCACCTGCTTGGCCATGTCCGCCTCCACTTGTAGGAAGAACACCTGCGTGAAGTCGTCTGTGGTGGCGGCGGTGCAGTTGAACAGCGCCAGCGGCACCGACACGTCCAGCGTGCTGCGCCGCTTGCCGCAGCTCACCGCCACCCCCTGCACATACAGGTCCTGCTGCGGCGCGGTGGAGGGGCACGCCTCTGGCAGGTCCGGGCTGATGATTGCCCGGATGTTGCTGCCGCCGACCGTGCTGCTGCCGGGGCTGCTGCTGCTGCTGACAGCGGTGCTGTTGGCGCCGCTGCTACTGCTGTTGCTGGGGGCCTGCACGCTAAGGCCGCCACTGCTGCCGAGGGCGGCGGTGGAGAGGTTGGCGTTTGCGAAGTAGAGCCCGGGCAGGATGGCGGCGACGTCCAGCCGCATGATGGCCTGACCCTGGCTGTCGTAGCCGTTTGAGTGTACGGTGGTGTAGCCCACACTGCGTGGCAGCCGGAACATGTGTGTATGGGTTGGGTCGGGCTGGGTGGGGTGGGGTGAGCGAAGAAGTTGCGGGGAAGGCAGGGCGCGGAGGCAGGGGTTTGCGGCGTCAGGACGTCGGTCATGGACGAGCGCGGCCGACGCCAGCGCGACCGATTCCTGGTGGCTGAGTAAACCGGAAACTGACTCACGTATTGAACTTCATGGGAACAGCGCTAGAGTTGCAACCACCCCATTTGCAATCGCAGTTAGCTAGCCTACGCATTGTGCATCGACTGCGGCCAGTGCCACCCCAACGAGGCGCTGGACGAGGAGCTCATTGTCCTGACACATAGCAACGGTTTCGCGGCCGAGCCGCGCCTGCGCGATTGAGCGCCTTTTAAGGAGTTCAATGCGTCATCTTAGCTGAAATGCGTCGCACTCACATGATACCAGCAGAGTCCAGCAGCGGCGCAGAATCGTCCGAGTTGAAGGCGACGCAGGGAGACTCATCCAGAACCAGTGGCACAATACTTGAGCCACCTGCAAATAAAAGGAACGCATCAAGGAAAAGAAAACCCAGGTCAAGAAGCCGCTTCGTGCGTAAAAACTCAGGCACAGGCCTCTTGAGCCTCGTTACCAAATGTATTAATATGCGCTATTGCGGCACAAAGTAAGACAAACAATGGCTCGGCGACAAGCTCGAGACCCGTCCTTCGCCCTGGCTGCTCGGAAAAGCCACCGCCCAAACGCATTGTATATATATTGATGCCATTACATGTAAGGTCGCAAGGAGACCACTATAACAGCCCCTCAGAGGTGATAGGCGAATAGGCCGGCATGCCTGCGAACGCCTCACCAAACGTCTGCGATAGCTGGCGACCACTTCGGCTGAGTATTCCTTGCACCTCTTCAATGTGCAGCTGGTGCGCCTGGCCCAGCGCCGAGTCTTGGGTCGATGCCGCCTGGTCCGCTAGCAGCGCCAGCACGCCGAGCAAAAGCCACTTCAGAGCAGCCATTGCCGGTCGCCTGGACCCTAGGTTCGGGTGTCCTATCTTTGAAACATCAAGCAACCTCTTACGTCTGCAGGGTAACCTGAGTTGAGACTTCCGTGGATTGTTATGCTTATCAATGTTCGTTACGGTCTAAGTGTACTTAGTGGACTTGGTAGTATAACAAGTGGGCTAGGGGTAGCCTGAGGTTCGAACTCGCCTCATTATCAATTCGGTTTTGCGGCCCCCACCCCCCGAGTTATGAGCATGCATGTCATGTCGACGATAGAGCGCGCAAAAATACATTAATTTATGCTGTTTCACGGCGCTCTGTATGGCGATGCCTTGCGGCGTACCAAGGATTCATGACGGCAGCTCTTTGATGTTTGGTGTCACTTGACATGAGCTGCAAAGTAATGATTATCATTGTCACTAAGCATCACATGGGCCTTGTGCGCAAAGTTAGCGAGTTGATGGCCGTCCATCGACGCTGTCGTCCGCAACTTTTCAGAGTGCCCACGCAACACCAAGCTTTCAGGGCAGATGCGAGCACACAATCGACCTGGGCTGGGAGCACGCTGGCGCAACCCTGCCTCCACCTTACCTGCCGTCCTTTGGCCGCAAGAATTGCGGCTTGCTTTCGCGCCAAACCTGCCTCTTGTATGTCGGGCGTGGCAAACATGCCTACGAAAGGCTGACTCTCTGGTTCAGCAGTCACTTATCTGCCGAGGCCAAGCACGTCCGAGCGGCGCGTTCCGGTCGCCGCGGGTCGCCGCACGCGGTCCAGGCAGGTCCAGGGTACGCCGCAAGAAGTTCAGGCAGTGTAAGCCCGCGGTGCAACAACCGTGGGGGCATGTCGCACCCCTGGAGGGCACTGTAGAGTGCTGTTGGTGGACGCCTGCCCGGTTTCAGCAAGCGCCCTGCCTGCCAGCCGCTCCGCCGCACGTGCACGGTGGTGCCAGTCCCCCAGAAGGGCCCACAGCGCTGAAACCGTTGAGGCGCCGCAGCGGGCAGCTGCTTCATGCCAGGCCCCCCCTGTTCGTAGCTGCCAACGCTCCTTCCCTTTCAGCTTTTTTCCGCGCCCCCGGAAAGACACGCTCACGACCCCACGCACAAAGATACGGTCTCCGAGGAAATCATCAGTTCAGGTATGTGTGTGATGGGACAGGGTTTAGGCAGGTTGGCGAGGTCCCGTAGGGTGCAGCTGATGCCCATACCCCAAGCAGACGGCAAACAGTTCGCAGTGGCAGAGCAGAAGTGCACGGCTGCTCAACATGTAATCACTTGGCCCGCATTGGCCCTGCAGACGTGCAGCGCACCGAAACTTCACCCGGCGCACGTGCACACAAGTCCGCATCACATGTCCATGGACTGGCCAGGATAGCGCGGACTGTGCAGGGTAGCATGGACTGGGTGGAAGCGCACCATCATATCAACTTGCATACGGCACTGTAGCTAGTCGCAAGGTCATACCCCACCAGCCCACCTTGTTCCAACTGCTCTAACCTCGCAACCCCACCACACACCGCCCCTGCTCCTGTGCTCTGTGGCCATCAGTATTCTACCGCCAGCACCGCGCCGGCTGCTGATCCAGCTGATCAGCTCCGTCACCCTGCCCTCCATCCACCACGCGTACTTTTAGGCCTGCGGCCGCTGCCGCGCCCCTCTCCAGTTCAATGCGCCGTCACCGCCCGCATCGCCCATTGTCGTAACACACAGCACGCGCACACTGCTGTCACGGCTGCTGTTGCCCCTGCTGCCCCTGCTACTGCTGCTGCCGCTGCTGCCCCTGCTACTGCTACTCGCGGTACCCGGCGGCCCGCTGCATGGCCTCCGCGTTGTCCCTGCACATGCCTGACGCCAGCGCCGGAGACGACTCGCTCACAATCAGGCCACCCAGCTTCACCTGCACACACATGTCAGCAACGAGCGTGTGTGGCTGTGTGCGCATGTCGTGTGTGTGTTTGTGTGTGTCTGTGTGTGTGTGTGAGAAAACAAACAACAAAACGAAGTGTGTGTGTGTGTGTGTGTGTGTGTGTGTGTGTGTGTGTGTGTGTGTGTGTGTGTGTGTGTGTGTGTGTGTGTGTGATGCGAACGAAAAGGCGTGTCACGTGCGCGCGCGCACAAGGGCAGAAGGCAATGCAGGGCATGCGCCGTGTTCGGTCAACACAGGCTGATTTGGAGCCGCCGCCTATTGTGAGAACATTGAGCGAGCGTAATCCAAATAAAGCAATCGTAATAAAATAGAGCAACGGCTAAACACAGTCGCCTCTCCTTGACTCTACAATCACACTGGCCGCTCACCTTGTGGGCCCCGCTCCGGGTGTCTTGCGCCACGCGCACCAGCACACGGCACGAGCCCATGTCAGGAGGGGCAGCCGCCCCTGTCCCGGCCCCTGGCGCCTGCCCAGCCGGCGCCGTCATCAGCAGCGCCTGCACGCACCCCAGCTGCAGCTGCGAGGCCCGCGGCTCCCACAGCCCATCCAGGCGTGCCGCTGGTGCCATCGCCAGGCCGGTCTGCGCCTCAGCCGCCGCAGCCGCGACTGTGGATGGCATTGGGATCGGGACTGGGATTGGGATACGGCAATGCGGGGCACTTGGCGGCATGGCATCGCGGTCGTGGTAGCGGACCTGCGGACTGGCGGACTGGTGGCCCGGCGCATTTGCATGTCGCCCTGTGAGCACGCCCGCATACCCAGAGCCACCCCTCCCTTGGACCCCACCCCTCCACCGCCCCCCACACCATCCAAAACCCCACCCACCTGCCGCCGCGTACTGTGCGGCCGCCGCCGGCGCCATGGCCGACGTACCGTTCTCGCCGCCGTACTTGTCGTACAGCGCCAATGCACGTGTGCCGCATACGCAGCCGCCGGCGCAATGGATGTCAGCCATGCCCATGTTCTCGTAGCTCCTGTTGTACGGGTTAGTTGCCGCATACGTGCCGTACACGTGTCAATCGTGGTGGTGGTTGTGGTGGTGATTGTGGTGGTGATTGTGGTGGCGATGCCAGGAGCCGTTAGCGGCTGCGGTGCGGCGTTTGGTGTGTGCTGCCCTTACGGCTGTGCTGGGTACGTTACGGACTGTTGCTGCGGCCGGGATGGAGGCAGGGGCGGCAGCGGCCCGAGTGGCGCCGAGCCGTACAGCAGCTTCCCCGCTGGCCTAGCACGCACAGACGTGATGGTGCCACGTCATGCAAAGTTCAGATCAGCGACGTTCGCGCCCAAGCACGTGTTTACATGCACCGTACCTGAGATATGCCAGGATGAGGATGACAAAGCGCGGCTTCTGTGCAGGCGCCGCCGCCGCCGCCGTGGCGTTGGACGCAGCAGCGGTAGCAGAGCCAGCTGCAAACCCGGCGCCATCGGAGGCGGGGGCGGTGGTGTTCAGCACGAAGGTTATGTTGGCCCCGGGCTGTGTGGCGGTGAAGCCCCATTTGGGCGCCCGCGGGTCTCGGCCCTCGTTGACCCAGGCGAAGCCCTGTATGTGGGGTTGGTTCGACGCAGGCGGTGTGGGCGCGGTGCTTCTTAACGACGGCGACGGGTCTGACAACAGGTTTTCACATTGACTCTGACAGTGACTTACGTTCTGCTCAACGGCGCTGTCTCGCAAGCGGTCGCCCAGGATACACACGTCGCTAACCGAGTCCTCGTTGCCCGGAATGAGGTGGCGCGGTAGTGGCGCCAGGCGAACCGACTCCTCGCTCTGCGTGTTGCAAGCACAGATGGAGTGGGACCAAAGCTGACATGCGGAAGTCAGCGTGCTCGGCGGAGAAACGCTGCTAGGCTCACCTAGCCCATAGACCGGCGGGCAAGGCGCATGATGCATGAAGCGGCACATGCCTGGCCACGGACACGGTGGATAGGGCGCCTGTGGGGGCTGTATCCGTGTCGGCCTATGTCGTGCAGACGCGGCTCGAGCAGGATCTCGCCCACATGAAAACACACACGCAACTTGAACCCAGGAGCCCCGGCCCCCACCAATCGCCACCCACCTGCCTCCAGGGGCGCATCACCAGCCCCCGTCCGACCTTGACGAGCATCCCAATGATCAACTCCGCCATGGCTCTGAGTAGCCGTGCAGTCAGTCATGCACGCAAAAGCAAAGCAAGGCGTCGGTCATGCGCTGTATTGTTTACAGGCTGCAGTGTCGACCGCAAGGTGCACCGCCCATAACCAAGCCACTAGGGCCCGAGGCCGCGCGTGCCAAGCACGGCTTTCCCAAACTCAACGCACAGAAGCAGCTGCACACCCGCACGCACACCCGCACCCGCACCCACACCCGCACCCGCACGCACACCCGCACCCACCCACCCACCCACCCACCCACCCACCCACCCACACACACACACGTACCCACGCCTGCGCTCACACCCACACCCACACCCCGCAACCACGCCCGCTTTCGCGCCTGCACTTGCCTGTGCCCGGTGAGACCGGTGGGGTGGATGGGGTCCTCGTAGAAGAAGGCCATCTGTATGGGCACGGGGTGCCACACGGGCAGGGCGCAAGGACATGTGTGGGGGAGGCGAGGTCAGGATGAACCGTCAGGGCAGCTTCTACAACAATCCAGGGGAAGGCACGTGCATCGCTAGAAACCTGATGGTTGGTGGACGCGGGTACGGCGGGGGCCCTGCCGCACTCCCCTCCCTCTCCCCCAGCCCTTGATATTGCTGGGGCCTGGGGTCCATCAGACGGCGCGAATCGGGAGCATGGCGCGCTCACCGGCCGCGGTCCACTCCCCGTCTTCCATCCGTCCCCCGCACCTTGTCAGACGTGGCGTTGGCACGTGTCTGGGCGCGCGTCAGGTCGGTCTGTGCTCGTGGGGGCATGTGGGCGCGTGCACACACGTGACACGTGTGACAGTGCAACATGGAGAGAGACAGAGGGCGCGTGCAGCGGCCGTGGGGCGGGGCGTGGGCCCTGAGGGTACAGGACCACGCATCGGTGGCGGCGTAGGGTTTAAGGCATGAGAAGACGGCAGCGTTAAGAGGGGGTCTGCCCCCCTACTGGACCTGACGCCCTACTTTGCAGGTAATGCTGCGCAGCAAACCTGATGAGGCAAAACCAAAGCCTGACATTATCATTGCCCGCACATCGCCGTGCGCTCACCCGGAAGCTCCTGACACCCGCGACCATCTGGTGATACACCGCAGCCTGCGCGTCCCAGACCCAGCAACACACAAAATAAGTGGAAGGCGCGAAGCAAAGCAGAAGGCAGAGGCATTCAGCAAGGATAATTTGGCGAAAATGAAGCACCGGGGGTGACGTGGGCACTGATATCTGCTTGCCGGCACGAATAGTCCGCAGCAGCAGTTGTGTGAGCACGGGGCGCGCACGGACGCACGCACGCACGCACGCACGCACGCACCTTGAGCGAAAGTAGTTGCAATCCGTAGTAGGTCGCAAACTCAAAGTATTCCGACTCTGCACATGTTGAGCTGGGGAGATGAGCACGGGGAACGCAACAGCGCCCGCAGCTAACTGGCGATCTTGGCACCTACCCGCGTTAGAGTAGTACCTGTGTTTTGGGCACCGTGCACAACAGCATGTGGGCGGTCAGAGGAAAGTGCAAGAGCTGGTGAAAGCAGCTCCTGATTGACTTGAAAATCTTATTTCTCATGCGCTTCTGCCTCTGCCCACCTATGGTTGTGTGTATACTGGCAATCGGCAACATGCAGGTTTCAGGAACACTCACACGCCCAGCGCGTCGCGCTTTGCCGGCCCCGGCAATATGAACTGCCCCTGCCAGCGGTAGCCGTTGAGCAGTGCTACAGCCGGCCGCCCCGGCAGCAGTAGCAGCTTGCGCAGCAGCAGCTCCAGGCTGTGGCAGTAGCAGGTGGGGCAGCCGTTCATGATGAGGGGGGAGGGAGGTGCGGGGGGAGGTGCGGAGAGGAGGGCCGGGCCGGGTAGGTGAAGGAGAAGTGCAGGGGGCCTGGGAACAGGGTCCAGCATCAGTGTCAGCAGGTGGCCTCCTTATCCACGACTTCCTTACCGTCCCACTCGCTCTGTTTTACAACACACACGCACACAGTCACAGTCACAGTCTTTGCGCGTATCCTTCCTTGCACTTCTTAACACATACACGCCCGCCCGCCCGCACACACACACACACACACACACACACACACACACACACACACACACACACACACACACACACATACACACACAAGATCATGCCCACCTCTTTCGCGGCTCGTTCTCGAATGCCGGCTGCGGGAAGGGCGGGTCGTTTATGGCGTACTCCAGCAGCACCAGGTCGGGCGGGTGCGCGTCCAGCAGGTACTCCTGAGGAGGAGGGGGGTGGCGAGGTGGGGAGGTGGGGAGGTGGGGAGATGGGGAGTTGGGTGGGTGTCAGGGCCCAGGGTCAGGGGCCAGGGAGCCAGGGACACAGTTTGCATACTAGCCGTACCGGCAACAGCATCAACACTTCCGTGAGCTTTCCCGTCAGGCGCTCCCCCGTGCAAGGCAGCAGCAGTCGCAAGCGGTCGCTCGCTGGTGCCCGAGCGGCCGCCTAGCTCTGTCGCCGTGTAGGTCACATCCCCACCTGGCCACAGCCTGCCCCACTCCCCCCGCCCCATGACTCCATGGCCCCATGACCCCAACCCATTGCTGTACCTTGAGGCACAGGTTCATGTAGCCACTGCTGGTGGCAGGGCACGCGGCGTTGATGACACGAACCGTGGAGGCATTCCACCCCGGCCCCACCACCCCCAGCCACGACCCCGCGCGCCCCGACTCCGGCCCCGCGCCCGGGCCCTCTGGTGGCAGCCCTGAGTCAGGCCGGGCCGGTGCGACCTCGGCAAACCACATCTGCGGCAGTCGGGTGGGGGTTGTGAATACCAGCCCAAACTAAACTAAACCAAGCTAAAACGAGCGGAGGGGGTTGGTGAGGTGGAGTGTTGTTTGTACTGGGGACAATGCCGTGAAGGAACCCGAAACGATCATGGCGCTGGTAGGCACACGCCTCCACCCATTCAATGCCGTCCTCGGTGACTGACACCCAGCCTTCCCTCCCTCCTGGCCCCACCCGCCCACCCGCACCCGCCCCCACCCGCACCTGCAGCCACTGCGCGTACGACGGCTCGCCCACCACTGCGCCCATGCCCATTGTCACACTGCCGCCCAGGAGCGCCACTGTCAGCCGCTCACCTGCGGACCGAAGAGGGCGGCGGGTCATTGAGAACAGTGGGAGAGGTCAGAGGAGGGGGGAGAGGAGAGAGAAGGGGAGAGAGGAGAGGAGGGGAGCGAGGAGAGGAGAGGAGGGGAGCGAGGTGAGGGAAGAGGAGAGAGAGGAGAGGATGGGAAGGGAGAGAGGTGAGAGAGGAATGGAGAGAGGCTAGAGGAGGTGAGGAAGGAGAGGAGGAGAGGAGGGTGACGGAGTGCAATAGACACCCTGCCAGCGGCCCGCGGTTTGCACATGCACCGCCACACTGCTCCATCCACACCGCCACACCGCAACGCCGCCACACCGCACCCACCCGCCGCCATGCGCCACATGAAGCTGCGTATGCGCTCCAGGTCCCCCAGGTACACGGCTCTGTGCCGGCAGTGCACAGGGGGACAGGGTCGAAACTGTGCGGGCATATGGCCCAGTGCGTGTGTGCGGTTCGGTGTGTTAAAGAGCACAAGGAAAACGTTCGGTGTGTGTGCGGCAGCGGCAGCACCGGTCACGGAAGGAGCAACGGCAGCGGCAACAGCAACGCCGCCGCCCCGCCCCCCTGTTACCCGCTCCTGGGGCGCACTCATCTGAGCGCACGTACAACACGCCCCGCGCCGCCCCGCCCCACCCATGCCAGATCTATGTGACTCACCCTTGCACGGTCGCCCTCCCGATTACACCCTCCCCTCCCCTCCCTCCCCGCCCCCTGCCCTGCCCCGCCCCGCCCCCCGCCCGCCCCCCCCCCCCCCCCCCCCCCAGTGTCAGTACGCACCCACCGCTGCAGCTGCCGCGGGCGCAGCACGTGCGACTCTGGCGACTTGGCCCGGTGCTGCTTGGCGGTCGCCAGCAGCCGGTGGAGCCCCGCCATGACAGCAGCAGTGCTGCTACTGCCGCTACTGCCGCCGCCCGGGGCGGTGCTACTGCCCCCGCCGGCGGCGGCTGCAGCTGCTGCCGCCCCTGCTGCTCCTGCACCCGTGCTAGGGCCGTTGACGCCGGCACCGGCGGCAGCGCCGGCGGCGGCAGCCGACGCCACGAGGTCCATACCGTCCCCGTCGCTGCCACCGTCATCTTCCTGTTGCTGCTGCTGTTGCTGCTGCCACAGCCGCCACGCCAGCTGCTGCTGTTCCGCCTGCCCCTGATGACCGGCGTGCAGCTGCTGACCGGCGTGCAGCTGCTGCCACAGGCGCCGGCGCGCCCGGCGCCACCTCGCTATCCCTGCATCTACCACGGCGTCCGTGGCTTCTTCTAGCTCACGGTTTGCTCCAGCGCGTTTGTCCGCGTCAGCCCCAGATTCCGCTGCGGCTGAGGTGTGGCTGTTCCAAGCTGCCGCGTGTGGCAGGAGGGAGCGGTCAGGCGCCATGCTGGACGCGGCTCCGGCAGAGCGGCTCAATGCAACATCGGGCGCCTGAGCAGCGGCGTTATTGAGCCCACCAGTCTGCAGCGCGATATGTCCAGGGAAGGCTGATGAGTGTGGGCTTGAGGGGGAGGGAGCATAGACATGGCACGTTGACATGGGCAGAGGGGAGTCTTCCCCTTAGCAACAGGGTCGCGTCCCCAAGCCCGAGTAGCGTCCTTGCCTGAGACGACTGTGGCAGGCTGTGATCTTACCAGGTGAACTGCTGAAAGGACGGCGAGCAGCAGGGCGGATACCGACCGCGGCATCGCTCACGTCCAACCGAGCTGTCTCTGTAATACTAATTATAACATTCAGAATTATGAGAATATAAACGAGACTCCATTTAATCTGCATATCAGGTTAGCGGAACTGCTCTGGGTGCTGGAGGTTGCCTCACCCGACGCTATGCCGGCAGCGCAGCTGGAAATACGGAGCCCATCGTTTGACGAACGACTGACCAAAACAAAAGCATCGCGGGCTAAACGTGGATCTACCCGCCACATATTGGCATTAGGCACGCCACCATGCTCTGCTTGACGACGCTGTTTCCCCATTGCTTCACCTAGGTCCCCCAATCCAACGGGTGATTGGGTGCCCAGAATGCCGTGCCCGCCGTTGCTTTCCGCCAAGGCCATCGGATCATCAATGCCGAGTGCAAGCGTGCGGCAAGCCGCCGTAAGCCTGCGCCACCACACGCCAGCACCCACCCAGCGTCCCAGCCCGGAGGGTGGGAAAGTTGCCTAGCGCAGGCATCTGGCGGGGTGGGTCTGGTCTGGCAGCTAAGTTCCAGAGGCAACTTGACCCCCGCGCACGCGCATCTGAGGGTGCTGGGGTAGCCCTGCGCAGGCATCATGGGGTGCCATGTCCACGCATCTCGACTGGCGGGGATGGTCCGCCCAGGCATCTTAGCTGCCGTGCCCAGGCATCTGGGATGGCGGAGGCGGTCCGCCCAGGCATCTTAGCTGCCGTGCCCCCGGAGCTTGACTGGCGTGGTTTCCCACCCCGAAAACGTAGCGTGCCGAGTTTTGATTGCGGGAATGTCAGTTAGCACGGTAACCCGGGTAGCGCCCGGGTACCCACGGTGCCCATGGCAAGTACGCAGCCCAATCCGGCCTGCTTCCCAAAGAATACTCTACAGAGACGCCAAGCGCGATATATTCAGTGCGGCATTTTACCACGCAACTAGGTGGCTACAATAGGGATGCGAATTACAATTGAAGGGACAGTCCGACAAGCGGGGGCACACCGTACCCACGCCGCGAGGGACCGTCTCCGGCCCAGAGAGAAACACCCACCCCCTGGTTGACTGCCGACCTTCATAGCGTTACGCGCATGAGTCGAAGCCGGCAATAGGCAGCTCAGATGTGCTAGCAGGGGCGCCGCGGCATCTGCATTGCCCCGCGCAGGCATCCGTGCTGATGGCGCGGGGTAGCGCAGGCATCTGCCATCCCCAGGGGTGCGGGGTGGCCAACTCGCCCCATGTGATCGGCAACGGCCGGCAACCGCCCCCAATTCCCAGTTGCGACCAGGCCCCGGCCCGATTTCTTTGCATAGAACTATAAGGAGTACCCCATAGAAGACCCTTGGCGCGTCGGGCGACTAAAATAAGGCCTCCGACAACAGAGCAGTATTTCATCTGCCATTGCTGCGTGCACCACCTTGGTGACGCGCTTGGCGCGCCAGATCATGCTCTATTAGCAAAAGGAAGAAGATGAGGTGCTCAGGAGGGGGCTTTTAAGCTTCGAGGCTGTGGGCAATGCTCATGGCGGCAGAAAGCTGCCACAGGGCAAAAGAGGAGCTTTGCAACTGCAACGTTGCTTATTATCCGTCCTCAACTCTATCATTCAGTTGGAATGTAAATCTACTCGCCGCAGGGTTGAACTGAACTTGCATTAAGCCGCTTCCCTCTCATTTTTGGTGTCCCAAGTTCTAGGAATCATTTACGATACATGGGGGCAAACCTGAGGCAATTGCCATGCCAATAGAGCCATCGCCGAGTGCACAAAGTCGTCGCGGAGGTGAAAGGCCGGGTGACAGGGGGCCGGGAAGCGCGAACGCCCAAAGCTAGCAGCCGTAACTGCATGGATGTTATATATGGTGTCAGTCATGCATACTTAGCCCCTTGGAGGATTAAAAACGCGAGATATACCATTGTTTCAATAAGGATGTCACTTGTATGCATAGATTAATCGATCGCATAGCCCTAGGAATCATCTTGGATAGGCAACGAAGTGGATGATGTACCGGGGGATACGCAAGCGTGAGAAACGCGTATGAAAAGTCGTCGCGGGCGTTTCAGGCGCCTAGAATTGGTGCTTGGACCGCGCGAGGCGCACATTCCACCCCTGATCCACCGGCACTAACTATATTTTCATCTATAGATGCTCCCGGGCTCCAAGGGAGAGCGAGGCGGGGTAGAACGAGCTTGCCAACAGCCAGCATGACGCTAGGAGCGTCCGGCAAGGCCGTCCTGGGCCGGCCCCAGTTGTGTTATGCGCCCAACCTGATTGTTACATGTCAAGGTCAAAGTAGTGCTGCCGGCTGCTATTGCGCAGTCCTGCTTTCGAACTTAGGCTCAGAATCGCACCTCGCTGTGCGCATGGAAGCCCTTCTCTGCCTGTAGTAGGCACCCGGAGACCTGAAACAAAGATTCTTCAGACCTCCAGTACATAGCAAGGCCATAGGTTGATATCGCGCAGCTTTCCCTGCCTCCAAGCCGAGACTCAAATCTGCGTCGGCAAGCATGTATTCGACCACCGTTTCATAGTCGCCCGACGCGCCAGGGGTCTTCTATGGGGTACTCCTTATAGGTCTATGCAAAGAAATCGGGCCGGGGCCTGGTCGCAACTGGGAATTGGGGGCGGTTGCCGGCCGTTGCCGATCACATGGGGCGAGTTGGCCACCCCGCACCCCTGGCCATCCCCCGGCGCAGGCATCTGGACTGCCGCGGCGACCCGCCCCAGCCAGCTTCGAACCCCCGCGCACGCAGCCAAATTTGGCTCGGCAGGGTACCCGGCTCACCCTTACAACCAGAGGCCACCGGCAACTTTTCGGACTTCCTACCAGCCGGCTATGTCCGGGAGATGAGGCTAGTATCGGAACCTTCGGCCTCAGACGGAGGACGTGGCGTGGGCTCAGCCCACTTTTCCCTTGCGAGGGAGAGCCACCTTTTCTTGTCGGACTTCCTACAGCCATCCTCTTGCGCGCCAGCAAACTACCAGCAAGTCTCGATACGGTACCTTCGGCGTTGTACCAGCCACGCAATCTTGCCTTGACTTTGCGACCAGAATGTTGGGGTCTGGGAATACGCTGCACACTGCAGACTACGCCTACCTTACCCTGTCCCCTCGCACCCAGCCAGCACCTGTGTGCATGTGGCCCAGTTCCCTGCCTCGCGGTCAGCTCAAGTGCCACTTTGGCTTTCTCCTCCACCCTCCTTCCTTCTGCCTTATAAAACAAGTCCGGTCGTCCTAACGGTAGAACCGGAGGCTTGATCGCACCATCAACCGACGCTGGCCAACGTTTCCCGGGATGTATGCGGACCTGTCCATACAACTACGGTATGCAGCCGGTGGCAGTCTGATACCGTCTGGCAACACCTGCCCTTAACTGGCCCAGACCTCCACGCCTAACGACCCTGCTGCGAACGGCGCAACCATGGCATGAATGCGCGCGCCAGCTGGCCCCAGTTAGCCCCGCTGGCAAGCACCGCTCCTGCGCCAACCCGCGCACCACACTGGCACCTTAAGCAGTTTATTTGCTAGATGGCGTTACTCGAGTATTGTCGACCAACTGTTCTCAGGAGCAAACCGACGAGCAAAGTAACAGCGATGGCATGTGCGACCCCGAACTTTGCAAGGGCGTCTGGATTGCTGCTGGCATTTACGTAAAAGGACAGATTTGGTAGCCCGTTGATTAGCCGACCAGTATCGCCATGCTGTTTTTGCGATTGAATCCATGACCTGTACGATGGTCAGTAGCTGGCCGCGCCCGCAAATATATAGTTGCTTCAGCATAGTTGTTGGTCGCAGGCACTCAGCGTATTCACAGGTCACATTCTGGAGACATACATTCGACTTTCTTATCGTCGTCCAGCCTCTGTAGCTCGAAGATGGCTCGCTCCCTCGCCATTGCCGCAATGGCGCTGCTATGCCTGGGGTGAGTCAATTGGACGCCATTAAGCAGCAGCGGGCAGCAGCCGCCTGCGACTGGAGTCGCCAGCTACTGGCGCGCGCGCATATGCCATGCCCGTTGCTCCGTCAAAGCGCGCTGCAAGTACCCATACCCATGGCGGGCATACGCACGACGGCCGAAGCTTGCGTGCTGCATGCCTTGAGAGCATGTCGCCGCTCCCAGTAACGCGGTTTTGGTGTGTTCGCGCTCGGGACCCCTTAATGAGATGGTTCGTATTCCCTGTGTCCGCAGTGCTGTGAGCGCCGCTCGCGCCGGCGCCAAGGGCAGCAGCAGCCTGTGGCCGGCTCTGTCCAGTTGCCAGCAGAAGGCCAACAGCACCGCCTTCCGCATCAACAGCGCCACCACGACCGCCCTGCCCGGCAACACTGTGTGCTTTGGCTTCTCGGCCGTCGCCGCGCCCGCGGTAAGAGCGTACGCAAGCTCAGCGTGTCTATCGGCTGAACGCCGGGCGAGAGTTTCCTCTGTCAAAGATGGGTCACACATGCTGACTTGCTGTTGTCACGCTCGCCAGGCTGTTTCCTATCTATGCAACCCCCCTTCGTGCCCGCCACTCACCGGTTTTGCCGCTGCCCGCCGCCTGACTCCACGCCCCTTTCCCACTTTACACTCCCTCTCGCGACTTACCCGCTCTCTCAGGGCAACTGCGGCAAGGCCTCCACTCTGGAGCGTGTCAACATCTGGGCCAGCCACGCCAACCGCACCATGATCAACGGATACAGCATCCGCACCGCCACCACCACCACTGCCGTGTCGGGTGAGTCAGCCGCGTTTTAGCTCGTCTTGCTTATTCGCGGGTTGGCTGTGTGTGGCCGCAATGGGGCCCGGCTACAGGTGGCTTGGGGTTTGGGGTGTGGCACAGAGGCAATCAGCAGGCAGGGCTGTCGCCTTACTAGCCCTGCGCCCGCTGCACGCTGGGTAGTTCGGTGGCTGGCTGCAAGCTTCATGCTTCCTTGTACACCAGCAACCTCGCGCCCGCGCCAACCGTGTCCGCGCCACCCCTGCTGCCGCCGCGCTCTGCTGACGCTTCCTCTCCCCTCCCCATCCCCATCCCCATCCCCAACCCAGGTGTCTGGTCCAAGAAGGGCGACAGCTGGGACGAGCTGACCTTCTCCAAGCTGGGCTGGACCGCCGACTACGTCATGGCCAACTCGCCCCGCATCTGCCTGACCCTGGACCACGACGTCACCCTGGACGACATCTGCGTGGGCAACGGCCCCTGCGTGGTGGCCCTGTACTCGGTGGGCGCCAAGAACTCCAAGTGCTGCCCCGTCTACAAGGTGTAAGCAGCGCCACGCAGCAGCGGCGGCAGCAAGCTGCCATGTGCAACACAACAACTTATGGAAAGGATGAGTGTGCCGGGACATCATGTGCGTGTTGTGTTCGGGTTGAGGGCGCGAGTGTATGGCGCAAGCGCAGGTCTGTGTGCGGGACCGCGCGCTGTGGCTGTGATTGCTGGGTGGTGCGGAAGTATGGCAGTGTAGTACCGGGACGGTTTTTGAAGTTCGGGCCCCGCAGCGCGCGTGCGCGCGAAGGGAAAGTGTGGGCGTAGCCGTGCTGACATTGGTGCTTTCCCGCCGTTAAGGTAAACCCTACGGTCGCATGGCGCTGACTTGGTGCGTGCGGAAGCCTGACGGTACGAGGAGACAGCAAAGCGTACATATTCAAGCGTTGACGTGCACACCTTTGCTGCGTGCCCTGTAGAGGCCAATTGCAACATGTTGGCCGCAGCACCCATTTTGATTATCAATCACGGACGCAATTGACTTCTTCGCTGTAAATCTCTTTGATGAATGTGTTTTTCTCTTTGGATGGCCCTGATGCGTCTGCAAAAGGTACCAAACTGTATGAATATGGTACACAGCTACTACTCGCCTGCGACCGCAGCTCCAGCAGAGCTATCATCATCAACGGCGTTGAGCGCTCGTTGCGTTTCTCAGCGCTCAGATCGGCACATTTGAGTGCTCTGCTGTCGGTACTGAACTGACTGCAACAATTCAGAGCTCCCCGTGGTTCGCCACTTCGCCGCGGCGCCGCGCTCTCCGTCTCCTCCGCCTCCAGCGCCAGCGCCTGCCTTGGGTGTAGAGCAGGGCGACCGCACAAATGCGTGCTTGGCTGGGTCAACACATCCCGTCGCACATGCAGGTCGAGAAGCGCCCGCAGAAGGATGCCCCTTCCCCTCTCTGAAAATCTGTGGAAAGTGGGGCATCGGGGGCACGCCGGGTGCCGCGTGTGGGTTTTGCCATCCGGCATTGCAAACGTGGGTGGTCAACGGCGACCCTCTTCGGCATACGATCGTGCATCATGCCTTTTGCTAGATTACCATTAGAAGTGGTTGGCCACCAGGTCTCTGTCACGCCCCTTGTAAAAACGTGAGAAACGGCCTTCCTCTCGCAGCAGCTTACCAGCAAACTTGCGTTTAATTTGAGCCAGACATTTCAAAAACCATCCATAGCATTTTCGCTTACTCTGCTCTCAGCCGTCACCAAACAAGGGCTTCTCAATCTTCACCACACAAGTCGACGATGCGTAGCGATAGATAGTCCGTTGCGGTATTCGCAGTAACGAAGGAGGTAACCGCGAGGCCATGACTCGACAGCAATTATTCACCACGCGCGGCCATGTAGTGCTCGGCGGCCAGCTTGCGAGCTCGTCCGAGGCGGCGTCCGCTTCATATTTGCCCAGAACTGATGAATACCACTTCAACAGCGGCAGTCGCGGCGGCGGGGCCGGCCGCTTGTTGCTGAGGTCACCGGGTGTCACGGCGGACTGCCGCCAGCACCGCGCTGCGGGCCGACCGCTGGTCTTTTGCTCCGTCACAGCTGGGGGAAGCTCCGGCGGCCTCCCGGTGCCTTCGTCTTCGGGCCGTTCAGATGTCAGCGGCAACGGCAGCGGGAGAAAGGGCGGCCAGCGGGGCTCTAACAGCGCTGACGGCAGCCCCTCGGCGGAGGGGAATGGGCCGCCATCGCTGGAGCGGCTGCCTGTGGCGATAAAGAAGGGTGGGTAGCACACAGAGGGTACAGGGCGCGGGCTTTATCGTGAGTAGGCAGATTGCAGGGGGCATAGGAGGGTCCGGACGATATGGGGTCTTCGCGGGGCCCGGCGTGTACGCAGGAAACACCCGCCCCCGCCAGCTGCCCTGGCGCCTCATTGCATCTCAATCGTCGACCCCCCAGCATGCGCCCCGCCACTGCCCTCCGCCCCTCTCACCACCACAGCCCCTCCCCCTGTACTGTCCCTCCAAGATTGTGTTACTAGGCATGAGCGGAATCCCCTGGAAGTCGGTCGGCACTTCAAACTTGTGATTTGATGACTCCGTGCTCAATGAACAGCTATTCCCCTCCCCTCCTCCCCGCTAAACCCAACCCCTCCTTCCCCCTCCTCCTCCTCCTTCTCCTTCTCCTCCTCCTCCTCCTCCTCCTCCTCCCCAAACAAAACACACACGCAGGCGAGCAGCTGCTGCCATACGTGTGGGACGGCAAACGCATCAGCGCCATGGACGAGGCGGCCATTGCGGAGGAGGACGTCAACAAGGGTGGGCGGGGGAGGGTGGCGAGCGGGGGTGGGGAGAGCGGGCGGTCGGGTACGTGCCGGCGTGCCGACCGGGGGGGCGGCATGTGTGCCGGCGTGGGTATGGCCAGCAGGAGGTGATGCAGGGGAGGGCACGCAGGTGGCCGAAGGGGAGGCGGGAGGTGGTGTGCCGGGATGTGAGAGAAGAGGTGGAGGAAGGAGGAGGGACTGTGGGTGGGATGCGGAGTTCCGGTTCCTTGGGTGTAGTACGGCAGCCATGCCGCCGGGGCCGCAGCGTGGGGCAGCAGGCTGGGCTGGAGGGAGGGCAAGGGAGGACGGCGCAACCCCATGCCCCAGTGCGCGGTTTGGGCTTGGTCCTTGTCGCCCCCCACGCAGTATCGTGGGTGCAGGCAGAGACGTGGTGGGTGGGTGGGAGGGGTTGAGGTGCGAGGAATGCCGTATGTAGGCACGGTGGTGCTGGGTGCTGGGTGCTGGGTGCTGGGGCAGCGGCGGTGGGCAGCTGGTGGTTCGAGAGGCCCGGTACGCAAGGACCCTGGGCCCCATGGTCCCGACACTCTTTGTGTGCTTTCCTGACACACACACGCGCACAGGGCGGCTTCGCAACTGGGTTCTGGGCCTGCAGCGGCGGCTGCACGAGGCCTTCCTGCCCGACCCGCGCGACGTCACACCGGACTATTGGGACTGGCTGCGCTGGCGGCTCAGCCAGGTGGGTGTGGGGGTGGGGGTGTGGGGTGCGGTGGGGTGGGGTGGGGGGGCCTGTGTTGAAGAGAGGGAACCAGGCTCATGGAAGGAGGGGAGAGAGGGTCTGGGCGCGTGTGTTAAGGCGGGGTGTTGCTTTGAAGGCAGGTTTTGGGCGGCGGCCTTGGAGTTCCTCCACAATACCTCACGTACGCCTGGAGCTGCCGCCGGGTCCGGGCCGCGGCCCTCACCTCCTGAGTCATGAGCATGTCAGCCAGCCCCTCCCCTCCCTCACACTTAACCTGTCCCTCCCCTCCCTCTCCTCCCTCTCCTCCCTCTCCCACCTCTCCCCCCTCGCGCAGCGCTTCTTCAGCTCCACAATGCAGAACTTCTCGTTCTCGGCGCTGCTCATGGCCACGGGGCTGGGGGCGAAGAAGGTGTGTGTGTGGGGGGGAGGGGTGCGTGTGTGTATGGGGGGGTCCGTGGGGGGGGGTGTAGATGCCAGCCCAAACTAAACCGAACCCAATGGGGGTGGGGTTTGAGGGGTGGGGTGACAGGGGGTGAGAGGCGCCATCTGGGGTGGGGTTGGTGTGGGGTTGGGGGTAAAGGGATGAGTCGGCAGTTCTTGGGGCTTGGGAAACAGAGTGGGAGGGGGTATCTGCCCAAGCCCAGCCAAATTGGGGGGGGGGGCAATAGCCAGGGGCTGAGCCCTGCATGGGGACGGAGGTAGGGGTGGGCAGGGGCTCCTGCAGCCGCGCGGCAATTCAAGAGAGCTGGGACTCATTGCAAGAGCTGGGGTAATTTCCTCTACCACTTGTCGTTCTGGTAGGAGACACACACAAACCCCTCCCCTCTGCCCTGTCTCCCCTCTCCTCCCCCCCCCCCCTGCCCTCCCCTCTCCTCCCAGGCCTTCGCCGCCTCCGCCGCCATCAACTGGCTGCTCAAGGACGGCGTCAGTCGCATCGTGCGCATGACTGTGTCCACCAGCTTCGGACAGACCTTCGACGCAGACCTGAAGGTGTGGGCGTGTGTGGAGGGGGAGGTTGGGGTTGGTGTGTAGGGGGGGATGGGGATGCGTGTGTGGGGCGGGGGCCAGGTGCGCGGCAGGCTGGGATTGGGGGGAAATGGGGCAGGCAGGGCTTCTACAGAGCATCTACAGGGCTGGTGCGGTTGTGTCGGTACCGAGCGGATCCAGATCTGTGTTGTGGCGCCGTCCCCCCTCCGCCCGCGGCCCTATCCCTACGTCCCATCCCCTCCCCACCCACCCGCCCATTCCCACTCATCAACGCACGCCCCTCCACTGCCCTCCCCTCCCCTCCCTCCGCCCCCGCCCCCGCAGCGCATGCGCTTCATCACCTCGCTCATCTTCACGGGCTGCATGGCCGGAGAGTTCGCAACACCCTTCTGGCCGCAGGTGCGGAGGGGCGACGAGGGGAGGGAGCACGGCGGGAGCAGGGATGGAGCAGGGAGGGGGAGCGGGTGGAGGAAGGAGGAGGGAGGGCAGGGAAGTAAGGATATGGCGCTAGGGGAACGGGGGGTATCTGCCCATGCAAGACGGCGGGGTTGAGACCGCTGAGATGGGGGGGAGGTTGGAAGGGGTTGTGAGGAGGGAATGAGGGGTGCGTGCTGGGTGGGAGTCGCGGCCTTAGCGGCGTGACTGGGGCAGCTACAGTACGGTAGTCATCGCGCCCGTTTCCTGTGCCGCCATTCCGAATATCACTACGGTAACAGCTGCCGCTCGCGCCTCCCTCGCCTTCACTCCGCTGCCCCCCCCCCCCCCCCCCACTTATTTCCTCCGCCCCCCTGCCCTGCCCTGCGCCCCTTCTGCCCCCGCAGCACTTTGTGGCCCTGGCCTCCGTCAGCAGTGTGGGGCGGGCGGTGGGGCTGTCCGCGTTCGTGGCCACACAGCCCGCGTTCCAGGTGCGTGCGGGCGTGCGTGTGTGGTGTGTGGGGAGGTGTAAGGGTGTGTGCGGGGGTTGTTTGGGGAGGGCGTGTGGGATGGGGCGAAGAAGGCGAGCAGGAAGCCAGGCAGGGTATGGTCGGAGGGGCGGGAGGGAGTCAAGCCCGCACCAGCGCCGCCACTTTGTGGGCGCTCGCGCACCCGCCTCATCACCTCCTCCCCGCCCCCATCGCTTTACTAATATCGCGTCGGGCACCTGCCCGGGCTGCGCCGTTTCGAGATTGCCTTCCAAACATGCCTGTCAATCATGTCTGTCATTCATGCCTGACGATCATGCCTGTCAGTCATGTCTGGAACCAAGCACCCCAACACCCACCCACCCCCCTCGCCGCCCCCCTCAGGCTGCACTGGCCACTGGGGGCAATCTGGCGGACCTCACCTCCAAGAACCAGGCACAACACATGGTGGGGACGGGGGACGGGGGGGCTGTGTGTGTTTGTGTGTCTGTTGCCTCCCTTGCACTCATTAACACACACACACACCCGCACACACCCGCACACACCCGCACACACCCGCACACACACACACCCGCACACACCCGCACAAACACATGCATACGCCTTAGTGCTTTTTTGAAAAACATGCACTGATACACACATACAAACACACCCCGCCCCCGTCTCTGCGCCGTTCCAACATCACCTTCTTCTAACTAGTCATGCCTGCAACCCCCTTCCCCCCTGTGGCTAAAGAACTCTGGCTAAATCACTCTGCCCTCCCCATGAACGGCTACCCCCCCCCCAGTGCATCCTGTACCGCTTTTCCAACCATCTTTGCAACCCCCCACTCCCCAGGTGATGGACATGCTGGCTCTGGGCGTGTCCGCCGGCCTCACCTGGCTGTGCCGCGGCATGCCGCGCGGCGGACTGCTGCTGCCGGCCGTCATGTACCCCATATGCGCAGCGGGTGAGCGGGCGGGTTACATTCATGGTTAGTTAAGGAAGTGGTAGACGGTAGGCAAGCGGGGGGGAGAAGCGGGGGCGAACGGGAATGAGGAATGGCCACATGGGCGGGGTGCGTGGTGCGGCTCAGATGGGTTCACGTGGGATTGGGAACGACTGCCCGTGCTCACAGGCATTCCCACAAACACACTCCCTCGAGTCCCTCCTCCCCGCTGTTCCTGCTGGACGTCGGCACTTCATACTTCAGATATGATCACTCCGTTCTCCACATGAACGGCTAACCCCAACCCCGCTTCTTGTCAATTAATCATGAATGTAACCCCCGCCCCCCTGCCCCGCCCCCCAGGTGACCTGACCTGCATCTGGCACGAGCTCAAGGCGGTGCAGCTGCGCTCGTTGAACCGCGAACGGGCCGAGATGGTGATAGAGCGGTGGATGCGGCGGGGCGGAGCGGTGCCGGACGCGGCAGAGGTGAGCAGCAGGGGGGGGAGGAGGAAGGAGGAGGGGAAGGCGAGAAACCGACCAGGGGCATGCAGGGGACCATTGGAGGTGGGCGAAGCGGGGGTTACATTCATGATTAGTTATGAAAGTGGTAGACGGTAGACCATCTTGCGGAACATGAAGCGTTACCGGGGGTTGGGGTGGGGTTTTACTCTGGACCAATCCAGTGGGGTGGGGGCCACAAGGGGGGGACAGCGGGGGGGGGGGGCGGTGGAGCTGCTGGATACCCACATGATGACACCCGCGCACTGCCCTCCTTCTGCGCCTAAACCCCACCCCACCCACCCCTGCAGATCGCCGCCGCCGAGAGCCTGGTGTGTGCCTCTGACGTGTGGGGCGGCTGCCTGCCCCTCTCGGTGAGGCCCGGGGGCGGGGGGCCCGGGGGGCGGGGCACCGGGGGCGGGGGGCGGCAGACAGCAGGCGGTGGGGTGAACACACACGATGTGCGATGTGCGGTGTGCGGTGAACCCGTGCCTGTCATACACACAGGCCACCGCCCCCAATGTGCGCCTTGCTTTCTCCCAACACGCGGTGCCCTGTCGTTGCGCTTTGTTTTCCTTGTGCTCTTTACACACCTTCCCGCCCCGCTGCTTCCCGGCCCCTTTCCAACTCACGGTGTGCAGATCACGTCGCTGGACAAGATCGTGCCTCGCGACCCCGCGGCCCTGCGGCGCCTGCTGCGCGACTACGAGGGCGAGCAGTACGTGCTGGCCGTGGCGCCCCTGGCCGCGGGGGCGGGGGCGGGGCCAGCAGGCGGAGGCGGAGGAGGAGGCGCGGCGGGGGCGTCGGGGAGGCAGCAGGAGCACGCGGGCAGCAGCAGCAGCAGCAGTTGCGGAGGAGGAGGAGGGGGGCCGTTTGGGTGGCTGCCCTGGATGCGTGGAGTCGGTGCGGGAGCAGCAGCAGGCGGCGAGGCCGGGGCGGGGTCGGGGTCTGCGCCGCGTGTGCTTGTGTCGCTCAGTGACCGCGCCGCCCCCTCCGACATCACCAAGGCGCTGCTGCATGCGGCCTACCTGCGCAAGGTGGGAGAGAGCGCAGGGGGTTAGCGGCCCGGTGGGGGTTGCGGGGAAGGGGTTCGGTGTGAATGCGATTGCGGATTCGGACCTTGCCTCCAACGCACACGCGCGCGCATGGCCCGCTGTCTGCTTGCCCACCTGCATTCATTACGTCACTTTACAACTCCGTTCCCCATGTTCAGCTTCCCCCACCCATCCACACACACACATCGGTAACAAGGCGCCTGTGTACTACATTCCTGGCTGCGCCTTTACTTCTTAATTAGTCATGAATGTAACCCCCCCTACGACTTCCTTAACTAGTCATGAATGTAAACCCCCACCCATCAGGCCGTGGTGGAGCACCTGGAGCGGCACGCCGCCTCGCAGCCCCAGCCCCACCACCACCACAAGCAGCCCCACACCCACTCCCACAACCACCACAACCACCACAACCACCATAACCACCAGCAGCACAACCGCAGCCACAGCCACCCACACCTGCAGCCGCTGCTTTCCAGCCTCCCAGATGCCGGCAGTGGCAGCAGTAGCAGCAGTAGCAGCAGCGCCGGTGGCAGTAGCAGCGCGAGCCACGACTCACGGCTGCTCAGCAAGCTGCACGAGGCCGGAGGCAGTAGCGGCAGTAGCAGTGGCGGCAGCAGCGGCAGTAGCAGTGGCAGTGCCGGCGGCGGGGTGGTGACGGGGCACACGCACGACCACATGCACTGGGACCCCCACCACCACACCTACTACCACCACTCTCATTTCCACACACACACCGGCCCTGCCTCCACCAGCTCAGCCGCCGGCGCAGCCGCGCTCGCGCCACACACCGCCAGCCTCAGCCTCAGCCGCACCCACAACAACAGCAACAGCGCCAATAACAAACACGCGAATGGCAGTAGCAACAGCAATGGCAGTAGCAACAGCAACGGCAGTAGCAACAGCAACGGCAGTAGCAACAGCAACGGCAGTAGCAACAGCAGCGGCAGTAGCAGCTATGACCCCGCGGGGGGCAGTGATCACCACGACGTGCAACAACACATGCATGTGCGGCGGGCGGCGGCGGTGCCGCCGGCGCTGCCACGGCTGGCGTGGCGGGGGGAGCTGGCGGCGCGCCTGGATGCGGACACGTGGGCGCGGCTCATCAGGTGGGTGGGACACAGAACGATTGTGTGCGTGTGTGGGGGGGCCGATGGGGTAGCGGTTGCAGTGTGACCTGCAGTGTGACCTGCAGTGTGTGGCATGTGTCATCCACTCCGGCCACTGTCAGTGCTGCATGTCGTGTCGCTGCCAACCACTGTCTCACAGCCGACACACACACACACACACACACACACACACATGCACGCACGCACACACACACACACACTCGTGCTGCCTTGTGCTTTTTGACACACGTGCTGCCTCCCTCCCCTCCCCTTCCCTCCCCTCCCTCACACAGGTCCAGTCGGCAGGAGGCGGCGCGCAACCTGCCGCGGCTGCTGCAGCAGGCGGAGCAGGTGTGCGTGTGTGTCTGTCTGCGTGTGCGCTATGTGTGCGTGTGTCCTTGTGTATGAGTGGCGAGGGCCGAGGCAGCGCTGCGGTGGAGCCTGGACCCCACAGGCAGAGACCACAGGCAGCCCTGCGCGCCCCTTCCTCTCTGCCGTGTTCCGCCACTTCGCTAAGCGCTGTGCACGCATGCGTGCACGCGCACACACACATACACACACACACACATCTGCGCACGGCCTTTTCCTTGTGCTCCTGAACACACCCGTCGCGCGCGCACACACACACACACACGCACACACACACACACAACCGACCTGTGCATGCTTGCGCACGTTGCACACACGGCGTGGACCCTCTTCCCTCGTGCTTTCCCACCACACGCCTCCATGACTCCCGACGCTGCTCCTGCTCCCCCACCGCCTCAGGCGGGCTGGAAGCTACAGCCGTTCATGCTCAACACCGCGGAGCGAGTGCAGTTCGTGCGGCTGTAGCGGCGTGCTGTCCTTAGTGTGGGGTTGGACCTGGGCGGTCGGAGGCTGGAGGCTGGAGGCTGGAGGCTGGAGGCTGGAGGCTCGGGGGCTCGGGGGCTCGGGGGCTCGGGGGCTCGGGGGCTGCCACTCACCGCTGTGGGGCTGAGTGGCAGCGAGCACTGCAGGCGGCGGCCCTGGCGGCACCGGCAGCAACACGCCGCCATGGCGCCGCCATGACGGCGGCATGCGGCCCAGGCGGCCCAGGCAGCTGCGGCAGCCGAGGCGGCCCAGGCGTGGTCGTAGAGCTGTCGGTGGTGGAGGGGGGCGGGCAGGTCTGGCGGCAGCAGTGGGGACCGGCGAGGGCAGGTGCGGGCCTACCTGCAGGGGCTCTTGGCACACGTGACCGTAGCGTGTGCGGATGCGAGGTATTTTTGTTTTGGATCTCCCTGCGTGCGGGCGTGCGGGAGCGTATTTTCCAGGCTTAGGGGCCGAATGAATGCACTGAAATCATTAAGCGCTTCGTTGAGACCAAGGCCGAGGTCTCGCCCACCAAGAAGCGCCGCGTGTGAAATGTGCGTACAGCCACGTACTGTACACACGCGCACGTGGACGTAGACAGGTTGGCGCACTTCATTTTTCCAACATTTATTGAGATGGTGCATGCATTTGATTGCGACGTCTAGACAGCGGCGCCGCGTTTGCGCGTTCGTGCATGTAGTCGGGTAACAACGCATGTGTGCTTGTGGCACGGTGCAGTGCGTGGCATGGCATGGCAACATGGGGGAGCAGTGAAGCAGGTGGGGGAAGACGTGAGAACACGCGGTAACCAGCTTGCTATCCGAGGGGCGAGTAAAGAAAGGCGTGGCGCGGCACCAATCACGTGCAGTGTCGGAACCACCGGTTGGCAGTGCAGGGGAACAATGAGGCCCCGAAGCGGCGGCCAGGGCCCCGCAGCCACCTTGAGTTAGGCAGTCGCAGCCTGGTGATTGGGTGCGCGTTTTGGCCGGTCCTTACGGGTTCTTACGGGTGCGGTTAGCCCCCGGCCCCTTTCCCCCGTGAAAGCGGACAAGAGGCGCTGAACGGCTGAAGCACCCAAATACCCAATGCACGTGTCACGTACCGGATACGGCTGGTTGTGGCTACTCATTCCTTGTAATGCCGTGTCAAGGACCCAGCAGCTTGTTGCCCGTGCCCGTGCTAGATTGCAACATGCAGGGGGTACAACAGGGACCTGCTGACGCAGCCTACACCCTGTCCCATCGCACACCTGCTGTCGCAGCTCACGAGCGGAATCTGCCATAGACCTGAGTGCTAGGTAGGGCCAAGGCGGCCAAGGGGCGCACCGGTCGCGACCGTGTATCTGTGCTGGGTGAGGAGTGCTAGCGGCTTGTGATGGCTGGCTGCAGCCGACGACACGCCCCCGCCACGGGGCGCCTCGGGGCGGCAATGCACGCAGCAACCTTTCACCCAGCAGGGCTTGCATCTTCCGGGAGCGGCAAGAAGCGGGCCGCAATGTAGGCCCTCGGGCGAGAAAGATTGTGCAATGCCGGGCGGGGGTGCATTCTCGCCGCGTGGGGCTGCATACGGTCCCGGAATCTCGCCAACTACCCCTTTCCAAACTAGGCATTTTGGGGCTCTGGGATGCTGTGAGCGAGAACGTGGTTAGGTCCCTTCTCGCCTGCGGCGGCGGCCCACCCCTGGAAGATGCAAGCCCTGCCACCCAGTGTCCATACTTGGCGCAAGTGCGGGCCAACCTGGCACGAGAGGCAGCAGCAGTGCTCAAGGCAACTTACAGGAAAGCATTGCCAGGCAAAGTTCTGCCCGGAAAGCGCCAAGCATTTACGCAAAGCATCGCCTGGTCACACAGACATCGGAGCACACACGCCGATACGCAGGCTACCGTTGCACACTGTGCACAACTTCTGAGGCGTGGGTGAGCCGTTGAAGTACCGCGCGCCAGGTGAGTCGAAGCCCCAACGACCCAAAAGTGACGGTCATTGCAATGGGGCCCCCCAGAAGAGCGAGAGCGCACAAACTGTCCGGCACATCCAGCCCAGTCTCATTAGTATGTAACGCCATCCACGAGCGTGGGACCGAGCACGCCTATTGTATTAATATCAGGTACGGGTAAGCGCGGAAAATACAGAATACATGCGGCCAGTGCGCTGCGTTGCACTGAATGGGCAGATGATGGAAAAGCGTCTCAAAGTAATAATCGTCTCACGGCGGGATATGCTTCAATCCCTGATTAACGGACGCACACAGCCGCACCCGTCACGGGCAGCGGCACTGCACGCCACGGCCCCCCACCAACTGAAGTGCTCAGTCCCTCTCCCGCTCGCTCTCCCGCTCGCCCACTCGCGGCGCTTTTTGAACAACAGTACGTATGCAGTGAAGTATATCTGTAAGGAAATATGTATACGAAGCATTGCACCGGCCATGGCCCTTTCCTCATTATGCCCAGCAATCTTTCAACCGTTCAACCTGCCTCGCCCACAAAACATAACAGTCAACAGCCGCCTGCCGCACACACACATAAACACGCGCAAAACAGCATGGACGGCACGTAGGCGCAGGAAGGCTTAGCGAAGCCGATAAAAGAACATGTCCGAGGGTTATCAGGTCTTCTCTAGCAACCGGGATGCCGGAATACGCTCCTTCTGCATCACAGCATCACCCTCCCGAGTTAGTTACGAGTTACTTACGACACCTGCACACGCGCACGCGCATCCTGCTGCTGGTGGCCCCCCGAGCTGCTGCTGCGGCCGCTGCTCCCCTCCTCCACAGATGCCATCGGCACCGCGCCCTGCTGCGCCGCCGCCACCACCACCACCTCCGCCTTGTTGCTGCCGGCGCCGTCGCCGACCGACATCACCTTGGTCTGGGTGCTGGTGCGTGTGCCGCGCTGCGAGCGGGACTCCATTGCAAAGCGCAGGCTGGTGTGGTGCAGGCCGTCAGCCACTTCCTCCGCACTCCACTCCTTGATGTAGTAGTCCTCCTGTCATGAGGGGGGGGGGCGTGGTGAGAGGGGTGGGGGCGAGGGCGGTTAGCAAGGCAAATGCGGTGGCGTCTGAAGGTTCAACGTGTGCCTATGAGTGTGAATGTGTTTGGAGGTATGTACCGCAGCTGCTTGAGTAAGCGGGAACGCGTTGACAAGTGCCGCGTCACAGGCAGTGGGTGGCACACGAATAGGAAAGGGCCACCCATGCAGGTGCATGCAGCCATACATGCACTGGGCGTCAGCCGCACGGCGCACGCACGCACCTCTGTTGCGCCCTCGCGCGGTCCGGTCAGCATGGAGCCCCACATGGGGAACCAGATGAAGAACAGCGCCAGCGTCAGACCAATGGTCTGGTATCCCATGTACTCCAGACCCTGGTACTTGGTGAGGCTGCAGGAGCGGCAGCAGCAGCAGCAGCAGCAGCAGCAGCATGTTGGTATAATGGGGTTGTGTGATGGGGAAGTAGTGGGTTGAACGTGGCGCTGGGTGTTATGTACAGTCAACGTTAGTGCGCTAGTGCTCTGCATCCCCTGTGCAAACCCCACCCGCATCAGCATACCGTTCACGCATGGGCTTTTCAGGTAGCAAACCATGCACAAAGTCAGTTCACTCACGTCAGCTGCCAGGGGGCGGTGCCGGCGAACCAGATGGCTTGTGTGATGGCGGCGCCGGTGTTGCCGCCTGCGCCCACGAGGCCGGAGACCACGCCGTAGGCGCGGCGCGACACGAAGGGCGTGATGCCGAAGTGCAGGCCGCAGGCTTGCTGGCAGAAGATGGAGAAGATGATCATGATGACGATGGTGGAGGTCAGGCTGTTGTGGACCTGCGCGTGCAGAAAGACAGAGCGCGTTTCGAGGGAAAGGGAACGTGTGTGTGTGTGTGTGTGTTTGATGTTTGTGTGGAGGTACGTGCTCTGTGCAGAACTGGGGAATGCGCGTGACCTGCTCGCTCCCAGAGCTACAGCTTCATCTGCCTGAGGCGAGCCTGCCAGCACGCCAGCGTGTCAAACACAATCTCCACCGACTCACCCGGCCCAGGATGACGCAGAAGATGCCCCCCAGGGTCTGGATGATCCAGAGAGCGCAGATGCGACCGCGCATTCCGAAGGGCTTGGCGATGAGGTCTGCAGGCGGCGCGTATCACACATTGAGCAGTGCAGCACAGGTTATATGGATGGGTGTGGCTATCTATGTGTGGGTACATATGGGACCTCAGGCTGCACGGGTACGGAGCTGGGTACGGAGGGTAGCGGACGCGAGTCACGACGACCACATCAGCCTGCACAAGTACCCACAATAATCCAGGGCAAATCACCAGAGCAAAGGAAATATCCAAGGTTATCAACAAGACTCACCGCTGATCATGCCGCCGCTGGCCCGGCTGAAAAGGTTCATCATGCCAAACATGCCGCCCAGCGCGCCCGCCACGGTCAACGACAGCCCGAACTGGTCAAACATGTACTCCACGATAATGTTGTCCACCGTCAACTCAACACCGAAGGAGTAGCCGTACGTCAGGGCCAGGATCCAAGACCTGTGGCGTGGCGTGGGGGGGGGGCGTTGGAGCAGGGTGGAGGGTGGAGGTTCTGGATGGATAATGCTCACCCACCCACCCATCCGCCTTTCCTCACGCCCACCCAGCACTTCTCCCCTCCCCCTTCCCCACGATTCCTTGACTCTCGGGACTGATATCGTTGGGCTCGGGCGCATAACCTTCCCCCTCTCCCTCTCTATTTCGTTGGGTTTGGTTTAGTTTGGGCTGGTATCTACAACCCTCCCCCATCCCTCCAGTCCCCGCACCTGTAGTTGCCGAGGCCGCACTTGATGACTGGCCACATGGCGCCCTTGGACTTGAGCGCCCCCTCCTTTTTCAGGTCGCGGTAGTCCTTGCCGCTGGGGTGGTCAATGCCCAGGGCCAGGGTGGCCAGGGCCGTGGCGATGTAGAAGACAGCCGGCACGAAGAAGGCCCAGCGCCAGGCCTGTAGGGGCGTGCGTGTGGTGGTGGGTGGGGGGTTACCTGCCAGAGCCAAATGAAATGGGTCCCAATATATACTCAAGGAATCGTGGGGAGGGAGAGGGGGAGGGGGAGATCAGGGGCGCAAATGAAGGGCGCGGCGTGTTGTGTGATGATGTGGTTTAGCGTGTCGTGTCTGGTGACCACGACACACTAGACACACGTGCACGCAGCCAACCGCACAGACACGTACACGTGCACGTACACGCACACGCACGCTCACACCCACTGACCCACCACGCACGCACCTGGTATCCCGGCACGCCGCCGTCCTTGATGCCCTGGTAGATGAGCGGCATGATGAAGTGACACGCGCCGCCGCCCATGTTGCCCCAGCCCCCGGCGATGGCGTTGGCAGTGCCCACTATTTGGACGTTGAACATGGTGCCGCACCAGAACTGACCTGTGATGGTTGAGGGTGTGGGCAGGGGGGGCAGGGTCATTACGCGCGGCGTGCGGGGACATACCGATCGGCCCAACCCAGCCTGCTCCCTCATCGCTCCACTCGTACATTAACTCCCTTCAGCGCACCAGCAGCCCACCCAGGGTACCACACACACACACACACACACACACACACACAAACGCACGCAACGCATGTGGCGCTATGTAAGACATGCACGCATTACTCACAGCACACGAACATGCAGAGGCTGAGGCCGATGAAGAAGCGCACGGCGGCGAAGCTGGCGAAGTCGGTGACCAGGGCCATGCAGAACACGGCCGGAGCGGTCATCAACATGGTGGCTGCGGTGCCGTAGCGGGGGCCTGTGTGCGTGTGTGTGTGCAGGGTGTGTGTTAGACGAGCACCATGCACGCATGTGTGCGTGTTTGATTGCGTCCGTGAGCGTCACACACGCGCTGCGTCCAAACCCCAACCCCCCCAACCCCCTCCTCCAGCACTCACCCACGATGTCCACAAACACGCCCATGAGCACGCGTGCCGCGATGGCGCCGCACACGGCCGCCACACCGGCGTTGCCCAGCTGCGCCTTGGTCAGGAACAGGTCGTCGCGGATGATGGGCAGCAGCGAGGCCGGCGCGAAGGTGGCGAGGAAGGAAATGAAGAAGGCGAACCAGGACAGCTGTGTGTGTGGGGGGGGGGCGGGGGGGGTTGAAGGGGGAAGGGTAGGAGGAAGGGCGTGGTGTGGGGCTGGGAGGGCGTGTGAGGGGGAGACGCGGAGTAAGAGTGTGGAGACAGGGGGGCGTGCGTGTGTGTGGGCTGTGGGCGATGAGGCGGCCCGGATGTGGCGTGCAGGTGTTATATATCCAGGACGGATTCCAGGCGGGCAGAGGGCTGGGCTGTCCCGCACAGCAGGCTGCTGGGCGATGACAGGAGGCTGGCAAGGGCTGTTTCTGTACGTGGCTCGACATCGTCAACTAGGGTTAGCTGGGATAGGTCGTCAGCCAGCAGTCTAGGCCGATCAGTGGGCGCGAGGGCGGGCTTGCTCACATGAAAGGCGCCCATGTGCGGGTTGGTGAAGCGCCACACGGGAATGCTTTTGGCCTTGCCCTCCGAGTCGAGCTCGTAAGGGTACTTGCGGCCTGACGGGTTGACCGGCGGCCCCTCAGTCGCCTTCACCGCGCCATGTCCCAAGTAGTCGACGCCTGTAGACATTCTTGCGCGTCTCGCTACAAGTGCAAGCTTCGTAGGCGTGAGGGCGGGCGCGTTCAACTAGTGCGATCGACTGCTGGCAACACAAGTTGTGATTGATGGTGCAGTTGGCGTGCTGATGCGCGTGCAAACGTCCTCAACGAGTGTGTGCCTTGCTACCGCCCTGTATGACCAGAAGACTAACTCTGGACGTCTGCGGCACCGATATATGTTAGACGAGGTGCACGGAAAAGCGCAGAACCAGCGCCCTTGTCCAGTGTCGTATACTGGAAAACGTCCATGTGGCTGCCCCCGTGGCAACTGACTTCGGTGTTTTCTTGTTATAAGTTCCTGTTGGTGTATCAAAAGCTGCTGGTGCACCGTAGGGCGAGCGCGCCGACGGGATACTTCGGTGTGACCCCAGAAACCCTACAGGCGCTGCCAGAATGACATCTGAAACCTTTTTGAAGAGAAATTGTGCTTGTAGTTTGTTTCCGAGCTATTATCGTGGCCTGCGAGCATGGCGGTTGCGGTGGCGGTTGGGTCCGCCTGGAAGGTCGCTTCACCAAAAGTGAGCCGGAGAGGCTTACGACTACACACACGAATATGAAGTGCAAAAATGAAGGGTCGTGGGTACTTACGGGTTCCTTGAGATTGTCAAGTGTGTTGGTTCGAGGTTTTCGGCATCCCCTTCATACAGTAGCTTTCCCCCTCCTTGCCATGACTATGCTGTGATGCAGTTAGGTAGTTGACATTCATACGTACCGTGCTGCGAGGAGCGCGCACCGCCCTTGTGCACGTACGTCCCCAAGATGCAAGATGCAACTGTGGGGCAGGGGAGGGGTTCTTAGCACGGAAAGAACGCGCCCAATTAATGAGCCACCAGAGCTGCGGTGTCGTCGAGATGACAGCGACCTAGGTACATAGGCCATCAGCGGAAGGCGGATCGCATGCCTCAGCGCAAGGCTCAAGACATGGCTGAGTAAGTAAGGCCGGTTGAGTGCTCTATGCCCTCTGCGCTTTGATCCCCGCGACGTCCCCGCACACGCAGCAATTGAGCAGTTCGGTCATCAAGCCTCCCAGGCGGCCGCTCGGCATCCAGGGGCTCGGCCTCGACGTGCAACCCGATGCGCCGTGCGAGCGGTTGGCCCACCGTGCTTCTGTGCTTGAAGTTGATATCCATAGCTAGAAGTATGACGCTGTAGATTACAACGTTGCGGCGGCGGTCGACACCAGTGCATCACGAACACGTCTGACGATGGTGACGGAAAGTGCCTTCCGGTGCATGCAACATGTGAGCGCCTGCTCGAATCGTCTACACTGGAACTTCGAAACGTATATTACTGTTCCTTTACTATAACGGCGTAAATCCTCTCTCGCACTCACTTACCCAAGAACTCAACGTTACGTCACCGTTCGATATCGCGATGCTTCAGACCGCACCTATGCTTCCGGGCCTTGGGCCACACCTCGTCCCGCAATTGGGAGCCCTGGCCAGCGCTTCTCGTCTTCTGGGCTCCATAGCTTCGGTTCCGCCCCAGCACGGTGGTGCTGGCTTCCAGGCTGTCCGGGGATTCGCCACGGTGAGCCTTCGCGTGGTTCTTTCACTTCTACACCGCCCTGGTTCTAACGTGTTGCGTTCTTTCGGAATAGCGGGTCGGGTCGCGGTGACGTGAGCGAGGTGATTGCACCGATAGGCGCATGACGTTGCACGACTGCCCGACACTCGCACACCGGTCCACGACCGCTTTCGACTCCTCAACAACTCAACATCTCCCACCCCCATGTTTCGCATGGGCGGGCGGCGGACCGGCGGGGATGGTGGCAGAGGGGGCAGTGGTAACAGTGGTAGCAGTGGTAGCAGTAGCGGTGGTGGGAGCAAGGGCCCCTAGTTACTACTTGCGGTGGCCGCCGCGTGCCTGACGCTTGAAGTCTTCGCAATTGACCTGGCGACGGCCACGCCACATTGACCACGTCACAGGGCGCCGTGAGCACGCCTGCTGCCAGCTCCCCCGGCCACAAGCCCGCTGCCACGCATGCGCCGCCCACCCGCCTGGACCTCAAGCCCGGCGCCGGCTCCTTCGCCGCCGGCGCCGTGGCGCCCCACCCCGGCATCAACCCAGCCCGCATGGCCGCCGACAGCGCCTCCGCGGCCGCCGGTGCCTCTGGCGACGCGGCTCTGGCGGAGTCGTATATGGCGCACCCGGCCTACAGCGACGAGTACGTGGAGAGCGTGCGGCCCACACACGTCACCCCGCAGAAGGTGGGTCATGCCACGGTGTGGTGTCAGAGTGTGGTGTCATGGCGCGCTGTAGGCGGGCAGGAGGGTTGGGGCTCATATGCCTCGTTCGTGCCTCTCTTCAGGTTCAGTCCCGGTGAACAACAACGCCCCAACTTCCGGCTCCTCGCCCCCGCAGCTGCACCAGCACGTGGGCCTGCGCACCATCCAGGTCTTCCGCTACCTGTTCGACAAGGCCACAGGTGAGCGGGAGGCAGACCAGCATCCAGCCTTAGACCCATCTGGGGTGCTGGACCCTGCCTTCAAGCGCATAAGGGAAGGGGTTCACCCGCACAAGGCGCGACTTGAACGTTCCGCACGTGGATCGCATGATTACCCGCCCCTACCCAACCCCGCATACCGCGCCCGACCCGCTGCTTCTGAACCTATTCCCCACCTCCTAGGCTACAAGCTCGCTTCTCCTTAATTACGGTAATCGTGAATGCGATCCCCACCTCCCAGGCTACACGCCCACCGGCTCCATGACCGAGGCCCAGTGGCTGCGGCGCATGATCTTCCTGGAGACGGTGGCGGGCTGCCCGGGCATGGTGGCGGGCATGCTGCGCCACCTCAAGAGCCTCAGGTCCATGAGCCGCGACCGGGGTGAGCTCGGCTGCGCCGTGTCGCAGGGGCAGCAGGAATGGAGGGGGAAAGAGGGGGTTACTGGGCTAGGTCGTTGCCTTGGATGTCGAGAGGCCCTAACCGTAGCACGTTCACTTGGGGACGCGGAGACAAGTCTTTTTCCTCGGGGAGGGTGCGCAGGCGGTGCTGGCACCAGCACCCCATCCCGCCGCCCCATCCCGCCGTGTGGCCTCGAACTCCCGCTCACGCGGACCCATCCTCAGCCTCTCACAGCCGCTGTGACCCTTTCCCTGCAACCCCTTCCATGCACCCCCAGGCTGGATCCACACGCTGCTGGAGGAGGCCGAGAACGAGCGCATGCACCTCATCACCTTCCTGCAGCTGCGGCAGCCCGGACCCGCCTTCAGGGCCATGGTCATTCTGGCGCAGGTGGGGATATGTGTTGATGTAGATTGGGGGCATGGCGGGGGTGATGCAGTGCTTGGTGGGGAGCGGTTGGGCTGGTGGGCGTGGGTGTGTTACGGTGTGGGCGTCATTTCGCTGCTTCCCATCTCCCGGCCAGGGCCGCCGGCTACCCCTCTGTTGTGCTTGTCGACCCCACCCCCTCGCACATACCATCACACACGGGACATGCACATTCCTGCCTTAATCCTTGACATGCGCACTCATCACACGTTTCTGTTTTCCCTCACCACACAAGCACCCACCCCCTCCCCTTCCACAGGGGGTGTTCTTCAACGCCTACTTCATCGCCTACCTGCTGTCGCCGCGCACCTGCCACGCCGTGAGTCAACACTTACAAGCCTCAGTTTGGCGACTCTGTGCTGCACGTGTCCCGCCCGACTCCTGCCCGAGGCCTGCCAGAGCCCTGATTGGCACTCTCGGCCACTCCCTCATCCTGCCCCACTTCTCCTGTCCGACATGCCCTGCCTCCTGCCTCCCCTATGTGTGCCCCACCTCTCTCAGTTCGTGGGTTTCCTGGAGGAGGAGGCTGTCAAGACATACACACACGCTCTCGTGGAGATTGACGCGGGCCGGCTGTGGAAGGACACGCCCGCCCCCCCGGTGGCCGTGCAGTACTGGGGCCTCAAGCCCGGTGCCAACATGCGCGGTGGGTGTTGCGGTGCTGGTGGGGGGGGGGCTGGGGGAGGCGTGGGCAACGGACTGTGGGAGTGGATGCTGGGGAAAATGAGGGGTGCTTGTGTGCGTGTGTTGGGAAAGCACAAGGGGAAATGTCATGTGCGTGTGTGTCGGCGAGGGCGTGGGGCGTATGGGCGCCTGTCTGCGTTGCCCTCTCGCCGGCTGCGGGGCATGCTTCTCGCCCTGCCTGACCTTCACATGGCGCCCAACTGGCATCCCTCGCTCTTACCAGCCGCCCTCTCCCTGTACCCTGTACACACATCCCGCAGACCTGATTCTGGCGGTGCGTGCCGACGAGGCGTGCCATGCGCACGTGAACCACACCCTGTCGCAGCTCAACCCCAGCACTGATGCCAACCCGTTCGCCACCGGCGCCAGCCAGCTGCCCTAGGCGCCAGGTACCAGGCGCTAGGCACTGTGCAGCTGCCCTAGGCACGGCAGTATGACAGTGTCAGGGATTGAGCCCGTGCTGTAACGCATGCTGATGCCCCATGTACGGATGAAGCATGGGTGTTACGGTAGCTGGTGCCGGTCCTGCAAGGGCCATGTGACAATTGGTTATTTGCAGACAAATGAGTGAAAGTCGGATATGGTTCCAATAAACGGCATACTAGTCATCAGCCGCATGGTGCATGACAGGAATGTGACAGGCAGCAATTGCAGCATTTAGTAGAGAGCCGCGAAATTTGTATGCTTATGTGTGTGTGCATGTGTGTCTAGAGGTGATTCGTGTGCCTGGGCTTGTTGTTGTGTGCCCTCTAGCCGCATGTGACGCGGCACGCGCGCCATATAGCCGACTGACCAGACCGACGTGGCGATCAGTCATTGCAAGTGCACATGCGCGCGCTGGCTTGTTGCTTCTAAGCTTGTTGCGAGGACTTTGAAGTGCTATTCGTGAGACTTGGATCTGTGTGCCTGGAGTGAGGCCGTTGCGCCCGTTAGAGCGACGGCTTCGTGAGGTGAACGTAGATACCGGCCCAGGCGCAGTTGTGCACCAAGGTGTGCACCTAATTTGGTGATACTTAGGTCCCGGTCTAGCCATACCTTCAGTCCCACACTCCTACAGTGGCCTGGATTGATGAGAGAGCATGTCTGTATGCCGCGATTTCGCAGAGGTATTAGTAGCTGCTGCCCGTCACTGCACCAAGGACCACGCGTGTATGCCGTGAGGCGTGAGCTGGAGTTGGCGCTGCAAGTTGCACGCAAGCGCCCTGCGCCCTGTCTGGAGAAAAGTGTAATGCTTTGAGAATGCCTTGCGCTTGTGTGTGCCATTCAGGGGAGCCTTGGAGGTATTCTCCCCTGGTGCCATTCCCTACATCACAGCACGTAGCACTAGCAGGCACCACCCTCCCGTGCTAACCAGTTCCTGATGCGCGCGGGGCAGTGTGCGCAGGCAGCTCGATTGCTCCAATTGAGGGGTGTTGGGAGATACTGAGTGCCTTCTGCCCTTGTCCTTGGCCTGTTCCCTTGTACGGTATGCAGGGTTGGGGATTGCGGCGGGGGTACGGACGCACAATACTCGGAATGCGCCTCTGCGCCCGTATGCATTGCAGCGCGGCGTGGCGCTGAGGCCTGTAGCCGCCATGCCAGGTCCTGCTGCGCGCGCGACAAGGGGTCCCTGAGACAAAGAACGGGGGGGAGGGGGGGGAGTGATTGGGAGGATCTTGGGGAGGGGAGGGTTCGTTCGGAGGTCAAAAACATCCGGCTGCGGCGTGCGGCGTGCGGCGCAATGGTGGGCCGCTCGAAGCGGATTTGCGGCACCTCCTAATCGGCGAATGTGCACGCTCGGCCTTATGTGTAACAGTCTAGCCACCTACATCCTCTTGAACTACTTCACTGCAAGCAGAAATGACGCTTTAGCAGCCTGAGGACTGTGGGCTGGCACAAATCGACTCAAGCTTCAAGAGCGTGGAACCTGGTGCCACTTCGCAAAACGCTTGACAAATTAACCTAGAGTTGGTAGACATGCAGTCCCACGCAGCCTGCCTCTGGCTGCTCGGGCTGCTCGTCGTCAGCCAGGGTTGCGGTGCCTCCGCCGGCCTGGAGTCGGTATGGAGAATTTCGAGCACTCAGCTTGGCCGCAAGCTAACGCAGGCGACAGGTAGGCTGCGCTCCGGAGCGACGTGTGTCAACGAGCTCAATGGGGACCGAATGGCGCACTCCTTGCAAAGTGGCTCAGTAGTCTGCCGTCGCCATCCTGTGTATGCCTCTCAGGTGCCACTAGTATTGTGCCACTTCTGGTGGACCAGAGCCCTTGCGCGGCGCTGAACGCGGACGATGCGGCACCTCTTTTGGCCGAGGACAACTCGACCCTGGGCTGGGCCACAATCCAGCAGGGTGGTGCATTCCTGAACGGCTCGGTAGTCCTGCAGGTGGACCTGACGGCCCACGTCTCTGGCATGTATTTGGCAGACTCTAGCAGCACTCAGGTGGACGCATCAAATGTGCGCGCATGCATCGTGACGGACAAGCCGGATGCTTGCCCTGTCACACGGCAGCTGATGTGAGTGAGGTCCGGGCAGCATGAATAATGCGACATGTCGGCGTGCGTATGTCCGGGAACACCGGTACATAATGGATATTCAAAGAGAGAGGCACAGAAGATGTCTTGCTGGAAAGCTGATGGGCTTAAACTTCACAGCTTGCTGTTTATGCGTCCTGCATCGCACAGCGCACTTGCCTGCCTGACATCATCCAAAACCGTCCAAACACTCAATCTTAACGCGCTTGCAGGTACCACTTCCCGCGGACGGCCGACTGCACGCGGCGGCGAGCCACGCTGGACTTCGCTATTCCACCCAACATCTTCAACTGCAGCTATGCCACTCCGGAGGACTACGAGGCGACGTTCTACCTACAGCTGGAGGTGGACCTGAGCTTTGACGTGAGTACAGCGCTTGAGCCTTGGGCATGGGCGTGCGGGAGGGAGGCGTGGCCGCGGGGAGCACCAGCGGGCTGTTGCAAGGGGAACTGCCTGCCGGCGGCGCGAGAGGGAGCCCGACCTAACGCTCTCAGCACACGTGCCATCACACCGTGCCTTCGCGCCTTCCCTGACCTTCTTCTCTCTGCCAACACCATTGCCCCACCCCAGACCTGCCTGCCCCCGGACGGCAAATACTACGCCGGCAGCCGCCGCAAGGCCATCAGCCCCGGCTGCTCCTACATCACAGTCACCGCGCAGTGCACGCCCTCCACCTGCGAGCGCCCCACGCTGTCCGCCGAAGAGCTGGCGGCCCAGAGCGGCGGCGGCGGCAGCAGCAGCTCGCTAATGCCTGTCATCGTTGGCGTCAGCGTGGGCACGACCGTGCTGGTGCTGGCCATCCTGGGCGGGGTGCTGTATATGCGGAAGCGGCAGCGCGATGAGGCCATGCGTCGCAAGCTGCAGGTGTGTAATACTGAGTGAGACACGAGGACAAAAAGGGATTTGACACTATATGCTTGTGCTTTCAAGGGTAACGCTACGCGCGATCGTCTTAAATTCTTCTCGTGTGTTCGCGCTGAGTGGAGGGAGGGTTCTTTTGGGCTGTGTCGTAGCGTGCGTGCCAAGCAGGGTTCTAGCGGGTGGCACGATGGCTCACGGCAGGGGCCCAGCGCCTGCACCTGTGTGCACCAGCGGGGCCACCCACATCCGACCTCACGACCGCACCCACCTCCCTCCCTTCCCCTCTCCTGCCCCACTCTCCCCTCTCCTGCCCCACCCTTCTCCTCCCACCCACCCCTGCAGCACAAGTACAGCAGTGGCATGGAGGGCGGCGAGGACGAGCTGGTGGACACGGAGGACGAGGACCTCGACCCCGAGGACGACTACGAACTGGACTTCAGCGGCAAGAGCAACGCCACCGCCGCCTTCGGGGGCCTTGGCAGGAACTCCATTTTCGCAGGTGAGCGGGGAGGGGGAGGTGAGCGGGCTGGGTGGTGGGGAGGCGGTCGGGGAGGGTGGGGTGGTGTGAGGGGAGTGAACGGGGCAGAGGCGGTGGGCGCGGCAGTGGGCTGGTGCACATGTGAGACAAAGACGCGCAGGCGGGGCGAAGGTGGGGAGGTAGGGGTTTTGGTTCGGAGGCAGCGGCCTTAGGCAGGTAGAGGAGATGGGCGTTCAAAGCGGGCGTGCCGCTTCCGGACTCCTTCTCGTCGAGGCATCATTCACGCCCACCTGCCCATCATGCTTGCCCCCCACGCACCCAGGCCGCTCCGTACTCTTCAGCCGCTCGCACCGCTCCACAGTCGGCGGTCGCAGCCTCACAGCGCTGGGTGGCGGCGGCGGATACTACCAGGTGCGGGCGTTAAGGGCGATGGGCGCCGGGGCATAGGAACACATAGCAGGACGCAGGAGAGACAATCATGTCGCACCTGCTCCTGTGCGTCATGCGCTCAGTGAGTCTGTATGTTGCGCTAACCGCTACTCCCTTACTTCACTCGCGGCTGCAGGGTGGCATGGGCGGCAGCATGATTGTGCCGCCCGGCGGCGGCTACGTCGGCGGCGGCTACATGGGCGGTGGGTACGGCACCAGCATCTACGCCTCCGCCACCGGCGCCGCCATGATGGGCATGGGCGTTGCGCGTCGCGGCGGGATGCAATCCGAGATCCAGCCCAGCTACATGATTGGATCCGGCGGATCCGTGGTGGGCGGTGAATACCGCACCCCCGGGGCCCGCCGTTTCTCCACGAAGTACGAGCGGCGCGACACGGCCGGCCCCGGCCACAGCCAGCCTATGTCGCCCGGCGGCGGGGCATATGGCCAGCCTATGTCGCCCGGCGGGGGAGCATACGGACTGCCTATGTCGCCCGGCGGCGCGGGGTACGGCCAGCCTATGTCGCCCGGCGGCGCGGCGTACGGCCATGCGCCGTACGGCAGGAACAGCATTGCCGCGTCGTACAGCCTCGCCTTCACGGGCCGCGACTCGGCCGCCATCAGCCACCTGCATCCACAGCCCGAGATCGAGCTGCACGAGGACAACTACCAACTGGCGCGCATGAGCACCAAGATGATGTCGGCCGGCGGCGCGGCTGGCAGCGGCTCCGCCGCCGGCAGCCCGGCTGGCATGACCGCCGGCCGCAAGTCGCCCTCGCTGCCACGGCCAGCGGCGGCGGTGACGGGCCGCTCCGTGGCCCAAGTGGCTGCGGAGCTGGGCCTCGAGTCGCCGTCAGGCGCTGCCGGCCACAGCGTCACGTGGGGCGCGGGCGCCGCCGGCGCGCCGCCGCCGGCGCCAGTGCTGGCGGGCGCGGCTGCCGCTGCGGCGGCGGCGGCGCATGGCGCCGGCGCTGACGTGTACGGCGCGTACGAGAACCCAGAGCTGGTCCCCGACAACGCCAGCGCCTTCATCAACCCACTGGCCATGATGGCGGGCGAGAGCAGCAGCTCCGACGACGACGCGGCGGTGGCGCCGTCGGTGGCGGCGGCGCGCCGCGCCGCCGCCGCTGCCGCGGCGGTGCCGCGCGCCGCGACCGGCTACAAGTCCTGGACGCAGGAGGCCCGCATGGCTAGCAAGCAGGAGCTGTCGCCCAGCAGCACCGCGGGCGGCAGCGGCAGCGCTGGCGGCGCGCCGTCTGGCGGCGGCGCGCCGAGCACCGTGGGCGCGGCGCATGCGAGCAGCTCGTACTCACACTCGCAGGTCTGGGGCGGCATGGGCGCCGGGGCGGCGGCCGCGCAGCAGCCGGCGCTGCCTGCGGCCATGCTGCGCCGCCAGCAGGCGCAGCAGGCGGCGGTGGCGCAGCAGGGCGCATACCAATCATACGGCGCCGCCACGACCGACGACGACACGGAGGATGGGGAGGACCTGCTGCCGTCGGAGCGGCGGCGGCGCGGCGGCGGTGGCAGTACCACGTCAGCGCCGCTGGTGGCGCTGGCGGAGAGCGGCGCGGTTGGAGGCGGCACGCTGGTCATTCCTGTGGCGTCGCAGCACCTCGAGGGCGAGGACGAGTAGGCAGGAGGGCGACGCAGCGTTGTGGGTGAAGCTGGTGTGAAGCTGGTGTGACATTGTGGTACGATGGTGACGGTGGCGTCGGGTTGCACCGGGTTGTGGCGGGTTGCGCTGTTGTTGTGAATAAGCGGGTTGTTGCTGCGGGGGCTGCAGGGTCATGGTTGCAGGCTTGGTGATGGTCCCGTCTTGGGGCATGTCTGGGTGCAGTTGCAGGTATAGCATGTGTGTTGCCGATGCGTGCGCCAATGGGCCTGTGTGTACCAATACGTGGAGCAGCTTCGCATGCAAAGGAGATGATAAGCAGGTTGTGGCGCGGCGGCTTTCGAGCATTGCTAGCGCCCGGGGTTCAGACTGCGGGGGGGGGGATTGAGTTATCTTGAATTATCTTCATTAAAGCTCGATCGCGCTTGTGGATGATGGCTGCGAAAGCCAAGCGTCAAATGCGTTGAAACCGATAATTGTTGTCACACAATGTGCGATTGCTGGCGCACCAATGAGGCGCCGACAGTCGCTTTGCTTGGCCTCGTGTAGCAGTAAGCGCCGTGACCCATGTGGGGTATTGTTGTCACGTTTGCATTTCCTCAGCCAGGTTGTGCGGCAGGGAATTTGCGTCAAGCGCCGCTGCCCAGCGGGTCCCCGTACAGGGGCACTTCTGAATCATTATCATCATCGTCATCATCACGTGTGCGTTGGATTGCTGACATGTTGCCTAGGTTGTGGATTTCACGAGTACGGGTACGTGTTTGTGAAGCTTACTGATCGCCAATTGGACGCGTGACGGGCCGTGCCTGTACGAATCGAACCCGGCTATGTCCGGGAGATGAGGTAGACGCTTGCAGCCTCAGACTTTCTTGTCATTAGTGTGGGTACGTGTTGCCTGGTGCAATTTCAGAGTACAAGGCCCTGGCTGTGAGGGTCGGTGAGGGCACAGGCCTAGGCATTCCGCTGCCCGCGTTGCCAACGGTCTCCGTGTCACTGTACGTGAATTTTACCGTATGTCCGTATGTAATGGAGGCTTGGCTGGGTGCAATTGAGGCTTCGCCGGGATTAGGTTGGAGCAGGGGGTTGTAGTTGTGTGGAGCAGGGTAGAGCACGGCTGGCGGGTAGGGATAGCTCCCCAACAGCCAAACTTAGCCGAATGGGGTCAGGTAGCTCACGGTAAGGAATGCTGACACGCCCCTACTGTAAAACTGAGGACAATGAACCAGCCGCTGCAGTGGACTGAGTGAAGTCCCCTGTGTCTCAGAGGAAAGCGGATAAAGCCAGTCCATCCCTAGGCAAGTGACAGGGGCCACGACAGGGGCTGCCCATGTGGGCTGCCCTCTGGAGAAACTGTTTTACAGGCCGTTTCCACTGGCCACCAAACCGAGATTTCGAAATCCTTGCGCCGCTAGCTCACATCTGCACGATATTGTATTTGGGCATGGGGAAGCCCTGGGCGACGAACTCGAACGTCCACGAGACATTACCTGGCCATAGCAACGTCCATGCCCAGCCCAGGTAATCGTTGTATAAAGAGTACTACGCGGTATCCAATACCACTTTGGAAGGGTGCGGCAGCCTGCTCGCGGACTTCAATGGCTCGGACATAAACCGTCGCAACTGGCCCTGGTCCGCCCGGCCTCCAAAAACAGGCGCCTGCCTCTTCTCACAGCCAAAGTGTCAACTGAAATACCAAGCATTGCGTACCATGCACCATATTCACCAAAGTCTTCTGTAGTTGTTGTTGACCAGGCCGCGGACGACCGCCCGGCGAGAGGCCTATTGATCTCTGCAAGTCAGCACTCGGTCTAGGACGTTTTATGCAACGTCTGGTCATAGCGTAATAGAGCCAGGGGATGCCGCGTCCACTCTTCGCGGCTGTGCCGCTCGGTCTTTTCGCGCTGTCACTTGTGCTTCTCGCCGCTGCGGAGCTGTCCTCGGATGGGAAATCAACAGGTATAATAGTAAAAGCAACAGCTGTTCTAAAGAAGGGCAACAGCAGGCCACTACTGGCCCAAAAGTTTATTTGCTGACTGCTCTGTGCGCCTTTCTGCAGGCACCGATGGCTTGTTACCAGATGATAGCAACTCTGGAAACCTCGCCAGCGGGGGCGCGGCGCGGCAGTTGGCAGCAGCTGCGCGCAGCCGCGGCCAGGTGCTGAGCTCCTCCAATGGCTCGCCGGCCCCGCAGTGTGTCTCCTACAGCGGCGGCGACAGCGTGCAGCTGCTGTCCGCCTCCACCGGCGAGGTGGTTGGCTGGGCGTCGCTGGGCGCCGCCGCGCCCGCCTTCACGGCCGCTGACGACCCGATGCTGCCAAACGTGACCGCGCCCAGCTACAGCTCGCAAGCCCGCGACCTGGCACAGCGCAACGCCAGCTACTCGGGCGTCTTCCGCAACCCCCGCATGCGCTTCAACATCAGTCTGCTGCCTGGACAGCTCTTTGCAGGCGCCGCCGCGCCGGCCGCAGCCGCAGCCTCCGGCCGCGGCGCCCTCCTCAGCAACAATAACAACAACGGCCACGCGGGCGTGCACCAGCTCACCGCTGCGGTGCGCGACCCCGGCACCGCCAACCTCCGCGCCTACACCTTCACCGACCAGCCCAGCTCCTGCCCCATCGCGGAGATGCACTTTGCGCAGGAGGCCGCGCTGCCCTGCGCCGCCACCGCCGCCGCCGTGGACGTCGACCTGCCCGCGCTCTTCGGCTGCAATGCCGGCGCCAACGGCGGCCAGCCCTTCAGCATGGGGCTCTTCCTGCAGCTGAGCGTGCGCACCGCCGCCTCAGCAAACCGCGCCTGCGCCGCCAGTGCCGCGTCACTGGCGTCGACGTCGCCATCGGCCTGGAGCTGGGCATTCGGACAGGAGGCGCCCGTGGAGGTGGCGGGCAGCAGCGGCGTGGCGGTGGAGGTGGAGGAGGGATTGGAGCAGCGGCCCGAGTGCGCTGTTTTTGAGGTCGTGGTCACCTGCAACCCCGCCGCCTGCGGCGACGCCAGCCCGCCGCCGCCCTCGCCTGAGCCGCGGCCGCCGCGGCCGCGGCACAACATGCCCGTCGCCGATGGCGCCACCCGCTCCCCGCCTCCTGCGCCGCCGCTGCCGGCACCGCTTGCGCCGGCCCCTGCGCCCCTGGCGCCGTCGCCGCCCTCGCCCCGCAGTCCGCCGCGTCGGGTGCCCGGTGCCAGTGGCGGCGCACGTGCGCCGCCCATGCCGCCGTTCCCTGTGGTGGACTTGGATTCCTCCTCGCCGCCCCAGTACCCGCCCCTCTCCGTGGCGGACGGCCCACTGGCAGCCGACGTCCGCGCGCCGCCGCCCTCGCTGGCTCAGACTGGCCACAGCCTTCCCGCCCCTGCACCAGCCCCTGCACCGGTCCCGCAGCCCGCTCCCAGCACCCCTGCTACAACCAGCAGCTCCACTCAGCCCCCTGCCGCGCCCAGCCCTGAATCGCCCAAGGTTATCGTCACCTTCATGCCGCCGCCGCCGCACCGCACCACCGAGGGCGGCGGCTTTGGCGGCGGCTCCGCCGGCACCAACGTCGGCGGCGGCTTTGGCGGCAGCCGTACCGCTACCGTTTCGGGTACGACCGACGGCGGCGCCGCCGCTTCCACCACCACTGACAGCAGTGCCGGCAGCGGCAGCGGCAGTGGCACCATAAAGCCGACGGCCATTGCCGGCATCGCCGCGGGCGCGGCCGTGGCTGGCGTGGCGGTCATTGGTGTGGCCGCCCTGGTCATGTCTGGCAAGGTCGCAGCCCTGTTCGCAGCCACCGGATCATCCGCACTCGCCGCCATCACCGCCGGCTGCGGCATCACCGGCGCCAGCGCCGCCGTCGCCGCCGGCACCGGCGGCGGCGCCAACGCCGCCGCAGCGGCGGCTGGCGGTGACGGCTGGTACTTTGCCTTTGGGCGTCGCTCCACGGTCGACAGCGAGGCCTCCAGCGAGGCTGACCCGCACAGCACGCGTGTCAGCATGAACGGCGCGTACGACGGCGCGGCGGCGGCGGGCTCGCCCGGAGGCGCCAGCGCCGCCACCGCCAGCAGCGGCCACACGGCCTGCTCCGGTCAGGAGCCGATGGTGGCGATGCTCATGGCCAGCATCTCGCTGCCGCTGGCGAATGACGGCCGGCAGGAGCTTTGGTAAAAGATCCCCACGCCCGCAAGCTTGCATAAGGTTTGATGTCTTTGCAGCTGCGGCGGCAGGGGGATGCAACACGCACGTATTCTAGCGGCAGCTGCGCAACGCGGCACGGCCTGGACATGACCAGTCGGCAGCGCCACTGCGCGTTTTTGCAGCACTATTTGTTGGGAATGTATTGCGGATGGGTTGGGATACGTGTGAAGTGTGTTTAGTCTTGAGAGCACATGGATGGGAAGACATCGAGGCTACCGTAGTTTTCTCCGCGTTGATAATGCTGTAGTGCTACACTTGCCCTAAATGCGCGCATTGGCGCGTCTGCCCGTGCACCCAATCTGCGGGTGGCATAAGGACTAATGCCTGTGACGGGAGATGAGTCATTGACTCTCCCATTTAGAGCATCTAGGCGTTCGGGTTTTGAAATGCCGCGTGTGCTGATAATGATAATGGGTTTCGATGTTGTGGCACGAACCCAATTGATCCTAGCCCGGAGAGCGATACCGCCTCTTCTTAGGTGCATTTGGCCATGGGTTGATTCGTTGATTCATACACGCATTGCTGCATTAGACTTGACTGAAAGTTGTTGGCGGGTTGGTGTTACTAGGCTGCACTTGGAGGAGTTGATTACTGGTAACGATGCAAACTGCATCGCTTAGACCTCTAGATCACTAGCCGCATAGCGGGGTGGCCCGTCGGGTATCTTGAGCGTGTCAACGATTCGCAACACGCGCCCGTCAAACAGGTCTGCCCGTCAATGTATGTTGTCGGGTACGTTGCATCTGTTCGCAAATGCAGATGCATGCATCGTAGTGATGAGACTGAACGGCACTGTACGGAGTGCGGTAGGCGGCTGCCATGAGGACAGCGCGCACATCGGATGTCGGGGTAGCTGAAGCACCAACAAGCATGGACACCTGCAGCGCGCGCCCTCAAGCGCTCAAGAGGTGTTTTTGTAACATTCTGGGGTACTTGACGAGTGTTGTACTCTTTTGAAGTCATTACGGACCACGCTGTGCAGCTTCACTGCTCCCCTTGCCACTTGTGCAGTCTCCCACTCCTCGAGGCCACAGCTGCAAGTGCGTTTGGGCGGCTGTCTGCCACCTACCCTTCTGCCCAGCGCAGTTTGACAAGGCGTTGCCAGGAATACGAGCCTTACAAGACGTGCACTATGTGCGCAATCGCTGTACAGCACATCACACGGCGCTCCATCCCGAGCCAACCGCCGCTGCATCACAACACCACCCAGGTCCCCTACAGGGGCGCAACCGTAGTCTCTCATCTGCGGCGGCGTGCGTCACAAGTCCACAGCCGCCACCAAACCCTGTCCGTTCCCGCCTGAGTTCCAAAGTCCAAACGCCAACGGCATTCCTCCACCGCAGGGCAGATAACTGTGGGCGTGCCCAGGACCAGAGACCCTCAGTCTCCAGGGGTCTCCACCCTCCAGCCCATGCCGCGACGCTGCTCCAGCATCCAAGCTGAGTAGAGCTCCACCACCCTCAACTCCACCTCAGGCCAACACCCACTCCCCACGTACGTACCCGCTTGTGAGCCCCGAAAACAGGCTGCACGCTCGTGCCGCTGCGTCCTCAGTCTCACTCCTTCACTCCTTCCACAACAGGCTGCACGCTCGTGTTTCAGGCGCGACAGTACCTGTGCAGTGTGCACCCAGACAAACCCGTGTCCCAAGCCACGCACACCATATTGTCGATTGCCTTACCACTGTGTCCTGGTGACAAGAAAGTGATTTTCCACGTCTCCCGTCTGAGGCCGCAAGCGTCTACCTCATCTCCCGAACATAACCGGGGTCGGTTTGTACAGGCACGGCCCGCCATATATCCAGCCATGTCCCGCTGTCAAGCACAAGCACCCCTCCCTCCCTCCCTTCACCTAACTCCCTCCCTCCCATTCCCTGGCGCGCTCACTCCCAGATCTGCATATCTCTCCATCACCAGCGCCTCCTCATCATCACCCCTTGTGCAGCTCGAACTTGGACTCAAATGAGTAGATGCCCACACTGGCCGCCGCCTGCATGGGGCGCCAGCACACAACGGCAGAAGCGCGTCAGGCGGCCTCCGTGGGTGGCAGGGGTGAATATTGACGCGGAGGGTCCGTGTCAGGACGGTGGCACACTGAGTTCTTTCTTGCCCACCGCCTCTTCTCCCTCTATTCCCCCTTCCTACCTTGAGGGCGTCCACGGGTCAGCCCACCCTCCACGGCCATCCCCTATCCCATCCCGCACTCTTATGGACTGGATTCAAGTTCTGGGACCTGGCTACATGCTCATGAGCTAAGCATCCTGTCCCCCGCCCAGTTCGTATGCACGACTGCTCGCACCTTCTCGCAGTAGTCGCTCCACTCGTTCTCCTTGAGATCCACGTTGTCGTACTTGGTGCCGCCGCTGCTCACCACGTGCCAGTCGCCCTGTCGCCGAGCATGATGAGTGCGACATGACCGTTCACAGGACTTACATGACGCTGCACATGAACCCTGCTAAACTAACAGTGCAGCACGGGCAGTGCAGCGTGCGGCAAAGTGCGGCAATTTACGGCGACACAAGCTCGCGGTCCGAGGTCCGCCAGCCGCTGTGCTCCTGCATGCTCCCAGGCCTGCAGCTTGCCACGCCGCACGGCACGCCACTCGGGGTCCTTCGCTCGCAGCCAGCTGCCTAGTGCCTACCTCCGGGTGGAAGGCGATGGGCTCCAGGCCACGGCACTCGAAGGCGATGATGGGTACAAACTTACCGTCGTCGTCAGCTGCGGCAATTGAGCGCAATTGTGTGTGTTTGTTGGACAACGAAATGGAAGTGTGTAGGGGCACGGTGTAGGGGGGCAAGGGGTTGCAGATACCAGCCCAAACTAACCCGAACTCCGCGCAAGGGGGGGGGGGTCAAGATTAATCAAGAAATGAAATTGTTGCCTGGCACAGTGGTACAGCAGGCGCGTCGTTACAGGGGTGGTGAGACCGCTGATGAGGACTGCACGAACGGGCATGCGGTCTTAGACTCACAGGCCAGCTCTGCATCGCAGCTGTACGGCGGGGCGCGGCTTGCCTGAAGCTAATCAGCCGTGGATGCCACGCCGCCGACATTTACTGTTATCAACAAACTTACACACGCGCGCGCATGCACAACCACAACCACATATACACCCTGCACACGTGGGCGCATGCACGAACGCACGCACCCACACACCTGTGTACGGCCTCGTGACGCCCTTAATCTCCAGCACATTCACACTGGACTCCTTCTTGCTGCCCTTGGCGAACTTCATCACCAGGTTCGCCGTGCCCTTGCTGCCGTTCAGCTCGTGCTCCTCTGCAACAGCGCATGCCGGGCGTCAGCTGCTGGGCGCTACCAGCTGCGGTACTGGGCTCTTCGTTATCAAATGGCAGGAGGCAGTGGAGGCGGGGCGGGCGCCGCAGGGCGGGCCGCAGCCCCGCAGGCTGCACCGAATGCCCATCACGGAATCAGATGGCATAAGACGAGGTGCTGGAGGGCACGCCAGGTAGCCGAACGGCGAACGCACTGTGAATCTGTCGTACTACGGTAGATGGGGTGGCTCACCGCTGTCCCTTGCATGCGCCCACCTGTGGAGGTCACGTACACGCCCTTCTTCTCTTCTGAGCCCGCGCTCTCCTTCACCTGCATGTAAACCAGGTCACGCAGATATGCTCAATGGTGTACCGGTAGACACCTTCGGTGTGCCATTATCCAACGCACGGGCCCTGCCCCAGGACTCTCGTTCAGCAGCCGCAAGCAGCGCGGGTTCGGATTCCCCTACTCACGTCCAGGCACCAGTGCGTTGTGGACGGTATGCTGATTGTATCCACGTTGTCCAGCTCCGCTCGGATGCATAAAAGGAAGGTCTGCGGGCCGATCGATGGGTGCAAAAGTTTTGGGCCAGCGACAAAACCCCAACGCATATATTGTTATAGTAAATTGCCAAATACAAGTTCCACTTCTGCTCATCTGAACTTACAGGCATTGTATCAGAGGCTTGACTGCAGTTATGCTAAGGAACCCTTATCAATAAGTGTGTTTGTCGGTGTGGTGTTCAAATGTAAATAGGTGCAGTGCGTATGGCGGATGGAGGGAAAGGCATGTCAGCCAGGCGTGGCATACCTTGGAAGTGCAGCCTACCCCGCCCCCCCCCCCCGCCCGTCCCGACTCATCCCCTCAATGCCCTCGATGGCCACGGTGCGCCCCATGGAACTGCTCTGTGCCGTTGGGTGGGGTAGAAGGCTAGAAGCGACACCGACAATTATAGCTTGCGCGACCCCCTCGCTCTTGCATGCTTACCGTGTCAATGCCTGCTTAACACCTGTAAAGATGAAGCGCTTCAACGATTGCTTGTCTTGCCAACGTGGTGGTTCATTGAGTGAGGGTGGCGCCATGGTGGGGCACTCAGGCAACATAGCGTATGCGAATGAAAGAATGGCAAGACTTTTGGTAGGCAGGCGTGTTCAGTTTCGGTCGGTTTGTTCCCTGGCTGGGCCTGATACAACACATACACATACATTCAGCCGATGGAAACAGGCTGCAGGCGCGTCTGACACTGGTCAGCAGATGCAATTGTCATGGCTGCAACATGAAGCGATAACCGAGGGAATTTTAAATGGTATGCGATGCGTAGCTGCGGCCCAGCTCTAGCGGCACTGAGCGGCAGTAAGCACGACGAAACCTTACTTGTGCGTCAATCGGCGCGTCAACTCGGCGACTGCCGGCCGCGGCGCAAAACTGTTTGCGTTAAATAAATCGATTGCTTATATTATCCTTGCAATGGCCAAGGCAGAGGACCCTGGGAGGTCAGCGGGCCTACAGTTTACTTTCCAAACTTCTGGTAAGGGCCCACACTGAGTTATGGCGCCCCCGGCTTCTGCAGCCAATTTAATGGTGCCCTGTCTCCCAGTCTTACAGTCAACCTCTCTGTATACTTTGCGATTCATAAAGACGAACAAACACTACGGTGCCAAAGCATAAACAAGTTTGCAAGCGTCGCTGGTTATTTGCACAGCTCCAGATCCCCTTAGACGCTGTCATCGGGGCGCCATAGCGGCTGCTTGAGCCCAATGGTAGGCGCGTCTAATAGCAAAGACTTCGGTGGCACCGAAGGCAACAAGAAACTGTCCACACCGCACCTGTCGCCGATTCACGCGCTGAGCCCGTTGGAACAATTCCATCTGCAGGCGGACCCCTCGACGAAAGCAAAAGGCATGCCGCGCGTTCGATCGCGCGCGGACGTAAACGATGCCATCGATGCCGTCAGCGATGGGCAAAAAGGTCCCCAGAAGGTTTTCGAGCGCCTCAACGAGCGGCTTGGAAGGTGAGCCTCTCTTAATGTCGCATGCGCGCACACCACTTGACTGACCTTCCTTCGTGCCGTGGGACCGTGCCAGGGTGGGTATCTCCCTGCCTGGCGTGGAGGTCCGGTGGGAGAACCTGCGTGTTGAGGTCACGGCGCCGCCACACCAGGTGAGACTGCGCCTGTTGCACTGGTGCAAGCGTTTGCACATTGTTGTGACCTCTCACCCGTCCGCTGAAACGCCTGCCTGGCATTCTCACCCGGTCGCCATGCCTCCGTTCCCTCGCTCCTCCCCCCCCTTCAGAACAAGAACACGCCAGCTGCCACCACCAACGACAACGAGGCGGGCACCGGCGCGATCAGCGGCAAGAAGCTTCTTCCGCCGCTGCCCCGCCGCCGCCGCGCCCGCCGCCAAGTGATCCTTGACGCGGGCAGCGGCGTACTCCGGCCCGGCCGCATGACCCTCCTCCTCGGTCCCCCTGGCGCCGGCCGCTCCACCCTCCTCAAGGCCCTCGCGGGGCAGCTCATCCCGCCCAACACGCCCGCGGCGGTTGGCGGCCCCAAGTTTGGCGCCAGCTCGGCAGCCGCCACCGCCGACAACGGCGCTGGGCTTGTGCCCCTGCGCACGGCAGGCGGACTGAAGCAGTACGGCGCCATACGGTACAACGGCCTGCCCATGCAAGGAGGCAGCAACTGCGGCAACGGCAGCGGCAGCGGCAGCAGCAAGCCGGCGTTTGACGTGGCGCGCGTGGCGACGTATGTGAGCCAGACCGAGAACCACCTGCCTGAGCTGACTGTGGCCGAGACTCTGACCTTCGCCGCGCAGTGCCAAGGCTCCGACCTGGCTCTACGTGAGTCCAGAATCTCTGTATGAGCTTGAAGGGTGGGAAACGGGTAGGCCTGCCGAAGTACGGACAAGCTCATGCGATGCATGTGGGTCCGCTGTGCTGTCCTGACCCTGCCAGTCTTCCGCACCCACTCAAACACCCGCCCATGCCTCGTCACTCAACACTGTTGCGCCTACCACACGCACGCACACACACACACACACACACACACACACACACACACACACACACACACACACACACGCACGTACTCACAAAACACACGCAGGCATGCACGAGCTGCTTCGGGCCCGTGAGGCGGCCGCGGGGCTGTCGGGTGCGGAGGGCGATGACGCGGAGCTGGCGCTGCTGCTGGAGCTGGCGCGCGGGCCTGACGCTCCGCTGCTCATGTCGCAGGTGCGTGGGTGGGTCGGTGCTGCAAATGGAGGTTTGCTGTTCTCAAGTGCATTGAGCTTTCGTGTTGCGCGTGCGGATGGCTGGTTTTCGTTGTTTGCGGGCGCACGTTCGCGTCTCTCTCCACATCAGCGTGTGGCTTCTCACGCCCTGCTTGTGTGCTGGTGACCTCCCATCCCCCTTCGCTCCTGCCATTGCCTTCCCGCCTTGCAGCACACCGCGCGCATGCTGGAGATTGACCACGTGATGGACACGGTGGTGGGCAACGAGCTGCTCAAGGGCATCAGCGGCGGTCAGAAGCGGCGCGTCACGGCCGGCGAGATGGTGGTGGGGCAAGCCCAGGTGTTGATGCTGGACGAGATCACCAACGGCCTGGACGCGGCGTCGGCGCTCACCATCTGCAAGGCGCTGCGCAGCACCTGCGAGCAGGCCAACGTGAGTGCGCGTTAGCGCGCAGCATATATACCGTATGTGTACAGTACACGCACAGACCCGTATGCACGTACATGTTTGTCTCTGCTGTACCTCTCCAGCCATGTGCGCTCTCGTCCTTGCTGCTATGCTAACTATCCCCTGTCTTCCCTACGTGCCCCGCATGCATCCTGCGGCCGCGCCACACAGACCACCATCGTGGCTACGCTGCTGCAGCCGTCGCCCGAGGTGGTGGCGTGCTTCCACGACGTCATCCTGCTCAGCCAGGGCGTCATCGCCTACCACGGCCCCACGGAGCGCCTGGCGCCCTTCCTGGGCTCGCTGGGCCTAGCCGCCAACGCCGAGGCGGGCCAGACCATGGCGGACTTCGCGCAGGTGCGTGTGGGTGGGTGGATGTGCACGGAATGGGACGAGCTGTACTTGAGTGGTTTCCGTTCCCTTTGGTACGCTATTGCCCTCTTTCGACGCTGTGCCTCTCCTTGACACGGCTGCTCGCACGGATGCATGGCCGTTGGTGTAACTAAACGCCGCACACGCATTGCGCACGGCATGCCACCCACCCGCAGGAGGTGCTGGCGAGCCCTGAGGACCAGGCCAAGTACCGACTGCCGCAGCCGCCGGCGCCCGCGCCGCAGCTGGCGTGGCAGGGCCTCAAGTGGATCTCGCCACGCCGCATGCGCCAGGTGCGTGGGCGTGTGTGGGCAGTGAAGGATTGGAGGCTGGACGCACGCCTTACGTTTACTTGCCGCACGCGACGGAATTTCTGCATCGCGCGCTGCGGGCGCCTCAACGCACGCTTTCCTCACTCCTGCGCTGTCTCACTCCTCAGGCGTTTGCCCACAGCGAGGTGGGGCGGGATATGGCCAAGCAGCTGGCGATGGAGCCCTACACACACGAGCTGCAGGTGCGCGGAGGGGTGCGAGTGCGTGGCTATGCGGTGGAGGGGTGACTGGTGCATTTGCCCCACGGCTCAGCACGTGCTTGCGTTTCTCGCTGGTGTGTTTTAATGCCGGCGGTTGCAACCAGAAGTAGTCCTGTGACCCCGACCCCACACAACCTACCGACCTGCGGCCCCCTGCCTCATCGTGCGCTTGCACGTCGTCCCCCTCACTCATCAGGACCTGGTGCTGCACACGCGGCCGCGCACGCTGGCGCAGCGCGCGGTCGTGTGGGGCGCGGTGCTGCGGCGTGAGACGACGCTGCTGCTGCGCAACCCCGCCTTCTTCATGGCTGGACTACTGCAGGTAGGTGTGTGCGCAGCACCTGGCTGCTGGCGGCTGGCGTGTTCACGTGCATGCACGTGTGTGGGTTGGCTTGGGTGGGACCAGTGGCCAGTGCCGCAGTGCCGCACATCCTTTCATCAGGTCGAGACTGGCGCCCTATGCAGCCCTGCCTAGAACACCACGTACGCACGTGCATGATGTAAAACCCTATCCGCCTACCCCCACTTGCCCTTGTAGATCCTGCTGGCCGCCTTCCTGGTCTCCACGGGCTTCGTGAACCTGGACCGCACCAACTCGGACGGCGCCAACCTGACCATGTCGGTCATGTTCTTCTCGCTCATGTCGCTCTTCTTCGGCGGCTTCAACTTCGCGCCCATCTACTGCGCGCGGCTGCAAGTGTTCTTCAAGCAGCGCGACCACGGCTTCTACAGGTAGGCGTGTGGCATGGGGTGGAGTGCGCGGGGTAAAGAGCGGGGCTGGGAAAGCTGAGTCCAATCCTAAGCAAACTGTCAATCCAACTGCCTGCTGCCCGGCCCGCCCCTCAACACGTTTACGCTCTGCCATGCCACACGTACCCGCAGCCCGCTTGCCCACGCGGTGGCGTCGGTGCTGCTGCGCATCCCGGAGACTCTGATCAACTCAGTCGGATTCGCGGTGATGGTCTACTTCTCGGTGGGGCTCACCATGGACGCCGGCAGGTGCGCGCGTGCGTGTTCTTGGTAGTGCGTGTTGGCTTCTATCTACGGATTGTTGTAAATACCCCATGCTGCTACAGCGCGGATGGGTTGTTCCGTCCAGGCCCTTCATGCACGCACCTGTTCTATTCTGGAACGACCGCGTACCATGCAGCGTCAGAAAGCCCCTTTCCAAACACATGCTCCTGATAACACGCACCCACTGCAACCTGCTGCTTTTAATCCATGTCATTTACAACAATGCCCCTCAGGTTCTTCATTTTCCTGCTGAATCTGTTCGCAATGGGCGTCCAGAGCGTCACCACCTTCCAGCTGCTGGGGGCGCTCACACGCAACGACGTGGCCACACAGGGCCTGGGCGGTGTGCTGCTCATGATCAACGTGCTGCTCTCCGGCTTCCCCATCGCGCGCAGTGAGTAGTGTTGCTCATGACATGCGTTGCACGCATGTGTGGCTGCACGGCGCGACACGCACTCGCTCGGATATGCAAAGACACAAGGCACATGCGGGCAGACATGTCCCAAAGTGGGCTCTGGACTCTGACGCCCCACGTTCTCTAGCACCCACCGCCCCCTTCCTCACTACTGCCCGCCGCCGCCGCCCGTTGCCGCCGCCTTCCTTTCCCCGTACCTGCAGCCTCCATCCCCGGCTGGTGGATCTGGGGCTACTGGCTGTCGCCTATGTCCTGGGGGCTGCGCTCCATGCTCGTGTCCGAGATGACCTCCGACGACTGGCCCCTGGCCGACCCCGCCGACCCCACCGGGCCCACCGTTGGCGAGGTAGGCAGGCGTAGTCGAGCGCGTCGTGCTCCGTGCCAAGCTCTTGATTGAACACGGTTCTGCCGTTTCCACCTGCTCTCGCCTTTGTTCTCTGAGACTTGTTCTTTACGACACCTCACTCGCCCGCCACAACCCTGCCGCCTGTCGCTCGCAGTCTGGCATGGCCATGCGCGGCTTCCAGACGGAGTGGTACTGGGTGTGGGCCGGCATCGGCTACGTGCTCGGCATGGCGCTGCTGCAGCTGGCGGCGCAGGTGGTGGCACTCACCTACCTGGGACGTGAGTGGCTTGGGCGCGCGGTGGGCGGGCGGGCGGGGTAACCGCGCATAGACGGCGCTTGTGAGAACTTGTGGCGAGTCACGTTGCTTGCCCCGTGCGCATTATTCCCGGTCTGACGTACCTAAGACGAGAGCGCTCATGGCATCTAAAAAGGCTTGCACCTGTCTTCTTGTCCTTGTGCTTCACGTGCGCAGCCCTGCAGAACAAGACGGCCCCCGAGCACGAGGAGGACGAGGAGGACGCCCACCTGCATACCGCCAACCCCTTCGTGGCAGCCGCCTCAGCACTGGGCCAGGCACTACACCGCGCCAGCGCCCGCCTGAGCGGCGTGTACGGCCACACCGCCGCCGCCGAGGGCCACTCGCAGTACGACGCTTCCCAGCACGAAATTTCTCAGTACGACCCGTCGCAGTACTCCCACCCCAGCGGCGAGGACAAGGACAGCGATGGCGGCGCCAGTGCCGGTGCCAACGGCCTGCCCTCTGGGGCCGCGATCGAGCTCACCGAGCAGCAGAAGCAGCTGCAGCAGCTGCAGCAGCCCGGCCAGCAGAAGCCGGAGGGGCAGGGGCACGCGGTTGTGGTTGTCAGCGCGGGTGGCAGTAGCAGCAACAATGCACACACGGGTGACGACGCGGCGGCGGCTGTGGGCGCGGACATGTCCTTCAAGCCGGTGGTGATGGCGTTCAAGGACGTGTCGTACTTCGTGCCCCACCCCGACAAGGCGCACCAGCAAGGTGCGTGGGCAGGGTTTCCTGGTTTGCTAGCTAGCGTGGTTAGTTCTCCTACAGGATTATGTGCAACTGCCGGTAAACAAGCGGCGCAAAAGCCTGCTGAGCTTCTCCCGCCCATCCATTCTGCCATGGGGAACCTTTCGAACAACTGCGCAATCCAAACTTCCAACGTATGTCAACAGGCAAGGAGCTGCAGCTGCTGAACGGCGTGAGCGGTGTGTTCCGGCCCGGTGTGCTGACCTCCCTCATGGGCGCCAGTGGCGCCGGCAAGACCACCCTGATGGACGTGCTGGCGGGGCGCAAGACCGGCGGCCGGGCCGAGGGGCTGCAGCTGGTCAACGGCGCGCCCAAGCGCATGTCCACGTTTGCACGTGTGATGGGCTACGTGGAGCAGCTCGATGTGCACAACCCACAGGTCTGTGCGTGTGGCTGTGTGTACGTGCGCTGCAGGCTTGCACGGGGCTCCGGGGCTAAGTGTGCAGCCCTACACCCGCCCGCTGCGTGATGTCCTAGTCAGCAGCGCATGCCATAACACACACTTGTTCTACTCGCCTTTGCTGACTCTTTTTGCACCACTTTCTTGCTCCTTACTTGACAGGCAACGGTGGAGGAGGCGCTGATGTTCAGTGCAGCGCTGCGCGTGGAGCCTGCAGCCTTCGCCGCGGGCGTGGGTGGGGACGGTGGTAGTGCCGTTGACACCACCGCCGCGCGCAAGGCGTTTGTGCGGCGCATGATGGATGTGGTGGAGCTTGGGCCGCTTGCGGGGCGGACCATCGGCCTGGGGGGCGCGGGCGGCGGCCTGAGCACCGAGGCCCGCAAGCGGCTGACCATTGCCGTGGAGCTGGTGGCCAACCCCTCGGTGGTCTTCATGGACGAGCCCACTTCCGGTGAGCGCGCGTATGTATGTGTGTGTGTGTGTGTGTTGTACGGTATATGCGATCATGGCGTGTGCGGGCTCACTTGCGGTTTGGTCACGTGTTTGTGCTGCTTGCTTGCTTGTGATGGCAGGGGTGCCCTGCTCCTGCTGCCCGTGTGCCTGTTTTTGCCAGATGCCAGTGTGCTTAAGACCGCGACAAAATCTTCCTGCCGCAGGCCTGGATGCGCGCGCTGCGGGCGTGGTGATGCGCGCGGTGCGCAACACGGTGGCCACCGGCCGCACGGTGGTGTGCACCATCCACCAGCCCAACCGCGAGATCATGGACTACTTTGACGAGTGAGTGCGCTGCTTGTTGGAATCTGCTTCTCGGCTCACCTCGTGTGCCGCACACTTCGATAAAGCTTGCTAGTGGGGGCATATCTGGCCATCCACCCTCGCAAATGCACGCACTGGGCACGCACAGCAGGCTCTCATCTCTTGGCGCCCTTGCACACGCGTGTGCCCCTCGCGTGCAGGCTGCTGCTGCTGCGCCCCGGCGGCCGCACCATCTTCTTCGGCGCCCTGGGCGCCCGCCAGCGCGACCTGGTGGCCTACCTGGGCAGCGTCACCCCCGGCATCCCCGCCTACGAGCCGCACATGAACCCAGCCAACTGGATGCTGGAAGTCACCGCGCCCTCCGCCGCCACCGCACTGGGGGTGGACTTCGCAGAGCTATGGCAGGCCAGCGAGCAGTGCAGGTGGGGAGCGGCGCGCTGCTGGGTGTGGGTGGGTGTGTGGCAGTGGGCGGGTGGCTTGCACGTGGCGTATGTGCACGTGTGTTTTGTTGGTTGTTGTTCAAGTGCGACCCGTTGGCGATTGAGGCGCGTTCATGCATGCGCTCCGCTGGCCCGCCGGCCTTACACACGTCATGCGGTTGCTCACGCGACACACACAGGGCTGCCAACTCCCTCATCGAGCACTACACCTCCGGCGCCGCCACCGCGCCCAAGGCCCTGACTGCCGCTGCCGACATCGAGTCGGGCGCAGCTGCTGGCGCCCTCACCGTCGTGGGCGGTGACGCGGCGGCCGCCACCACTGGCGACAACGACGCCGCTACTGAGCCCCGCTTTGCGCGCTCGCCTCTTGCCCAGCTGGGCCTGGTGGTCCGGCGCAACCTGGTCAGCCAGCTGCGCAATGTCGAGTACAACGGAATGCGCTTCGCCACCGCCTTCGTGCTGGCCTGGGTGCTGGGATCGCTCTACTGGGACCGTGGCACCAAGACGTGAGTGGTGCACGCAACCGCTGAAGCTTGAGTTCGTTGTTGTGCTTTCTGGGGTGCCCGCTGGTCCGCCTTCCCCTCATAGGTCCTTGGCACCCATTGCAACGGGGCTGGCTCGTGCACGCCCAAGCAATGCGCTTCTACTGTATATGATACGGCCTTGATTCACCTACGCGACCCTCTTCCCGCTGCAGTAACACGCTGGTGGGCGTGATGGACGTGCTGGGAGTGCTGTTCGCCAGCTCGCTGTTCCTGCCGCTCAACAATATGTTGCTGGTGCGTGCGTGGATGGTTGCAAGCGGGGGCACACTTCGTTGGGGTTGTAGGCATGTGCACACGCCACAACACGGGCTGCGTTGGGCGTTGGGCGTTGACCTTTGTGCGTTGCTTCTCCTGCTTCCTCCCCCTTGTTTGGCTTGGTTAAGGTTAGTTTGGGCTAGTATTTACACACACACACTTTCCACACTGCAGGTGATGCCGGTGGTTGCCGCCGACCGTGCGGTCTACTACCGCGAGAAGGCCAGCGGCATGTACGGCGGAGCGGTGTTCGCGGCGGCGCAGGCGATCGCCGAGCTGCCCTTCCTGTTCATGCAGTCGGTGCTTTTCGTGGTCATCGTCTACACCACCGTGCACTTTGAGTTCAACTCGGCAAAGGCGATGTGGTTCTGGCTCTACATGTGGCTCCAGACCATGTTCTTCACGTTCTTCGGCATCGCTTCCAGTGAGTAGCAAGTGTGGGGCCGCCTGTTCACTGTTCCATATATATTGCTGTCGTGGCACTGGGTTTCGTTTTGTTTGGGGTTGGTTTTGGATCTGGGTTCCACTCCTACAGCCTGCTTTGCCGTACCCAGGCCATGCCGTACCGCCTAACACCTCCTCCTCCCACCCGCCCGCCCGTGCGCAGTGAACCTGGCCCCGGTCATGCCCACCGCCATCGCCGGATCCAGCGGTCTCATCATGCTGTGGAACCTGTTCTGCGGCTTCCTCATCTCCCGCCCCAACATGAAGCCCTGGTACCTGTGGGCCTATTACGCCAACCCCCCCACGTGGACCATCTACGGCACCGCCGTGTCGCAGCTGGGAGACCTGACCGACACCTTCATCGAGCTGCCGGGCGGCGAGAGCATGAGCGTGGCGGAATACATCAAGGGCGCCTTCAGCTACGAGTGAGTTACTACACGTGTGTTGTTTGGTGTATGGGGCCCAGGGTGCGTGATTGTTGGGGGTCAGGGGTCATGGTCGTAGTACTAGTCACTAGTAGGCTCAGCGCCGCAGCACAAGCGCGCATCCCTTCCTGTCATTGCGCATACGGGTACATCGTACACTCAACACACCTGCTCCCTCCTTGCCCGCCGTCCCCAACCTGCGCAGTTACGACATGCGCGGATGGATCGTGCTGATCATGATTGGGTTCATCGTGGCGTGCCGCGCCGCCGCCTATTACGGCCTCATCCGGCTTAACTTCCAGAAGCGCTAAGATTTTATTGACAGGCAGGTGTTGTTTGCAACTTGTGCCAAGCGGCACGGGAGTAGCACGGCATGCACTGACTGCGTCAAGTACCGGTACTTGCTACCGTCCGTGAACCTTACTGACTTGCATGTGTGCAAATGAGGGGGGGGTGACCCACGAGTAATAAGGGTAAGAGATTGGCATGAGCGGCCCGCGAGTAAGAGAGTGTCATTCTTTGAGACGTGTTTGCGAGAAAGTGATGATTGCGCATAAGCGTGGGCGTGGTTAGTTGGTTGACCCGGAAGGAAACGGGTAGATACGTAGGTACGATTGTGTTATTACACGAGGAAGCGACACGGTGTAGACGATCCAAGCGCCCAAGTACGCGCGCAGGGCCCATTGAGAAGGCATGCAAGTTGTGCGCATGGTTATATGCGTCATTGAGCGACCAGGGCCTATGGCCGTCATGCTTAAGGAACCCGATTCAAGAGTGAGTATGGTAGTGCATAGACGCACACAGCTGCACATGCACATGTATGTAGTGGAGTGGAGGAAACGCACGCACTGGGAACGTTGGCGAAAGTAACGGATGGCCCTCATACACCACGGAGGCATGTTGCACCCGTGGAGGGCACTGTAATGTATTGTGGTCCGCCTCCCTTCCTTCCTTCCCTGCCGCACACAGCGAGACACAAGTCCTCCTATCACACACAGCCTTCATGCTAGCCCGGCCTTAAGTCACGCAGATCACGAGCCCCATGCGCCGCCAAGCATCAGCAGTGCGACACGCACACGCGCGCGCGGCCCCGCCTTTCATAGGTTCGTGCCTCCCGAGCCCACGCACAGGCCCTCCTCCAGCTATGCGAGCGCCTCCTGCTGCTGCAGCATATGCCGCCTCGCTCCAGCTAGGTGCAGCATATGCCCCCTCACTCCAGCTAGGTGCAGCAAATGCCCCCTCGCTCCAGCTAGGCCGCCTTGTTGGCTTTGATGTCTCGCCGCTGAATGTGCTCCAGCCACCTGCACACATCACAGCATCCAGCCAGTAGTGGCCAGGTCCCATGGTCAGGTCCGACACACGGCTCGTATCAAGCGCTCAACCTGCTCAGTGATCAAGTAGCATGCGATCGCCGAAAAGATGCAAGCCTCTCACCAAAGCACACACCCATCGTCCCTTACGACTGCCACCATGCTCGCCCCCCCATGAACGGCCAACGACGACAAGAACTGTGGGCTGGTTCTGGGACTTGGGTTGCTTGGGATCACATGAAACTACCCTACCCCCTCCTCCCTCCCACCTGGACACCAGTGCGAAGTCCACACACGTCTGCGCCAGGTGACTGAACACAGCCGTCACCGCCGCGCAGCCCGCCGCCTCGGCGCCCACCGCAGGCGCCAGCCGGCCCAGCACCTGTCCCGGGAGTGTGCGTGCGCGCGTGTGTGGGAGTGGGTGAGTGAGCACAAACGAGCGCAGCAGCACGATCACCAAGCAACCTGGTGTAAAGGCGGCACTATCTCTACACGCTGGCACTACAATATGCGCATCCTAAAGGGTACACCCGCCTATGCCGGACCGCCTCCCCACCACGTACACTGTAGCACACAAAACTTCCCATCACACCTCCACGACACCCCCACCCCACCACCACGCACCGCCATGGCCACAGGCAGAGTCTTCTGTGAGGCCACAATGATCAGCGCCCGCCGCGTGGCCGCCGCCGCCACCGGGTCAGAACCGCCCAACCTCAACAGCTGCGTCATTCAGACGTGTGCACATACGGTGGGTGCGTGTGGAGGGACGGCGTGAGTGCGTGTTGAGGGTGTTGCATGTGACATGTGTCGTGTGTGATGCGAGCGTGCCAGGGCCGTTGTGTGGGTTTGGCCGCATTGCCGGCTCATGGCAACCGCCGGCACCTCAATAGTATGTGCATTGTGTGCATGCGCAATGTGTGTGTGCACGAATGTTGGCGGCGTGACTCCAGCTGCGTGCCACTCCTGCCCGCGCCGTCACTCAGGCACACAGGCACACAGGCAGGCGCCCCACCGTGGCGGCTCCGCAGTTGAGCCCCAGGTACACGACATGGAAGGCCAGCGACCAGGCCACAGCCGCCGCCAGCGCCGCCGGCGCCACCGTCACGCCCTGAGCCAGGGCCTTGCTGACCTGCGGCGGCGGCGGCGGTTCGTACACACACACATGCATACCGTACGGTGACGTACAAAGCGGTTGGTGGTGGTTAGTGAGGATGACGGTGGAGACGTGCATGCGCGGTGGGACTTGCGGTGTGGAACCACGTCGTCTGCCCCAAGTTGGCAACAGCACGGCAATCCAATACCAGAACTGCCAGCAACCAAGGCAACCCGGCACCGCGCTCGCGCCCGCCCGCCCTCCACGCACGCGCCTGCATCCAGGGCACCAGTGACAACAGGCCGCCGCTGATGACACTCAGTGTGCGCCGGTTGGCATCCACCCAGCTGCGCAGGCCTGTCATGTGTGGAGGTGAGGCGCCAGGTGAGACGACATGTGAGGCGACAGGCGTAGGCGACAGGTGACAAACAGCAGGGAGCAAGGCCGGTGGGCGGGGTCAGCGCGCGTGTGGCACTGTGGCGCGCGTGTGGGTACATGTGCACACGCGCCGGCAGTACACCTCGGGCACCGTCTGGGAGAAAACCACCATACGCGCATGTGTGCGCACACAAAGCAACACGCCGCCCTCCATCCCTCCATCCCCACCCCACCCCACCACACCACACCGCACGCACCCTCGCTGGCGCCCCGCACGCCGGCGCCCAGCAGTGTGGGCAGCAGGATGCACTGCACCAGCTGCACCAGCAGCGGCACGGGGTCCAGCCGCACAGCAGCAGCGGCGGAGCCGCCCGCGACCGCGGCGGCGGCGCCAAAGCCTCCGATCGACGCGGTCGTCTGCATTACAGTTTTGGGTGCAGTCCCGCGGGGGCGCAAGCAAGCAAGGGAAGGAGGTGCAATCGGCTTTGATGGCGGTGATGGCGAGCAATACCCGCCACGCACCTGAGCATATGTCGCTGCCATCCAGCCATGCACTCCACCCAATCCATTCTCTCCCTCCTCCCCGGAGTGTGAAGGCACGGTGCCGACCCCTGCCGCATTACCGCGCCCCTACTACAGTACCTAGCTAGCGGGGGTGCTGCCCCCACGGGTGCAGCCCACGTGAGGCGCACACAAAGTTGCCAAAGTCAAAGCGCCTCATGCCCCACGCGCTACACCCACCTTGAGCGCCCAGGGCAGCAGGAAGGGCAGTGTGAACACGGAGGCCAGGTTGGTGGCGATGGTCAGCAGCAGCGCCAGGGCCGTGTTGCCGCCCAGAACCTGGGAGGACAGAAATGTGTGTGCGTTTGTGTGTACGTGTGTGTGAGTGAGGAAAGCACAAGGGGAAGGTGTGTGGGGTGTGTTGGGTATGTCGGTGTGCGCGTTCTGTGGTGTCACAGCAGCGTGTGGGCACGAGGGGCATGGCTGCGCAGCCATACCGTATGGCCACACCCCACACGCGGACCCCGCGCATCAACGACGTTGGGTGCACAGCAGTATCACGCTGGTGACTGGCACTCTGTGCAGACGCGTTGTAAGCGCACACACACACAGTCACACACACACACACACACGTGTCACGCGCCTGTGTAAGCGCCACGCCGCTGGACAGGGTGGTAGGCATGCATCCGAACACAAGCAGGCCTGCAGCAGGAGCGGCAGGGGCAAGGGCGGCAGGGGTCGCAACAGCGGCGGCGCCAAACGGCGGGCCGCGCGGGGGTTGATGCCCGCATGCCAGTGCTTAAATGTCCGGAGCCGCGCAACGCGTCATCAAGTACACTCGGCGGCATGGAATGTGCGCGCATGCATATGCTGGCATTGGTTCTATGGTGCCGTTTCCAACCACGGCCCTTGCATGTAGGCGCCCCGACGCAGCTCGCGCCTGCCCGCACCGCACCGCCTCCGCCACCCACCCAGCGCCAGTCCAGGCGGCTGCAGCGGCAGCGCCCCCGCCAGTGGCGCCAGCAGTGGCGTGATGAGGAGGATGGAGGCCATGCCCCAGGCGATGGCGCCTGCACGCCGCACACACACACACACACACACACACACACACACACACACACGCGGCACACACACACACAGCCGGTGCAGGGTGTTGGCATGCCGTTGGGTACGTGTGTGTGTGTGTGTGTGTGTGTACTGGTGATGCAAAAAAACTTGACGACCATGCAACTAGCGAGGCGATGCTGTCACGTGCGTAACGAGGGTAACATGGCCGGCAGGGCCTGCAGCTGTCCAGGACCTGCAAAGAGCAGTAGGCAGCCCCCGCCTGCCCGCACCCGCCGGCCACTTACCGGCCGCCCCAAGCGCCTTCTTCGCCTCGCCCTGCCGCAGCATGACTCCCTGTGTGTGTGTTTTGAGGTGGCGGCATCAGGTGCGGCGGTTCGGTGGTCGGGTCGCTTACCACCAAGTGCCGACATGAACACAAAGCTTCCGCCAGGGAAGTGCATAGGTGCACTAGAGCTAGAGCCAGGGTTCAGGGCCGGACGCACACAAGGACCGCGGCGTCACACCACCAATACCACCATGACCACCATCATCGCCCCAACCACTACCACGTCCACAACCTTCTCACCAGCCACACCATGACAATCACACCTGCAGCACGAAGATGGTGAAGGTGACCGCCGTCTGCAGCTGCGTCTTAGAGGCCGCCAGACCCCAGGACGGCTGCGGAATGGAGGAGGGAGCCAACACACGCAGACACGTTAGTACCGTGTGATAACGCGGGCGGATCGAGAAACTAACATCACCTAGCATTTCCCTTCGCATTGAAGATGTACACGCGCGCCAGACGCAGTATCATGCCCTTCTCTCGCCGGCGGGGCGCTGTGGCGCGGTGCCCCTCCCTCGCACGCACCGAGCGACCGCGCGTCCCCACCTACCTGCAGCGCCGCCGCCACCAGCGCGGCCAGCAGCATGAGCGGCAGGTACTGCTCCGTCACCAGCTTGCGCAGCCAGCCCACCACCGTGGACACAGCTGATGGCGCGGCGCCACCGCCACTGCTGCCGTTCGTGGTGGCGCTGCTGTCTATGCTGCTGTTGGTACTGGCGGCGCTGGTGCTGGCGCTGGTGCTGGTGCTGACGCCGGCGCCGCTAGCCGCGGAGGCAGGTTCCAATGAGGCTGCTGGTGCAGGTGCTGCTGGCGTCGGATGACTGTGCTTAAGATTTTGAGAATCTGATGTGGATGCTGCAGGGCTGGAGGGCGCCGGCCCCTGTGGCGGGCCCGGCAGAGGCACGGGCCCGCCTGCTGCTGCGGCGTCGCCCGCTGCGGCGTTGCAACCCACGAGCCGACTATGACTAGGGCGCGACCAAAACGCCGACACCGACCCAAAACTCCGCAAGCAAGGCTCTTGAAGCACATTGAAACGAGGCGCCGTCCTTAGGTGCGAGTATAGAATGAGCGCTCGAGTCGGCTGCATTGCCGTCGTCGACAGGCCCGCCGTTGATGCTGACCGAATGCCGGCGCACATCGTTGGGTGAAAGTGATATATCTTTTTTTAAGGTAAGGCCTGCCAATGTAGCCCTACGCGCCCAAGAAAGCCGAATTTCGTTTCACAATTCTTGGGCTATATCAAGGCGTGCTATCATGTATACGTCCGCATGTTGCTTATTTCAATATGTCTTTTGCAGGTGGGGTCGCAAAGCAGCGGCAACTAGGGGGGCGCCAGCTGCGATTGACCGTGGCGTGCCGCTCTCTGGAGTCCGAGGGTCTCTCGGTCTTACAAGAGCGGTCATTCACTCATTCCCTGCAACCACAGTCCTGGGAACATCCACAACCTCACAGGGAAAGCACCAAAGAATCGGAGCCGAACTGGCCAAACGGCACAAAGATCAGGGGCTCCCGCGCCAAAATCGCCCCCACCCACATCAACTAAGAAGGCCCCTCAGTCAGCTCACATCACCCCTGCTCAAAATCAGGGTAATACGCATCAAACAACAGCTATTCCCTCTGCGATGCACCCTCCGGACACAACAATCGGCACGGAGCACGAGCGCTTCACGCAGCAGCTATGCATATCACGACTGCCCGCGCGCCGGTCCTATTCATTGAGTTAAGCGGCCGTGTTCATCCCGTGTGCACCTTGCGCCAAACGTCTCGCCTCCACATCCACATTAGCCTGTCAAAATCACCACAAGTCATGCTGCTGGGACAGGCCGGGAGCAGGGCTGCTCCTGGGCCCAACCACAGCTCCACGTGCCCAAGACCCATTAACGAATCCAGTCCGCCACCAAACCGCCCTTACTCAGACTGCGACTCCTCAAACAGCTTTGTGTAGTAAAGCACGCGCAGGCGTCAGCATGCTGCCTTCCATCCCTGCACGCACTCACAAGCTTCGCCCTCGCTTTCTTGTCCTTCTGTCCAGCCCAGCCAGCAGCTTACGGTAGTTGCCGCAGTGCGGAGAAACGCGTTTAAAATGCGGGCTTCAGCTCAGGCACCGGGCCGACCACCACATTGCCGTCGGTCACCAAGGCCACCGCTCCCTCGCTTTTGAAGGTGCCCAGGCAGCGGTTTGTTTAGCTGAGGCGGACCATGACGTTGCCGTCGGTCTTGACCACCACGGGGTACACGGGCAGCGGCACCGGCGCCACATCGGCCTTGAGCGTGCGCAGCAGGCCGCGGATGGGCGAGCCGTCGGAGGGCACCCACTTGATCACCTTGCCTGAGGGTGGGAGGCACACGACAGCGCGGCACAGGCGGCGGAGGGTGAGCATAGGGAGCGTTAGGATAGCCATTAGCCAGGCAGGGGCCAAGGCTGCCGCAATGCGGGGTGGTGGGTGTTGCCACGCCGTCAGTGCACGCAGCTGCTGGGTGCCGTGCAGTGCAGTGTGTCCGGTTGGTTGTGGCGTGCCTCTTCCGCAAGAAGCTCCCCCTCCCACCGCCTCGCCCCCACACCCTTTTGACAATGACGTCACAGGCAGGGAACTCGACGCCGCACTGGTCGCTGGCAGGTAGCCAGACATGCAGTGCATGGCGTTAGCGCGCAGGCAGCACTCCTGTGTGCGACCGCGCCTCCCGCAGGAACGCAAGGATGTTTGTGTGCACGGGTGCGTTTCTCACCCGTCTTGAGGTCGTAAATGGTTCCATCCAGCGGCGTGGTAATGGTGGGGCCCTCCGGCCCGTCCTCAATCTTGGCGTCAATCAGCGGGTACTGGTCTGGAGGGTGCGGTGGAAGGCAAGGGAGCACACATGGGAGCGGTTGGCACCAGCATAGAGCAGGCCAAGGCATCATCAGTCACCCGTAGGTTTGGGCAGGTGGTCACGCCCGCGAACCCCAGCGAGGCAGACTGGGCCGCTCCCACGAATTGTATGTTGTGGCCAGACCCTCCCTCCCATGGCCAACCCCATGGGGAGGGCCCCACTCCGCACCCACACGCGCCGCTACACCGCGGCTCCCGCCTGCCCCGGGCAGACCCCCCAGCTGCATGCCCTCCAACTGCTCGCCTCGTAGCAGGGCCGGCAGCAGCCCCCACGTGTACGCGTGCGTCATGCTGCGGCACACTCAACCCGCCAAGATCAGCCCACGACCGGGCCGGCGACTCGGTGAGGTCGCCCCCCCCCCGGCTGGTCCGCACTGGAGAGAGCCTCCGACACCAGCATCGCTCGCACCCGTCGCACCGCCGCCACCGCTGCCGCGGCGGCTCGCCTCATACCATGTCGGCGTTGCAAAGGCACACCCTCCCGACCAGCAGCCAACTCGCACCCTGTACCCGCGAGCTGTGCACTCGGGTGGCGCCTCGCACCCACGCCTCGCACCCCACAGCCCTCCATCCCAGTCGGACACACGTGGGGCGCTGAAGCGGTTCGCTTGATGGTTCACATTGCTTCGGTGCCATACAGCACAGCGAATACTCACAAGCGGTGGAGTAGGCGTTAGTGGCGTAGATGGTGTCCTGGTATTGATGAAGGACCACGACCTGCTTGTTGCCCTGCGCGGCAGATGAGAGGCGCGGCAGCAAGGAAACGAGCGAAAGGCTGAGACATGCAAAATGCGAGATATCGCCGTCCAAAGCCTACAGCAGGCCATGCATGCCGTGATGTGGGTGTGGCTGCGGCCCGCCGCGGGCTGGCTGCACCAGAGGCTCGCACACACATCCCGCATACGGCATACACACCCCGTGCGAAGCCTTTGCAAGCAATGGAAGCAGCCCTGCACCTCAAAGCGAATTCCAACTCGACCATCAACCTCATAATCTTAGGCGCACCTTGAGCTCGCAGATCTTGCGCTTCTTCTCGCCTGCAAAGTCCGACAGCTTGGCCAATGGGAACCAGTTGCCCTTGGACAGCAGCTCCGTCTCTGAGGCGGGCGCCGCCACCACCGGGGCCGCCGCAGCAGCTGCGCTGTTGTCTAGTCCTAGCTCCTTCACCAGATCCACACGCTTCTTAGACTTGGGCGCCTGGGGTCGGGCACGGGTTGCGGTTGCACCGCAGGAAGTTAGGGAGGGCACGAAATAGGCGAACAGCGGTCCTGCTGCCCGGACAGCTGTGCCCTGCTCAGGGAGGGTTCTCCCGGGCTACGGTTGCGTTTGGGTAGTGCTCGACTAGGACGCGGAGGACTGCCAACAGGGCCTAGACCTCGAGCTCCCGATCAGCTTATGCAAGGAGTACCACAGCGGCCATTACCCGGGGTGCACGCACCCGGCCACCCCCCAACCGCGTCACTTGCCGTGTAAATGCCGCTGCCACCTGTCTCTGCCTTCTTGTTACTTTTCCCGAAGCCACCGCCGCGGCAGATTACAGAGCGAGCTTGAACGACATGGCCATGGCTAGCAGGCGCAAGCGACTTGTGGGCGATAGTCTTCATTCTATACGTGAACAAAGGAAAGAAGCGAGATGTATTGATGAAAGAGATGAAAGAAACACCAAGCGAACTTGTTCTTCCGCAGGTTTGCCACACGCAATACTGCTGCCTTGCTAGTTTAATTGTAAGATAGGAGGACTCACAATAGTATTTAGCAAGCAAGCTATCTCGACTGTGCGATGCTCGATCGCGATGTTTGTGGCTTGCATCAACGAAGCCCCGACCACAGACTTTTGGCCTCTGCCGGCCCCACTGCCTGGGTGCCTGCAGCAAATCCCATCCACAATTTACACTACAGTTATGGTAATGCGATGGGAACTTGAATAACTGCCGGTAACCTGTGCCCGCCCCTACCTGGCACGAACCCTAGGGCCTCGCCGTTTCCCCCTCCTGAGATGCATAACGTCATGACACAGCCCCTCCTCCCTCCTCATCCCCACGCCAGCGCCTTGTCCCGCTCAATCTTGGCCGCCTTGGCCGCCCAGTTCTGCTCCCAGAGCTCCTTGTCCCACTCTCGCTTGGCCGCCGCCTTGGCCGCCGTCGCCGCCTTCTCCTCCTCCGCCGCCGCCTTGGCCGCCGCCTTGGCCGCCGCCTTGGCCGCCTTCTCCTCCACCGCCGCCGCCGCCGCCAACCGCGAGTACTGGGCGGCCTGGCTACTGCTGCACGCTGCTGGGTGGGTCACCCTCGACCCACACCTGTTTCCCAACAAGCAGCACTCCAACACGGCGGAGGCGGCAGCGCAGGCAGCGTTCAGTGAGGCGCGGCGAGTTCGCGGCAAGTCTGCCCAGCGCCGCAGCTTCTGGGTGCGCGACGGCCACGGCATCAACCAGTACCTGCGTGCGTGGCGGCCAAGGCGGCGGCGGCGGCAAACTCGCCGCGCCTCACTGAACGCTGCCTGCGCTGCCGCCTCCGCCGTGTTGGAGTGCTGCTTGTTGGGAAACAGGTGTGGGTCGAGGGTGACCCACCCAGCAGCGTGCAGCAGTAGCCAGGCCGCCCGGTGCTCGCGGTGCGCGGGCAGGCAAAGAAGCTGGCTGGGCCGGTTGAGCGGCTCCCAGAACGGCGCACAGCGCTCGAAGCTGAGGGCAATGCCACTGCTGATGTAACGCGTCGCACTCAAGCAACGTGTGTCTTTTTCTGCTGTTCCCCCTCCTTCTGTTCCCACGCAACGCTTCCACCTCTGTCAGCGTGCCGACACCGCTTCCGCATAGAAACACCTTGATCACCATATCAACCTGGTGCGCATGTCGCTTGTCATCCGTCATGACGAACTGAGCGCCGTTCTGCAAGCAATAGAGCTTCAATCAAAGCGATGGCAACTTCGAAATAACGCCAGCTGTCTGCGTACATCATCTCCAGTCGTCGTGGCCATCAGAGGAATTGAGATGCTAAGCGGAAACTTTTGCCTTTCATGTCCTGGGACCTAGGGCGTGGTCTTCACCCGCTTTGATCGCCCCCACCCCTTCCAACCTGCCCAATCCAGGTATCGCCCCTGCCCCCAACCTTCGCCCAATGTGCGAACCCGCAAGGCACAAGCGACAACTCAAGCGGCTATTGAAAGTTAACCCCGTCAGTCTGTCGCCCCACCAACCTCACACCACCTTGCACCCACGCCGTCCGATTCGGCCGCACCCCACTGACCATCCAAACATAACCAACACATAATCCCCATCTCACTGCCCCACTAGCCTGCTACCGCACATCAACCCAACAATCCACTTACTCAAGCCCACATGCTCCCAGCTCCTAGCAGCCCCTCGCTCACAGCAGCCCCTTCGGCGCTCCGTTGTCGCCCCAGTCCTCCTTCTCCATCGCCAGCAGCTGCTCCAGGCTCAACCCCACCAGCGCCGCATCCGGGTCGTCGGCCCCCGCCATCTTAACCAGATCGTCGTACTCCTCACCATCCTCGTCATCCTCAGCATTGTGCTCAGCATCGTGATTGCGGGCATTGCGTGGCGACACATCATGCGAGTGCGCGGATGACCGCTGGCTAGTTGTTGAAGCCGTGCGCGGCTGTTGCTGCTGCTGCTGCTGCCTCCCGGTGCCAGAGCCGGCGGCGCTTGAGCTGGACGCAGCGGCCGCCGCTGCCGCCGCTGCCTCGGCCTCCTCCTCAGCCTCTAGCTCCGCAAGCACCGCCGCCTACGCAGGAGCGTCGCGTGGATGGTTTGGATGCATCAGGCTTTCAGGGTAGGGTTACACGCGCCAGGCACAGCTCAAGCAGCCGTCACACTCACGCAAAAAAACAGCGCACATGCATCCACTGTGGCCACCCCGCCGTCGCATGCACCGTACACGGGCATGGTCCCCGGTTGGCGCCGCGCACGTTTGGGTGCCCGAATGCACGCACACACACACACACGCACACGCACACGCACACGCACACGCACACACACACACGCGCAAACACGCAAACACACACACGCACACACATGTACGCAGACACAAACACGCACACGCACACACGCACATGCACGCAGGCACAAACACGCACGCACAAACACACATGCACGCTCGCACACACGCACACACACATGCACGTAGGCACACACACACACGCACGCACGCACACACACACACACACACACACACACACACACACACACACGCATGCTCGCACACACACGCACACACACATGCACGCAGGCACGCGCACGCGCGCGCACGCACACAAAGGCTGCATACTTATAGGCCCCACAGTCTACCCGTCCCACTTGACATAGCAAAGAGAAAGCAATAGCATGGCTTCCCTTGCGACTGCCTCAGCTGCAACCCGCAGCCGCGGCTGCGTTCAGAACGCAGCAAAGGTGGGAATGCACGCCGCTATGCGTCAACGCTGCGTGAAGCCCAAGCCCAGAACTGTTCCGTTCGACAATGACGGTCAGAATAAGTCCGACGGTGCCCACGTCGAGCTGAGTTTTCGGCGGGGGGATCTGGCGGAACCTTCCCGCCCGCGCACGGAACAGTTCTGGGCTTGGGCTTCACGCAGCGTTGACGCATAGCGGCGTGCATTCCCACCTTTGCTGCGTTCTGAACGCAGCCGCGGCTGCGGGTTGAAGCTGAGGCAGTCGCAAGGGAAGCCATGCTATTGCTTTCTCTTTGCTATGTCAAGTGGGACGGGTGGGCTGTGGGGCCTGAACGTATGCAGCCTTATCTGCACCTCAGGCGCCTATGG